>NW_001865039.1:3312787-3346580 GCF_000002865.3 Monosiga brevicollis MX1 | reverse complement strand
ATAATTCCTCTTGACGACCGACCGACCGCCTTTTGCACCTTTTGCACCTTTTGCGCCTTTTGCACCTGCCACCTTTTCTTTGCTTTGCCTCCTCTCTTTACGCTTTTGGTGCAACGACATACCTCAGTTGTCACCGCCGCCTCGTATCGCCACCACCCGCGAGTCGCCGGGACGCAAGTCCTTCTCGACACAGCACACACACACTCAACACTTTCGTTCTCATTCGTGCTTCCCCTTGGCTGCCGGCCGCCATTTTTTCATCCACCTGTCCACACTTTAGCCCTCCTGCTGGTCAGGAATTTTCATCACATCGCTTGACGGGCACCGGCAGCACTCAGCACTCGGCACAGCACAGACACACGCACACACACACACACACACACACACACACACACACACACACACACACACACACACACACACACACACACACACACACACACACACACACACACACACACACACACACACACACACACACACACACACACACCAAACCCTGCCTCGTTGCCGTGAACAGCGGTCTGCTGTTTGGTCTGCTGTTTGTTCACCCCATTGTTGGTAATTGGGCACGCTACTGCATTTATGGCAGGTGGTTCCATGAGCTGAGAGATTGCTCATTTCTGCCGCAAACACCCCTGTTTTATCAATATCGGCGGCTCCCGTGCACGCTGTGCCCGACGCCTGGCTCTGTGTGCATCGCCGAGTTCGCCGCCGAGCCGCACACTCTTCTTGGCGCCACCTCCCACACACACGCACTCACACCGTCAGCATGGCGTTTCTTCAGAGCGATGTGGAAACGGTACGCTCATCATCATGCCCATTCACACGCCTGTTTTCCTTCGACTCCGCCGTGCTGACCATGGCGCTTCCGGTACTCACGCGTGCCCTCGACCCCTCCTGACTACGACCCTGGCATGTGCATAGCTGATGCGTGAGATTGCTCTGGTCAAAGATGACTTGGTGGTACGCCACCCACCGCGCTGTGAACACTCAAACCGACCCAGCATCACTGGCATGGCCAACACCGGTCGCAGACGCTGCTAAACCGCTTCTCTTGTCCATTTCATGTCCCTTAGGCACAGGCTGAATCTTCAAATTCTCGGCGTTCATCACGCCGCAAGTATGTCCTCGTACCTGACTCCTACTGCTCAGTATTGCGCATTGTCACCAATGCTCACAATCCAATGCTTCCCGATGATGCTTACGCAGAAACCCGTTCAAAATTTTCCGCAAGTCATCCGAAGATGAAGTCTTGACACCCACCGATTCTCCTTCTCGATCCACCATGTCACACATGTCTCTTGACTGTCCTCGCGGTCGTCCACCCCATGAGCGTCTCGACTGGATCCTCCATCAGTTGGAAACATTGCACTTGGAACTCTCCCATCCCGTGGATCACGCAGAACACCACGGCAGTGACCTCAATCGTCAGTTCCGACACACCCTCAAGCAACTTAAGAAGGTGAATGGAGATGAAAGCTACATTGCCGAATGGATGGCCGAGAACTATACTGAGGCCTCTCGCGTACGTCTCTTCGTTCCATCTCTCCCTCTCTCTCTCAAAATTTCCAAAGAAAAAAAAAGGGAGGAAATATCATTGGGCCCACCGCTCAAACCTATACCCGTGCCTCTGATTTCATCCCATGCAGACGGACAACGGTCCTGAGTCCAATCGGGCCTCCATTGACATGGATCACAAGGACAATACCATTGGCCGTTTCGATACCCTCTCCGGCAGTAATAACCACAGCGCAACCAGTCCGGGCCTCGAGCCATCGGGTGGCCACTTTCACCGCGCCACCAGTGTGCCCAGCAAGAATCGCTCGCACTTGACCACTCGCGCTCGCATGGCCCTGTCCGCCCAATTTTCGGCCAGCAATCGCTCCATCAACAAGCACAGCTCGTTGGAGCGTACCATGTCCACCTCCAACGCATCAGCTGCTTCCATGCGCTCCAGTCGAAGCCGTGCCAATAGTCCACCCCACCCCATCTCCAGCGACATGGCCCGCATTGTGGCTGCGTACGTCATACTTGCACGTGTTGACTTCTCTTTCCCTGCTTTTTGAGCACCGCCCGGCGCCAGGGTGGGCTGTGGGGAAATAAAGAACCTGCTCAAAGCTCAAACTTTTTTTATTTTCCTTACACCCTCTTTAGCAATTTTGGCGGCGGCCATGATGGCACTCATCACAATAGCCAAAATATTGACATGCGCCTGCGCGAGTCAGGCGCAGTCTCAAAGGACGCTACTGTACATCAACACCCATGGAGCCCAGGGCAGGAGGACGACGCGGAAATGGATCATCCCGCGTCCCGTCGCAACACCCTCGACCGACGAGGCACCTGGCGCTTTGTTCGTACTGCTTGACATTCTCCGCACGCCCGAGATTCGTCTTGTGGCGCTGATCGACTTTGGTCTCCCGTGCATGGTGCTGACCATGGCTGTGAATCGCTTTGTAGGGCTCGCGACGATCGAACACCTCCAAATCCTCGCATCGAGATAGTCTGACGCGCAAAGCCACCTTGGACTCGCCCTCCATGCGACGTCGCTCATCGCGGCAGCCGTCCCAGCGCAAACCCTCGACACGCCTCTCTGGCACGCAAGACTCGCCGGCGCCCTGCTTTGCCGCCAGCCTGTCGCCGTCACGCCCGCGCGCCCACTCTTTCACCAATGTTGCTCTGCTGCGTCACGATGAAGACGAGTCGCCCGTCGAGGAGGACGAGGATTACCGTAAACTTGTGGCAGAAGCCGCCGAAAAGTGTGACGTGTTTGACATGCCCTCAGAGGAAACGCTGGAGCATCTGCGCTACTTTTGCTCCTGGAACTTTGACATCTTTCGACTCACTGTGCTGTGCGCGGGTAGCCCCATGGTGGCACTGGGTCTGCGTCTCTTTGAGGCGCATGGTCTGTTTCAGACCTGCCCCATCCATGTTGACCAGGTGGCTCGCTTTTTCTACCATATTGAGCGACGCTATGCCACCATTGACATGGTACCTTATCATAACAACCAGCATGGTACCGATGTGATGCACTCTGTCCATGTCATGCTCTCCACCTTGGTGGCCTCGTTTACGCCGCTCGAGGTGTTGTCCTGCCTCATTGCCGGAGCGGGCCACGACGTGGAACACTTTGGTCGTACCAACGTGTATCTCATCAAGAAGCGTCACAACCTGGCCATGCTGTACAATGACCGGAGCGTGCTCGAGAACCACCATGCTCGTGTCACCTTTGACGTCATGTTCAACGAGCCTGAATGTAATTTGATTGCAGGCTTCCGACCCGATGAACAGAAAGTACGTCACTTGCCTGCATTGCCTAAACATCATCGCAGGCTGGCCACTTATCATCTCTTTGACTTGATCTGACAACTGCGTTACGATGCCAGGACATTCGCAAACTTGTGGTGGATATGATCATGGCCACTGACATGGTCAAACACGCCCGCATCCTTGAAGAGTTGGTCCGCTTTGTCGACAAGCTCACCAACGGCGTACGTTCATCTCGCATTTGCTTTTCCCCGCTTTTTTTTGCCCACCTCGACGCTCTGGCCCAGTGTTCTTTTTCAGATCCTGCTCCGAGTGCACGACATTTTGATTGTGCGTGGCGGTCGCCTTGAATGTCAATTTTTAGGTTGAGGCGTATGAGGGTATGGCCACACTGGCACACGTTCTTCAAGAAAAGGCTGAGGCCGACGAACGCTCGCTTCTGCTCAGCTGCATGGTCCACATGGCCGATCTGGGTTCTGCCACCAAAGAATGGAGACTTTGCAAAGAGTGGACTGACCGCCTCATGGAGGAGTTTTTTGACGAAGGTGACGCGGAGCGTGCCGATGGTCTGCCCGTCGGTGCACTCAACGATCGCTTTAAGGTCGATACTCCCAAGGCCCAAATTGGCTTCATCACCTATGTCTGCCAACCCTTGTGGCATCAGTGGAACCGGCTCGTCAATCGCAATGCAGACACCGTTCAAGCCCGAAACCTAAAGGCAAATCTTCTCATGTGGGAGTCACGTGCCGCTCGCTCGGCGCGCAAGGCCGAGGCTCAGGCCAAGGCTGAAGCAGAGGCCGAAACCGCCAAGGCTGCCGCTGATACTGTGGTTGCACAGCCCGAGGTCGGGTCTACTCAAGAACTTGTGATGACATTGTCTCCAACACAGTCCGGCACCGTGGATACAATGAGTTCGCAAGGGTCGCACAATAGTCTTGTTGTTCCAACGAGTGAATCGGCGCGTGCCTCGGCCAAATCAAGCCCCGCTGCCAGCAACGGATCTGGCGCTGGAAGCACCAAGGGCGAAGAGCAAAGTGAATCGACGTCAAAGAGCAAGGCCAAATCGAAGGCCAAGGCAGTGCCTGACAAGGCTGCGCACCTTGTGTTGCCAGAGTCGCGCATTCGCACCCCAGGCGCCGGTATGAAACAGGACGGCCGGGCTCGCTCCATGTCCATGGCCAGCAAAGCCAAGGGCATGCGACCCAACCGCTCCTTGCGCCGCAATGGAGGTGCCATGCTGGCGACATCCGCCGCCAAGGCCCCGCCCGTTGAGACTCCCAAACCTGCGCCGCAAGATCAATCCCCTGTGCAGCGCGTCAGCTCGGCGCCGCCAGCGAACCAGCCGGCCAAGACGCCCTCCCCAGATGCAACGTTGAGTGAGGCCAAGATGCGCAAGGGCTCCATGCCAGGTTCCAACGGCCTGGTCGCGCCTCTTGCGGTGCCATCGCAAGCCGTGCGCTTCCTGCACCAGTTGCCCGAAGAATCATCATCCTCATCGCACGGCTCGTCCTTTGACAAGTTTCCCGTGTTAGGCCCTCATGATGTATCGGTGCCCGCTCAAAACCGACCACCGGCTGCGCCCAAGGTGATTGAGGCGCGTCAGGTCATGGAAGAGGTGGTGTCGGATGATGAGATCGATATTGTAGCCAACGCGCTCAACACGTGCTCTCCAGCACAAACCCTCCTCCGCACGACCAAGTCGTGGAGTTCCCACGGTAGCCAAAACTCGGATAAGGAAAAGAGTGATACGGACATTTCAACCCGTGTGGCCCGCAGACGTGTATCGCACATCCTTGCGCGGCGCTCGCAACCTCGCTTGCGTGGCGAGATGATGCCTGACTCGGGTACCTATGTGTAGTCTGAGCATGCGTAGTTAAAGCATTGTGCCCTTTTTTCGTTTTCTTTTTGTTCTCTTGTATGTGCGCCCAATTCTTTGGGTGCCTAACTGACTAGCCTTAGATAAAAACCACTAGTGGCCGTCATTCTTAATCAACTCTTTTCCTTCCCCCTGTCCTTCGTGTGTTTCGGCCCTCTCGGCGCTTTGGTCATTCCACAAACACACACACACACACACACACACACACACACACACACACACACACACACACACACACACACACACACACACACACACACACACACACACACACACACACACACACACACACTGTTATTGCAGAACACGAAACCAGTGAGTGTGTGTATCATTGAGTGTCAGTTCTCCAAGACAGTGCAAGGGTGTGATCGGGGAGCACTTGATACGCTCCCAGGACCCCGATGCACTGCTCTGGTGTAGCGTGGCAGCGGGAGTTGGGGGGTGCATACGTGGCTGCCAGTGGCTGTGGTCTTCGTGACCGGTGCGGCGTTGGGCACTTTTTTCCCATTTCTTTTGATCGCAGCGCTCGGGTGAACGCGGTGTGCCCACGATGAACTGGGCTTCTGTACGACGACCGCCCAGTACCGAGGTAGCACGCCTTGAAGAGCGAGCGACCCAAGTCAGCTTCTATTCCCACACGCCTGCGCTTGCTTGATACTTTCAAGCATGGCGTTGAGCCTGCTACTCACCCTTGGGTGCCGAGTGCGCCATGCCAAGGGCGGTGAGGGCATCATTCGCTTCATTGGTGACACCGATTTCCAGGAGGTGAGCAGCGCCGTGTCGCAGCGCCGTGCCCAGTTGGCCTGGCATCACCGTTCGGCACTCATTCAACTCGGTCTATTTGAAAACTGGGTTGCCTGCATCGTGATACAGGGTGTTTGGGTTGGCATCGAACTCGACGAACCCAATGGCAAGAATGATGGCACGGTGAACGGCAAACAGTACGTGCGCTCACTTTGCAAGCACCTGGCCCAGAGACGGCAAAACAAAGCCCGATCCCTCTTGTTCTTGCCTCATTGTCTTGATGCCTTCTATTCGCATGCAACCGTGTCTCTCAGGTACTTTGAGGCGCCACCGCAGCACGGCCTCTTTGCTCGACCAGATAAACTGGAGCTCCTTGCACCGTACGACCCGGCTGCGGATATGATCAAAATGACCGAGATGCGCGATGAAAACGAGCGTTTGACCCAACAGCTGGCAAGCCTGAAACAGGCCCTCGCAACACTCACCACGACAACGCAAAAACTTGAAGCAGAAAAAACGGATTTGGTCCGCGCTCGTGAGGCCCAAGAAGCGCGCCTAAACTCGCATGAAGTCGAATCGGACCAAGCTTGTGCGGCTCTTGAGGCCAATGAACAAGCTCTACAGCAACTTCATCAGGAGCTGCATGCTGCTCAACAGCAAATGGCTGCTCTCGAACTTCGGCAACGCGAGCAAAATTCCGTGCTCGGCAAGGCGCGCGCGCAGGCCCAAGCGGCGCTGGCTCAATTGCGCGCGGACCAGACTCAACTGCGCCTCGACCTGGGTCCTTCCGGTGCCTTGCGCCAAGAATGGGCGAGTTTTGTGCTTGATCAGACCCCAACACTAGTCAATCAGTTAGCGGAATTTTGTCATACAAGGACTCCCCCTGCGCCTACAACCTCGGCAACAGCCGACGCAAAACAGGCCGCCACTGAAAAGAACGCTCGTGCCGCCCAGGCAGCCGCGCAAGATGAATTGCAACAAATGCAGAATCGCGTGCAAGCCCTCGAGCGGGAGCTGCTGGACCAGGCAAACCAAGCCCGAGCCCGGCTGGCAGAAGCCGCTGCGAGCTCAGAAGGGGGCTTGCAAGATGCTCTAGTTGAGGTAGATGACTTGAAGCGGCAACTGGCAGCTCAGCGCTCGGCACGATCCCGCGATGCCCAAGCCGTCGATCAACTTAAGGAGGCGCTCGTGCACAAGGTCGATGCTACCACGACCCTTCTGTTGCAAACGCTGTCGCCTGTGGTTGCGCGAAATGCCAAATTGCTTGCTTCCGTGCAGGCCTTGGAGGCACGCGTGCGCGAGACACGCCAGCAAGCCATGCGTGCTAACGAGACCCTGCGAGCCGCAGAACAAAGCCGCACGGATCTCCAGCAGCAACTGGAGACCTTGAAGCAAGGCGCTGTCACAGCTGATGAGGCGCACCGCGAGGCCACGGCTGGCCACACACGGCTGGCTCAGGAGCTGGAAGAAGCTACACAACGGCTCAAGGATCAGAAGACCTCTTTCAACGTACGCCGTGTGCCTGCTTTGACCCAACTATGCCTGTTTACTGGGAACGCCTTGACCGGAGACGCCCAATATGTGCTCTCTGCTTTGCCAACCCCTGCGTTCGTGCCGTGGGCTGTAGAAGGAACGCAGTAAGCTCTTGGAAAATCTCCAAACGAGCAAGGCTGATCTGGCCGCCGCCAAGGATGAGCAGGCAGCACGCGAAGCCACCTGCAAACGCCTGGAGAAGGAAGTTCAATCTTTGACTCAGGTCCGGGGGTTCTCCGTTTTGTTCCACCCACGAGACGCGTTTGACAAACTTCGAGCATGGCCCGTGCCACGACCATGCTGCCGCTCACACCCGTAAACACGCCTTGCTCACCTCCGCCCCCTCGAATCGTTTCCAATAACATGCCTCTTCATTGATGCACAATGCTTGAGTGATACAGGCTAAGAAAGAGCTGGAAGCACACGTGGCCGCGCAGCAGAAGGAGAGTCGGACGCGCATCGACGCGCTCGAGTCGCAAGTACATGAGATCAGTGATGAGCGTGATGCGCTACGCCAGCAGGTCGCATCGCTGCAAGCCAGTGTGGATTCTGGTCGCTCCGAAAAGACGGCGCTTGAGAGCAAGGTTGGCTTGTCAATTGTGGTGCTGCTGTCCCACAGCAACATGAACTCGGCTTTGGAATACAAGCACGGGCTTGTGACAATCCGTGGGATGCCTGTCGCATCAACTTTCACTCATATTGCTCCAATTTTATTCCGTATTTTAGTTTGCTGACCTATTGCAGAAGCGAGATCGTTTGGTGAGCCTGCAAGAAGATTATGATCACGTCGTTGAGGAGTTGTCGACTTTTCGCGAGCAGGTACGGCCAATCTGCCCTGTCCCTGCCTCAATCATGCGATTCGATGGCATGGGGTTTTGCATCTTGAAAAAGTGTCAAACATGCAGACCCTCGCACGCTTTCTGTGATCCCTCGGCTTGTCGAGGTATTGACTTTGCCGGTGCCATGCATAGGTAACGTGTGAGAGTAATCTGCGACAAGAACGACTCACTGCTGTGGAGAAGGAGAATGGCACACTCAAGACTGAAATTGAAAAGCTGCGACGTGAGCACGACACGCATCTGGTCCAGCAGAACCGCGAGCATGCTGAAGCCATGAAGACACAAGAGGCGGAGCACCAACAAAAGCTCAAGCAGTCCGAGGAGAAGGTGAAGATGTTGGCGTCGCAGCTCAAGGCAACACTGGCCAAACTCAAGGAGCAGCAGGCAGCAGCAGCAGAAGAAACCCGAACGCACCAAGAAACGGTAGAAGCTCATGCACAAGAGCTGAGCAACCGTGATGCCGCTCTTTTGGATCTGCAGGCACAGCTTAAGCAAGAAGCCGCAAGCGTGGCTGAGCGCGAGGCAGATGTTACTTCGGCCAAGGCAGCGCTAGCGGAGCAGGCACAGCTTGTGGCGTCCAAAGAAGAAGAGATAGCAGAGCTGAGCCAACAACTGGCAGAGGCGGTCACGCACATCAGCACAACCAAAATTCGCATCGAGCAGCTGGAACAGTCCTTTGAGACAGTCTACCTTCGCCTGCAAACTGCTGTGGAGAAGGGCGCTGTTCCCCCCGTTGCGCCGGCGGAGATCAAAGCGTTCAGTAGTGCCGTGGCGTCCCTGTCCCGGGACATTGCCATCAGTATTCCCCGCGTGGTCAAGGTGCAGGGTGGGCATCAGGCATTTGAGATTTACGTGACGGTCGGAACAGATCAGTGGATCATTTATCGACGCTACAGTGAGCTTCTGGCATTTCAGCGTGAGATTCGGAAGCAGTTCCCCAACGTTGATCGTCTAGAGTTCCCTGCCAAGGTACGTGGCATCGCGCGGCTGTGCGAGGCATGACATGGCCCCGTTTTTCTCGGCTCACCCCTGTACTCACGCTCTCATCAAAATGGACTGGAATATGTAGACGTTTGGCTCTGTATCACCGGCCGTGACAGCAGAGCGTCGCAAAAAGCTGCAAACCTTCTTGCAATCCATTGTGGAAATTGCCGTCGAGCTGGAAGGCACCCCAGTACAACAGGAACGAAGCAAGACGGCTCTGGTATTGACCTTGCCCATCTTTGCCGAAGACCGCTCCAGCATGGCTGCTGTCACTGATTTTGACGATGAGGAGTTTGTTCAGGTGGATTAGGTCAGGCCAGTCAGTCTAGCATCCGTCGAGGTGGTTGTGTCCTTGTGCAAATGTGCCCGCTCTGATGGACACCTACCAAACTCTTCGGAATTGAAAGGCGCTCAGTCTTTAAACGGTTTTTGAAGTGTCAGTCAAAAGCGACCGATCACCCCTGAATGACCAGCTCCAGGGTGGGGCAGCGGGCATCAAACTAGGCTATTTCCAGACTTCTTACGATATGACTATCGCTGGCCTTTGGTCATGCACTCGGGCCCACTCCTCACTCCTTATGCAGTCGCACGCAAGCCCCGCATCAAACGAAACAACTGAAATAGTGCTCGGACATCACTAAGTCTTTCTTCTTTTTTTTTCTCTCTTTTTTTTGTGTTTTTTTTTGCGCATTTTTTTTTTTTTTTTTTTTTTTTAAATGTTGTTGTTGTTGTGAACTTTTGGGTCTCAAACAACTCTTGTTTTGTGGCGGCAGCCATGGCCGGCTCGGCCCCGCCAGTCGATTTGGTGGATGACTACTTGGCTGGCGGTGAGTTCAAGTTTGCTTCGACACCTTAGCTGCGCAGTTTGATAAGTGTTTTCCCGGTGAACTCATGATGTTTATTTCGTGCCAGGCTATGAGTCGGAGTTGGAGGCCAAGCCGAAAAAGCCCAAATATGGCTCAGATGTGCCCATGCATACGACGCGCCGCGTAGCCGAGAATCAGGTTCGAATCGCTGCCAGGATGACAGGCCCCGTTTGCCAGCACCATGGCCGGTGATCAACACCCTGCGGTCGCCACTCAGCCTATCATCTTCACTTTCCGGTGGTCGACCGGGCTTGGCAGTCTAGCAGCAGGGGCACAATCTCGCAGCCGGTAGTCACCAAGCGCACTTTTGCCGAGGAGTATGATCGCCATGAGCGTATTCGTTACGCGCAGACCGTGCTAGCCGGTACGTTCTGCGCCAAAATCGTCGGATGGTGAGCCAGTCCATTGCATACTAAAACCTCCATCGCTTGATGTGTTCCTCAGGCATGACAGCCTATGAACGACACCAGCGCTTTCTAGAAGACTTTGTCTACTTTTACGGCGATAAGGACGAGTATCTGCGTAGCCAACAGCCAGAGCGTCGCAATGACTTTGACGTGATTCGAGAGGAACACCGCTTCATCTGGGAACCGCAGGATCGCGCACTACAGACTTGGCAGGCCAACCTTGCCAAGCGCTATCATGACAAGCTTTTCAAGGAGTATTGCCTGGCCGACATGAGTCGCTACCGCGAAGGGCTGTTGGGTCTCCGTTGGCGCGTGGAGAGTGAGGTTTTTGAAGGGAAAGGTGAGTGAAGCATGTCGGTGCACTACGCCCGGCTGCCGTGCTCATGATTAACGCGATGGTCTTTGGTGGTTGTCTGGCAGGCCAATTTGTTTGTGGCAATCTGCAGTGCGTACGGCGCGAGGCCCTTGAGACCTGGCGCGTCCCGTTCAGCTACAAAGAGCGAGGGGAACAGCGCCGAGCACTTGTTAAGCTTCGTGTCTGCCACAAGTGCGCCAAGCGGTAAGGCCACATCGCGCAGCACACGCGCCTCCTTTGTCCTGACTGTTGCCAACTTCTTGTAGTTGGATCCTTGGCACCCACGCCGGTCAACCTGCCCCATAGGCTTGCACGATGTGCTCGGGCCAATCCTAGCGCAGTCCAGAAGGCATCAGACACGCAGCAGACCCAAAGAAGCGCATCTTTGGATGGCGTTGACCGCGTGAACGACGATGCCTTGATAGAATCGCTTTTGTCATGAATCATCTGCCAAGAGCATACTCAACAGCTGCGCTGTCGCGGGCGATTCGTTGCTTTTGTTCCCAAGGCACATGCAGGAAGCGCCATCCGTGATGGCTGACCTCATCTGCTTCATCTGCCCCCTTTGTCTAGTTTTCTTGTCTGGCAAACCTCAACCCCCTCAACTCAACTCTCTTACTCTCTCGCTCCAGTCGTGGCTGAGCCACAAACTCCAATTCTTGATCATGATTTAAGATCCGGTTTGCCCAATTTAGTGAAGACCGATATGAAACCTTGTCGCAGACCGTACCCGATATCAATTCCAGGTCTAATCCTGGTGCGGCCGTCGGGGCTCATGCAAATATGAAGGTGCAGTGCGTGTGAAGCCCCGCAGGCGTTCCGGCCAGACCGTGGCAATTGTCAGAGGCACAATGACGGGTGAGGCCAACAGAAAGATGAACGTGGCTACCATGGCTGCGGCACCCAACATGGCCACGGCAAAGAAGGCGATGGCGGAGAGAAAAGATGCTTGATATGCAATGATCACGTCGATGACAACGCCCACGAAGAATATGGTGGCCATCACCAAAGCCATGATCCACGAAATGATAAAGTCAATAAACATGCGTAGCAAAAAAGACACCAAGTCCTAGGCACATGCAGAAGGATGCCCCCACAAAGTGGTTGATGAGACGAAGAAAAAAAGTAGAGACTGCACGAGCCTGCTTCAAGACGAGCGTTACCTCATCACGACGCCCAATGCTAAAAAGAGCCCCGTAAAAGGTACTGCGTTTGGCTGAATCCTTGGACATCTGCGCATGGAAAAAGAATAGATTAAAATGAGGGAAAACAAAAAAACGAGAAGGCGCAGTCAGCAGAGAGATCCGCTCTTTCAGGTTAAAAGGAACGGTGTTTGCCCGACGTACGCCCATCAGGTCCCAGAAACGCTGGCGCACATCCATGACGGCAAATTCGGACCAGACGCCCAGCTTGCCCTGCGCATCAGCTATTTGTTGACGTCGCTGAGTGTCAAGCTCGGAATATGTGGCATAAACTAGCAATAGGCAATCACCGTCATGAGCCCAAAGTGTGGGTAGCATGGCAGGGAACGCCAGAAGCAACTCAACGGGGCGCCATCCCACTTTGATCGTATTCGGGCTGCAAGGCTTCGACGCGAGCCCGATACTCGGGTCGAAAGCGCCAGAACCAGACTTTGTAGGCATCCATCTCAGCTTCAATGGCGCTGAGATCTGCTTCAGCTTTGGCTAGGCTATCAGACAGATGCAAGACGAGACGAGTGATCAAGTGAGGCGTCCATGGAGGCAGCCACTGTGGTGACAGCGCCACCATAGCAAAGCGCTGAGAATAGGCACCTACCCCGGGATACGCTGGGCTGCATCAAGCTCGTTGAAGAAGTTCCGTTCCATTTCTGGGGTGATGGTAACTGGTGCGGCTGCAAACAGGCAAAAGTACAAGCCTAGAAGCCATAGCGATAGACCAGTTGCAACAGCCTATGCAGTCCGCCAGTATTGTTGACAGCGAGGCAGTCATGAATGCAGAGCACAGCTGGAGCCGTGATGAGCGGCAAACTGCCAAGCCAAACACTGTTCTACTTACGGGCTTTTTGATCAGCGCCACAACGACCTCGGTCGCGGTCCGGTCGCCCGTGTGCGACAGCTGATCGCGGCGGCCATGTGAAGCCATGGCGCACAGTGGCACCACGAGCGAAAAAGCAAAAGCCTCCTGAATCGGCAACAGCTCCTATCTTGACAGCGGTGCGTAAGTGCCATGCCAAAGACTGCTGGCCCTGTTCTTTCTCCCCCCTCTTTCTCCCTGCACACCTGTGCTTCAGTGACGTGGACCCCCGCCACGCCAAGCACTTTTTTTTTCTCGATCTAGCCTGCTTACCCGCTGCTGGTAAACTTGCTGGAAAGGGCGCTTGTCCAGCTACACGCCCAGCAATGGCGGCGTCCTAACGATCCGTCAAGTTCCGAGTTCGAGTTTAAAAGGAGTCGGTAGCCTGGCGATCGGAGCAAATCTTGCTGGACCTCAGGGCCACTTCGAGGAGCCAGCAGCTCAAGCTCAAGCGGCGCAGCAACACAAGCAAACTGCCGGAAACCGCAAGAGATACGTCCCACAGCAGGTGCAAAGACAGAGACAAGGGCTATGCTGGACGTGAGGGATAAGGCAAAGTAAAAGCCAAAAGCAGAGAAAGCGTGTTGAAAGTGATATCACACAGAGATTCAATACAAGAAGCGCACAGAACCTGACAGAAGCTCAACAAGTGAACCAAAGTGTGATTTTCGGTTCACTTTCTCTTACAGCTCATCCTCGCTCGCTCTCTCTCTCTCTCTCTCTCTCTCTCTCTCTCTGTGTTCTGTCGCGCGCTCTGCGCTGTGTGGCTCGACTGCAGCTGGAGCAGCCTCGCGACGTCGCGGGGAGCGGCGAGCAAGTGGCTCAGAGCTCATCTGGCCTGACTGTCTGGTTTGCCTCTTGCTTGAAAGCCCCCACAGAGAGCTCCTGGCGCTTATTTTGCCTTTGCTGCCAGCGTTATCTGGGACGAGCAACAAGAACCGTGCCATCACAAGGCGGTGAGCGGGCATTGGTTGCCTTCCCTCTCATGGTAGCAAGACGAAGAGGGAGGCCCTCTTCGAGAGTACGTTTCAAGTGTGACTTGAGACGTCTGGTCTGGCCTTGCCGCGGGGGCGCCAACGTCACAGGGCTGGCCGGGTGAGCGGCGGTTCAACGCACGCCTTGGCGTCTCTCGCGCCTGTGCGATGGAGGTTGATCCGGTATCTCTATGTGAGATTCCCACGGCAGAGAAGCGCCGTGACAACAACGGGCGCAACAAGCACTATGTGTATGAGGTGGTCGTCACACATGCCTCGGGCTTGGTCGTTCGCGTCTGGCGCCGCTACAGCCAATTCGACGCCCTGCGCGAGACGCTTCTCAATCTCATGGCCAACCCAGAAGCCATCCCTCGTCTCACACGCAAGATTTACTTGAAGCGTAGCGGCGTTCATGAAGTTGCCCTCTATCGACAGCCCAAGCTCAAGGCGTTTCTGGACACCCTTGTGCGCCTGGCCCTCGACGATCGTCAAATCGCCACCACGCTTAAATTCTTCATTACCCCTACAGGCGCCGATCAACAACGCGCCGTCCTTGCGGCCAACCCCGAAGATGTTTTGGTCTTCCCAGACGAAGTTAGCCTGGGCCTGTCGAACAGTAGCAACGGTGGCACCGTCACCTTGCGTCCCAAGCGAGCCTCGCACCCCTCCGCCTCATCAACGCCGTCACAGCAAAGCCCGCTGGCTCGGGTAGTAGCGGACTACGTTGCCCAGGAGCAGGACGAGATGACCGTGCGTGTGGATGACATTATCGAGGTTTTAGTACAGTACGAGGATGGTTGGGCTGAGGTTCGCTATCAAAACCGCGAAGGGTTGCTCGGGAGGGACTACTTTGAGCTGATTGACGAAGCCCATGAAGGTCCGGCCCGAGCGTCGATGCTCGAGCTGGCCGGTCCCAAGGCACCAAAACCCAAAAACCCTCTCGAGGAGCTCCTCATGACGGAGCGCGACTTTGTCGCCATGTTGGCCTCGGTTCGCGATGACTTTTTCGTGCGCCTCCGGGCCGTGGTCACACTACCCGAAGCCAAAACATTTTTTGGAAACTGGGCTGAATTACATCCCCTTCATGAGCCGCTGCTGGCTGATTTGGAGGGTGCTGCGCCTGCGGAACTCGATGGTATCCTAGCCCGTCACCTAGGCGGCTTTGGTGGTTGCTACGGCCGCTACTGCGCTGGTCTGCCTGCGGCCCAGGCCCTTTACCAAGACAAACTGGAGGACCGTGCCTTTGTACAGTTTGAAGCCAAAATGCCCCAACTCAACAAACCCACCCTGAATTACTTTATGCGCCCCTTTCAGGTTTGTTCAAACGCATCATGCCATCTTTTTGCCGTTGAGTCGTGCCCCTGCTCATCAAAATTGTGTGGTGGGATGATTCCCCTATCAACAGCGTGTTTTGAAGTACCCGCTTCTCATCAAAGAACTTGGCAAAAGCCTCGACCTTTCCTTGGAGGCCGCTGCTCGAGCCGGTACGTGGACTGACGGTTGCCACTGCAAATTCCCGTGCTGGCTTATGAACGCTCTTCCTGCCATCTGAGAAACCGCCACATCTTACCATTCTGTCACACCTCTGCTTGGTTGCGCGCGACCCAATCAGCCGAAGAACTTGCTCTATCGGCAAACGAGAGCATGAACACTGGCGGAGCCTCTGCAGAGCGTCCCAACATCTCGACACCCGACAAAGCCTCTTTCACACGGGTCGTATCCATTCCCAATGCCGGGGATACCGACAGCCCTGCGACTGGCCACAGTGGTCCACAACTGCCAGCCTCGCCGGCCAGCAATGTCAACAAGCACGCAGCCTCAATTGCCTCGGCACTAGGCGCCAAGTTTGCACCCGGCATCGCGCCCCCAGCTCAGTCTCGAGTCCCCCCAACAAAAAAGCCGCCGGTACAGACTTCCACGCCCGCTTTACGACCCCCATCTGCAGGCAAGCCGCCCGGAGCTAGTGCACAACCCCGGCCGCCACCACCCAGCTCCACTCCCGCCCCTCCAGCATCGGGCGGGAATCGTGTCCGACCACCACCACCTGAGACTTCGCCTTCTCCGCCGACGCCGTCTTCGGGCTTTGTTATGCCTGCATTACGCAAGGTTGGCCGTGACTTGACTTCAGACCACGCTTCTACGGCCCAGACTAAGTCTGAGACCCCGAGCAGCGCCCCGGTGCGCCCAGCATTGCAGCCCCCCAGTGCCAACAAGCCGCAGACCAACCAAGCCCCACGGACAAAACCTCAACTGCCGAATAAGCCTGCAGGCTTGGCCGTGCGAGTAGGACTCAAGCCTGCTCCTCCTGCCAAGCCTACTGGCGGCCTTCGTACGTTCCTCCGCTCTCTCGCGAGCTCATGCTATTTTCGTTCAACTTGGCTCACTTTTTTTTTTCTCTCTCTCTCTCTCTTTCTCTTGTTCATTGACCCTGCTGTAACATGATTGCGGACGATCTCTTGCAGGCCCGCCTCCTCCAAGCAAGGCTGCGCCAGCTCCACACTAAAAGAGATGCAAACCTATAGTCACTGCACAAGCTGCCTTTGAGCTGGGCTGGCCCCAGATTTCTTGAGTTCAAGACCGCGTGTCTTGCCCTTCTCTGATATCACGATGGAAGGGGTAGCTGATCAAATTCCTTTTTTTTTGTTTGTCTGGTAATGCGCCTTTTCTCCTGACCTTACGCCACTTACGCGTATGTCGCTTTGACGAAAGAAGCACAACCCGACCATCCATAGGCGTTGACCGGGATTTTTCCAGTCTTTGGTTTCGTCAATTCATGTTGAAAACGTATTTGCGAGAAGGAGTGTGTTGGTGTACCGTTTTCTCTTTCAATTTCTTCCTTCCTTTCTGACTCTTCCTGGCCACTTAGTTGCAAGAGTTTGATTGTTTGAACCACATGCGAGTAGAGGCAAAGTGGATGAGCGCGGATTTGACGCTCACATATATCCTGCGCTGCTTCTTGACAAAAATTTTTGGCAGTTGATGGTTCTTTTTTTTTTTTTTTTCTTTTCCAAAGTGAGGTGCGCTTTGGTGGTATCGTGATACCAGCCAGATCAGAGAAGCAGAGGAACACAACACAATGTTTTGATCCAAGTGTTTCAAATCATAAAATGTCTCAATAATGATTGCTGTGCATTTGCATTCCACTATTTGCCTGAATTTAGACATCAACACATTGCACTCTCAATTTTTTGTTATGGCCAGCTCCGGAACGAAAGGATCAATCAACGGTCATGACTTGAATGAGTAAGGGCCACGACTACTGGGCGGCTTGTCCATTTGCACGGCAAAGCTCCTGCAGCACCTGGCTGAGTTGAGGAAGAAGATTCCTGTGCAACAAAACACGCCATGTTAAACAAACGAAACGGTGCAAAAAGGCGCTTGATCAGGGGGAGAATCATCATCCAGTCTCACTTGGCATCGTCGACAAGACCGGCGGCGATTTGCGCATTGACAAATAGCTGACGAGCCGCGAGTGCGGCCATATCACTCGCAGAGTCCTTCTGATACATCTCATGGATACCCTTGACTACGTCATGCTTGAGGTTAATGCTAAGCACCTGGGGCGGAAGCGTCAAACCCATGCCACTGTTCTGCATTTGCTGCAGCCTGCAAAAGCGCGAATATGAGATCGCATAGAAGAAAAGTGAGTAAAAGAAAAAGCAAACAAACAGAGTTTCCCAAAGTGCAAGCCAGCGCGCGACCAAGAGTGTCATGCACGTACTGGCGCAGTGCCACGCTGTCATGGTCCACGATGATGGCCGGCGTATCCACCAAGCGCGACGATGTCTGGTTGACAAATTGGCCACCAAGGAACGAGCGAGCCATTTGAGCTTGTCGCATTGAGGCATCCTTCATCAAGCAGAGTACCGGCTGGATTGTTGACCTACCTTGATCTCACGCACGGCAGTGTCGCCGATCGTCATCTTGAGCCAACCCTTGAAAGCAGCGGCTTCAGTCTCAGAAAGTTCGCCGTTGCTCTCCTCCGACTCTGACTCGACACGGGAGGATTCAACTGAGAGAATCTCCTTGCCCTCAAACTCATTGAGTTGGCGCAGGACAAGGTCGTACACCGGGTCCGTGAAAATGAGGACCTCGCTCTCCTTGTGCTTCATCATCTCCATGTAAGGCGAGGCCAGGGCCGCCTGGGGGTAGCCATGGCAATAAATAATAGAGCAACGGAGGTCGAAAAATGAGGTGTGAGGCTTGCAAATGCGCTACAACCAGCGGTGGCACTGCAGTCGAGACCACACGTGCGGCAGAAGACGGCTGGAAAGCCAACTTGCAACTCCAAAGGTGCCAAAAATGCCAAAGATGCCAAAGATGCCAGACGCGTACCTCACGAGACTTGGCAATGACATAATAAATCTCCTTTTGACCTTCCGGCATCCGCTCAATGTACTCAGACAAGGTGCTCATGGCCCCGGCTGGCTTCGTGCTCGTTTCCGCCATCAAGAGGCGAGACAATCCTTTCTGCAATTGTCAAGCAAGCAGTTCATAGCATCATTAGAACTGGGACAAAGCGTGGGGCCATCGCATGGCGTGAAAATCATCTTACCTGGTGAGCATAATCGGTAATCATGCCCTCCATCAAAAAGCGGTCTACGCATGTGCACGAATCCAAGTTAGTTGCAGTTGAGGTAAGGGCACACGGAGATGTCTGACCAAGAAGTGATGACAAGCCACACAAAACCTACGGAATTCAGAAAAGAAGACTTCAAACTTGGTTCGGTCCTCCTTGATCTGGCTTTCCAAATGCTTGATGTAACGGCCCACCACGATATTGCCAATCTTGCGGATCAGGGCTGAATCTTGAAGCATCTCACGAGACAGGTTGACTGTGTGACAAGTCAAGTGACACGGATTGAGCGAGATGAGTCAGGGTCCATAAACATGCAGCCACTCTTGAAGGGCGGTGCCACTGACGAGGAATGTCTTCGCTGTCCACCACGCCCTTGACAAAGCGCATCCAGCTCGGGAACATTTTTTCCAAATCGTTGCTGATCAAGACCTTTAAGGGCGGCCATTTTCAGCCACCGTCATTGCGATGGATACGGAGTAAGTAAAAAGGAAAAATAGAAAATCAAGCCTTGAATGCAAAGGCCTGCGCAGGGGCATTTGTAATAACACAAGCGCTGCTGCATACCTTGCGGCAGTAGAGGGAGATTTGCATCTGCACCTGACCGGGACCAAGGAAAGTTTCTGGGTTGCTTGTGGGGGTGTAGAGCAAGCTGCGAATCATCAGAGGTGCATCGGCCGAGTACTGCATGACAAATTGGGGAGTATCGTAGCTGTTGCCAATGAAACGATAAAACTCTAATTGGGAAAAACAAGACGGGCACCAGTGAGTTGATTCATCGCCTCAACGGCCCAAATGAGCAGACAAGTGTGTAAAGGTGCTTTTCAGACAGACCTTCATGCTGCTCGGGGGTGATAGACGAGGCCGGAAGAGTCCAAAGCGGCTGAATGCTGTTGATAACTTCATTGTTAACCTTGACGGGAAAGCCGACAAAGTTGGAGTATTTCTTGATGATATCCCTGCACGCACAAATGAACGTATGCCCGGTCGTCAACCACTCAAAAAGTATGGGCGGTCGCGCCATTTTGACCGAGCTCGAGTCTCCCAGCATCGATCCGGGTGTGAATCTCTGCTGCAAAAGCACAGCCCTCCTACGCGTCAAAATACTCACTTGATGCGGCCGGCATCGGCAAATTCACGGGCATCATCGCGCAGCTTGAGCTCAATGCGTGTGCCACGCACGACTTGGCTGGCTGGGGCAACCGTGTAGCTCCCCAAGCTTTGTACACAACAAACACATGGTAATGACAGAAGTGAGCGCCGAACGGGCCCAGGCATATTGTCACAAGGGTGCACGGGCACCAGACTCGCAGATGAACGCACCCCTCAGACTCCCACAGCCAAGCCTTTTCCGTGGCAGCGTGGCTTTGGGTGTAGACGGTCATTTTTTCCGCTACCATGAAACCTAAATCAAGCTGATGTGTGAGTTTCCCCAGAGATCGATACAGCCGGTTACTGCGCAAGCATGCAAACACTGACCAGAGTAAAAACCCACACCAAACTGTCCAATAATCTTTTCGCGCGCATCAGCGGCGCCGGTCTGGGCGCCGTCGGCCAAAGATTCCATAAACTCTTTGCTGCCCGAGCTACGCGGCGAGCACGCGAGGCACGGCATCATCAATGGCTGGCGTGTGATTCCGTGGATCTAGCGCCAACGAAGCCAAGTGGGGACCAAGCTGTTTCTCAGAAATTCTAGCACACATACCGAGCAATCGTGCCCAAGTTGGAGACGAGCTCGTCGTGGTTCATACCAATACCGGTATCCTGAATGCAGGAAGCGCCGTCATTGAGATAACGAGGCTATGGTCAGGGTGGAAGGAGGTGGGCCTTCCATTGGCATCGAAATTTGCGTCACCAACCGAGATGATGAGGGTATTGCGTTCTTGGTCAGCTTCAATGGTGATTTCCAGCGGGGTCTCGGGAAAAGCCACCTGTGTTCACAGATCAAGGGCAGATGAGTGCACAGTGGGTCATGTTAGCTGGAGGCACAGGGTTGAGCGCGTTGCGCCTACTCACATCCTGGCCAGTGGCTTGGATATAACGCAGCTTTTCCAAGGCATCTGACGCATTGCTAATGAGCTCACGGACAAAGACCTCACCTACGAGTCGGATGGATGACCAAGCAGGGTGAGAGGGGCGCATCATCGAACAAAGTGTTTTGCTTATGTTTTAAGCAGACTGCATCAAACAACCGCATGCACCCAAAGTGTGCAACGCGCCCATCGCCTAGGGCCAGGTGCTGATACGAGTTCAGGGGCTGCAGGGACCAGAGAGGGGCTCAGCTAGACGAACGTTCACTGTAGAGAGAGGAGGCCACGATGTTGAGAAGCTTGGAAGTCTCGGCTTGAAACGTGTGGCTCTCCCGATGCTCGAGGTCAGCGGCAGGAGTGTTCTCACTGGCCTTGGTGACACTGGCATGCAGGCCTCGCCAGCTGCGGATCGGAGCCACCACGCTGCCACGCGCCAGCAGTGGTCGTCGCAGCCCCGTCACCAGCGCCATCGCTCGACGAGCTGTTGTTGCCGGAAGCATCTTGAAAGAAGAAAAAAGAAGAAAATTTCCCAAAGGACACGTGTATGAGAGAGAAGAAGAAGAAGAAGAAGAAGAAAAGAAGAAGAAAGCTCTTTGAGTATAATTTTCTTTGATGTGTGTGTGCTATTCTGGTCCGTGTGAGGTGCCCGTTTGCCCTATTTCGTCGCAGGGACTGACTGTGCGTAAAGGGACTGGTGCGTCCTGTTGATGTAGTTGGACATGATGGGGTCAGTATCATCAAAAACTAGGCTCAATTGCCGAGAACGCCGTCGATGCGCACAGAAAAGGATTCGTAGGAGCAAAGCAACAAACATAAACGAGTGGAGACAGTCGGGGTTTCGGCCGGTCTCAAGCCAGCTTGGGACCAATGGTGAGCCAACAGCCTGTCAACAATTAGATCAAATATCAAGCGCCTTTGGGTGATTGGTGGTTACTTAGGCATGGACAAACAAAGCCAGCTTGTTGTCATTGGCTGCCGCCAGAGATAGCCAAAAGTCTACGTGGCTGCACTCACCACCACCCAAAGTAAGAGTAAGAGCCGAGCACCGTAAACGTGAGCCTGCAAACAAGTTGCTGGGAACCACCCACAGTCTCAACAATGCGTGCACACATGTATACACACCTTTGGTCTGTCATCTTGAGTTCAGGCGCGGCTGCCATCGGCTTGTACCACAAGGCAGACTTGGCATCGCTCAGTGCCACGGCAACTTCCTGCAATTGTGTCAATATAATGAGTCTAGAATGGTTTAGGGTACCAGCACGCTTGGTTGTGCCTTAAAAAAAACCTTTCCTCCCACACAGCGCCTTGACGACATGAGTTTACCTTTTCGAGCTGCAGCAGAGTCGATGTCTTCTCGACAGCAATGTGCTTGCTCCCACTGCTGTGATGCAGCTCCACCAATATCTGATTATCCTGGACCGCCGGGACAGCTGCAACTGGCTCAAGAAAAGGTATGGGTTGGCCTGTCTTCACCTTGTCATTCGGCAAAGCAGTGCCGAGGCTTGGGGATGACGTCGACTTTTGGAAGCGCTTGGGCACGGGCAGACCACCGGTCGCGGATCCTGGAGCGTTGTCATTGGCAAACAATTTGGCGCGGTCACGAATCGATCCTTTCTCGATGAGCGACGGCGGTTCGTGGGGTGTCGACGGAGCGGGGACAGCTTGCATGGTCGACGCTGTCGTCGTCGGCCCGCTTGATTTGCCTGAGCTGTTCGTGAAGGCCGAGCCGGTGCTTGACGTGACAGTGCTTGTTTTCTCGGACATGGGAGGCTTGAGTGGTCCAGTTGGTTTTGTTGGCATGACGGGCTTGACAGGGGGCCCAGGCTTGGCGGGGAGGCGGGGTTTGGCACTCGACCCTGCTGTCTTGCGCACATCCGGGCTCTGAGCGGGTTCTTCCTTGATCCGATTGGAGTTCTTCATGAGCAGCTTGCGTCGTTCAGCAACGGTGGCTGCTTGGGTTTGACCGGTCTCGTTTGGCTGATCCGTCTCCAAAGCATCTTTGGAGACGCGACGTAGCGAGTTCTGGCGATTTGCAAAAACATCGGCCAATTCAGAATTGGCCAATTGCTCAGAGTCGCGACGATCATCCGTCAAACTAGTGGGTCCAGGCAGGGAGCTGGAAAGCGCAGATGCCGATGGCGCAGGAGGGCGAAGTGGCGCTTTATCCAGTTTGCTTGCCTGGGTATCCGATGCAGGGGCATCGCTGGCTGAAAAGGAGCGCCCAAAAGATTTGTTGGATCGAATCGAACCGGGCAGCTGCGGTTTCGGGGGTGGCTTGGATTTGCCACTAGCACGGGCCACGACGGGAACGCCGCCGGTGCTGACATCATTGTGTCGCAGGCGATTTGCAGATCCAACCACGCTCGCCACACCCGAGGATGAGCGCGGGGAGGAGGACAGTGGGGGGCTGCTGGTTGGAGGTGGTGGACGAGTGCTGCCGTTGCGGCTCAGCGAGGAGGCATTGGATGACGACGACGGGGATGCAGGCGAAGCACGACCAGACCCCGGATGCGAACCGCCAAGTGAAGGCGGTGGCGGCCGTGTAGCGGGCGGCGGCGCTCGCATGCGCTCCGCCTTGGTCAGCTTTTGCACATAGCTGATGGGAAATACACCCGAGGCTTTGGAGCGTTGGTTGACGCCTGTCGCAACCGCGAGTGAGTACGTGGTGCGGCAGCAGATTGGAGTGACCTCGCATCTTCCGTCCGATTTGTGGCAGACTGGTAGGTGACATCAGACAACCACGTACCGTAGGCCCAGCCTTCGTCGCGTTCTTCCAAAAGTGTTACCTTGTCGCCCTCCTGCAAACCCAGGTCTTCGGGCTGTTCGGGATCAAAGTCATAAATAGCCTGCGCGAGTCGTGGCGGATGGTCAGGGACAGACACGATTGGAGGGTGTGAAGCCACAGTCACGCTTTAGCCTTGTCGCCGTTGCCGCACCGCCACAAACCTTGTGTGTCCCAACAGCCACATCAGCACTGGCCGTGTGCGACTTGACGGCCAAGCGCTTCAAGCCCTCAGCCTGTGTACACATGATACGGAGGGGCGAGGTGAGGGGGTGTAGGCCAGGCTTTGGTCGGTGAGGTGCGCCAACGGGCACGGATGGACGCACAGAAATGGCGGGCCGATCAGGCTTGAACAGACGCTTCTTGGCCTCGACACGAGCTTGTGCCTATCGTCAGCCAGGGCCCACGCGGCTATGAGGCGGACATCAAGGGACCAGGTGTTGGAATTGATTTGGGGGCGACGCTAGCTTACGTCGAGCTTCTCCAGAACACGGTCGCCCTCGAAACCAACATCTTTGTCGTCCGCATAGAGACCCGCGCGAAATTCGCTCTTGCCCATGAACTGTTTTGCCTTGAGGCCTTTCACCTTGGCGGCGGGTGGCTCAAAGATACCGATTCGACTCGAAAGGACAAAGGGTTCACTGCGCGCCGATGTCTATTGTCAGAAGAACGATGGTATGAGAAGGGACATCCAAGTCGAAACTTGCAAGCCAAAGACATAATGGTGGCTGCTCACGGCAAGGGACCGATGGGCGTCGGTGAGATGGGTAGAGCTGTCGTGGGCGATGTGGGAATAGTGTTCGGCCTTGCTGGTCTCATTGGCCTTTTGCGCTGCCAGGGATCTGTGGTGAGCAGCGTTGTGGGGTTGTGGTGTTCCATACAGAGTGGGATGACAGAGAACATAAGACAAAGACAAGGCGAGGCAGCAGCTTGTTGTGAGACCACCAGGTGACACGGAGAGGATGGAGGCATCTTGGGCTTGACGTACGCGTTGAAGGCCACTTCACAGGCGCACAGGCGGTATGGGAGGCCCAGCTGTTTATAGTCGATGAACTTGGCGCCACGCAGAAGCTCATGAGCACGGGCAAAAGCCGTCATGGCCTAAGGTAGAGCCATGGCTCAAATGAGACGCTTACGGAGCAAAAGTTACGAGCCAGAAGCCTGAGATCTCAATGCGTGCCTCATGATACTGCTGAGTCGTGAAGAGGGCGTGCCCCAGTTGAAATTGGGCAAGAGCAAGATGGGGGTCGGCAACACATGCTTTGCGAAAAATTTGGGTTGCACCAGCATGGTCCTGGCGTTGGCCAAGGATGATGCCCTGGTTCACGTACAGTCGCGCTGTCTGATGGTCTTCAGGAATGTTTTGTAAATGACCTAGCGCGCCTGGGGGTGTTGTTCGGGGTTTGGATGAGGCAAGGTGGGGTCGTGTCGTTTTCGTGTCGTTAAACCGACATCTCATTCGACCGCGGCGGCGTGAGCGATGTCCCAAACATACCAGTGAGATCGTTCTTTCGATAGGCCTGGCAAGATGAATGCCAGAGCTCCAAAACCTGCGAATCGATTGGCAAAACCATCACGGCCACGTCGAGTGAGGTGGGCCAACACACTGACAGGACACGCGGGTGAGGGCATTGGATGCCAAACCTCGCGCGACGCCATGATGATGATGAATGGGTGTCTTGTTTGCCGGTGACGCGAGCACACGAGGTTTGCACGAGGTTGGGCTGGTCAGAAATATCAATAATGCTCCCTTGCATTCAAGATCAGGCGCCAAAGCGAACGAGCTGCCCCACACCCAGGATGTGGGGCAGACAGCTTCCCCCCCTCAGACCGAAGCACAGACGCTGAGACACGTCGTTACCACCGCGAACACAGAGACGTGTGCCGGAGCCAACGGTGCACCTCCGCCACTCACTGCCGAAAGGGGCGGAAACACGGCGAGAGAGAAGAGAGAAGAGAGAGCGCGCGCAAATGCCACAACAACAAGTAGCACATCAAGCACTGACATTAACTCGGAATATTCCTGCATTAACCTTCATATTAGAGGATATAAGTCAACATGCTACATATATAAAACCCATTACAATCTGCATCTTTGCGTAAAATACTGATTGAAGTACAACGAAAACATGACAATAAACCACAACTTTGGTATAAACTGCGTCAAGGCGAATTGCATACGGGATTGTCAGACATTTTAAACACAGATGATGCGGGCGCGGGTGGTGGGACTGCCTCGGCAGGCACTCCAGCAGCTCAACGCGACGGGGTTGCGGCAGACGGTTAGTTGGCGTTCGTGTGCACATGTGTGTGTGTGTGTGTGTGTGTGTGTGTGTGTGTGTGTGTGTGTGTGTGTGTGTGTGTGTGTGTGTGTGTACGAGGGGGCGGAGCTTCCCCAGAAACAGCACGGGCCAGGTTGACACAAGAATTGGTTGCAGTTTGCAGATATCGGACGCTGCTTGGGTCGGCCATACAACGGAGCCATGGTGGGCTTGTACGTGGCCGATGATGCCACCATCCGCGAGCATAACCTGCGCTATCGCCGTGTAGATGCAGTCACCGACGTTCTCTCCTTTGCCGGTGCGTCATGATGTCAATGGACGCAGGTGTTCAGGTGTGGCCCAGCCCGAACTAGCCAGCCGTGCTTAGCTCCCCGGAATGCTGGCAGGCGTGCAAAGTCGGAGTCAAGTACGCCGAGGTGCAGACTTGGGTGATCTGATGGTGTGTCCCGCGCGCGTCTTGAGTGATGCGCGCGACCTGGAGGTGTGTCCCCATGCCCATCTTCAGGTTTGTGACTCGCTTTGCTGGTGATGGGGTTGTCTGGGATGTGCGCAGTTGTACTGCCTTCATACATTCCAAAGTGTTGGCTTGAGCAACAAAGTTTCCGTCTTCCCAGCAGTCAACTATGCGGCCAAGCCCATTTGAACCTTCATTTGCCGGTGCTGGGATGCCCTTGGTTCTACCTCTAGCGCGTGCTGATCCACGGTACGGCACACTTGTTGGGCTTTGAGCATGGAAACCTGCAAACTGCACAAACGGTTCGTATCCCGAGTATGCGGTATCCGTTGTATCTGTGCATCAGCCAACCGGCAATGCCCCCTTGTGACTCGTTTCGATCAAACTTTTCTTGGAGGTGCGAGTCACCGCTCCTTGCATCTCACGGTTTGGTGCCGTCTGCATGTGAAAAAAGATGGCAGCTTGGGAAACGCGCTTACTCAATGCGACCCGCGTCTATTCCCTCTGGCCAAACATGCCAGCCCCCCGCACCACTGCATCCAAGCTTCCGCCGCTCACCGCCAATGCCTTGTTGTCCTGAGTTCTCTCTTTCCAGTTCCATAACGGCTAGTTCCTTTATCTGACAAGAGAAGAACGCTCTTCTGTGAAAATTTGAATGATTTAAACGATGCAATTGACTTGTCCACCTTTACATCTTATCGCACAGTCGTCCATTCAGCCCTTGTGGCATCCCATTACCAAACGTCAGAGAAGAGAGAGACAGAGAGAGAGAGAGAGAGAGAGAGAGACAGAGACAGAGACAGAGAGAGCGAGACAGAGGAGACAGAGACAGAGAGAGAGAGACGGAGACGCACTCAACTCCTCTAAGGCACAGTCACGTCACTACAGCACTACAGTCCAACCGCGTTGAGGGCCACCAGCACCAGCACCAGCACCAGCACCGGGCGAGGGAGGGCAGCGGCTCCTTGATAGCCCTGTTTGAACTGCCGGTTTGGATTGATCTTATAGGTGGCTACCTTTTTCAGGTTGCTCGTGCGTGCTGCCTCAAGGGCGTTTCTGTGGGCGTGCGTTGTTGGCGGGTTTGCTGCCGAGGCTCTTTCAGCAACGCTAGAGTCCCGGGTCGCGCTGCCGGTGGGGCAAAAACTTGTGTGTCATTTCGGTCGTGACGTTGATTTGGATCGCTGCCACCTACCACCATCAGCACCTCCTGTGCCAGGCCGGGTTTTCGCGGAGCGCCTGCTCCCTTTGTCCACCACTGCGTGGTACTGCTTCTGATCCCGTTTGCTGCTGCTGCAAGAATCTCCGCCCGCGACACTTGTCTTCTGACGCCTTGAGCTCGACCACATCTCAGTGATCACAGTCCCCCATATCATGGGATACGGCGGACGAGGCCGCGGCAATAGCCGCGCTGGTACGTTAACACCTGAAGCCCATGCACCCCACAGGCAACCCGTCTCCTCCGAACAACCAGTCGGTCGTGCTCACCACACCCTTGCTCTCTTCCAGCCGCGCCCAAGGCGCCCCGGCGGCCCAATGTGGTGCCCGTCGCTTTGCCCAGCCGACGGGCTGAGAGTCAAAGCTCGGATAGCACCAACGTGGCGCGCGCTCCCCGCGCCATGGGATGGGGATTCAAGCCTGCTGCCACCACTGCCACCGTCAGCAAAGCAACCGAGGTACCATTTGTCCCTTCCCCCCGAACTCGCGTCCCTCCTCCATCCCCACCGACCTCAGCTCATTGTTCAAATTTGTACTCTTTTTTTTTTTTCCCCGGCCACTCTCATCCAGCCCCAGCCGACGGCCACGCGCTCTGTGGCTGGTGCCGACAGCACCACCTTCCCTTCCCTGCGTGGCACGACCACGAGCAGCGCCGCACCGCGCCCCAAGCCCGCGGCAACTGCCGCTGCCACCACAAGAGCTGCCTTGTCTGGAGGTCCTCGTGTGACGGCCGCGCCCACTCGTGCCAAACCAGTGGCTAGTCTTGGCCCTACCGTGCGCATGACCTCGCGCGTCGATTGGGCCGACGATGATGACGACTTCCAACAACAGTTTCTTGGTACGCCTTTGGTCTTTGATGTCACCACCTCCCCGCTTCTTGGGCCGTAGAGGTCAACAGGCCAAACAGGTGTTTTTCGCTTCACACCTGAAACCCCCTCACTGACAGCACTTTGCTTCATCACCTTGAAACAGGCACGAGCAAGCCGAAATCGTCGTCGTCTGCTGCCCCCGCTGCTGCCCCTGCCAGTCCCCCTTCCCCGGCCGCTCCCGCGGCCTCGGGGCCCCCTACTAACGTGTGGAAGGCTGCCCCCAAGGCCCCTGTAAACGGTCCAGCCAAGACAGCCGTCGTTGACTGGGCTGCTTCAGACCCCACACTCCAGGCTGTTGCCAAGGCGCGACCTGGCGCCCAGCCCAAGGAGATTGTCCAGGAAGCCTCGTTGATCTTGCCAGTGGAAATGGGCGATCAGTTTTGGACCGGTGAATTGCCCCGCCCGGGCGTCGTGGCCATGAGCTTTCAACGTCGCTTTGAACACCTGCCCCTGCCCATTGAGGTACGGCCGCCTGCTGCCGATGATGCCGTGCCCGTTGAAGGGGTCGTCTGGCAGCAGCAGCAGCAGCAGCAACAACAACAACAGCAGCAGCAACAGCCACAGCAAGCCTCAGTTCCAGCGCCAGTCTTGAAACAAGCGCCGAGTCAAGCTTCAGCACCGGTCTCAACGCCACCTACCCTACCCGGCCCAACCCCGGCAACTTCATCAAGCGCCACTGGCTCGGCCTGGCGCACTGCTGATCGTGACGACTGGCGCAGTGCCGCTGCTCGCACTGCACCCGCCAACCCTCGCGAAGCCTCGAATGCCGACTCTCACAGCTGGCAGACTGGCAACACTGCTGTACGTTCCCGAATCAACCATTATTTGCTTGCGTGTCGAGTTTGTGTGCGCCCTGCTTACAAAATGCGGTTTTTCGGCGGGGTTTGAAACGGGGGTTTTTTTTTGTTTTTGAACCCGAATGTTGACTTGATGCGTGCTCGTGTAGACATCCGAGGCCGCCCGATCGGCATATGCGGTCGCCGACCCCGCTTCTCGCGGCACGGTCACCAAGCGTGAGCTTTTTGACTGGACCGATGGCAAGGGCGAAGCCGGGGCTGGCACAGGTCGTCGATTCAAGTCGTCGACGAGTGCGCGCCAGCGCCAGAGCTCACAGGGATCAGATGGCACCGAGCGCGTGCAGCTGGCCCAGCGCCATGAACTGCCAGAGGTTCCTGCCCCACGAACCGATGAGGTTGTCCGTGGACGTGCTCGCTTTGATGAGCCTGAAGTTGTCATCCAATTGCCTACGGCCACGCAGCGCACAACACCTGCCCAGACTAAGGAAGAAGCACCAGCTCGTCGTACCCGTGAGCGCAAACCTGCATCTGGCCCTGCTCCTGGACTGAGCCAGACTGGTCGCGCCAATGGCAAGGGCAGCGCCAGCTCCGACAGTGTGAACATGCCACCCCCAGGCGTGTCTTTGGGACCTTCTTTGGAGGACATCACCAAACAGCTGCAGCAGCAAAACTTGGCCAAGGCTCGCCAAGCCGAGGCCGCCGAACGCCAGCGACGCCGTGTTGAGGAGGAGGCGCAGCGCAAGCAGGAGGAGCGCAGCAAGCTAGAGAAGGCCTTTGGCGGGTTCTCCACGCTGGGTTTGGCTGCCGGTGATCAATTGCAAGCGTCGTTCAATCAGATTGCATCCAAGAAGAACACCGCCGATCGCTTTGCTGGAACCGAAGGAGTGGTGATGCTGGATGCGACTGCCACTGCGACTGAGACTGCTGATGCCGATGCCTATGAGGATGATGGCTTCACCACTGTTCTCACCAAGGCTCAGGTGCAAGAGCGTCGTCGCCAGCATCTCGAGGAGGAGCGACGTCGCCAACATGAGGAGGAGCAGCGCCGCCGTCAAGAGGAGGAGAAGAGCCGCAAGCAAAAGCAGGCCGAGGAAGCCCGTCTCAAGAAGGATCGGTTGGAAAAGGCTCGCGAGGCTTGGAACCAACCCGACTTGACCAATACTCTCGACAACAACCACCTTGATGTGGACGATGACCTGCCGGATGTGGCTGCCATGGTGGCCGATGAGGCGGATGATGATGATGAGGTAGATGCTGACTTGGCAGCCTCCACGGCTGCAGTTGCGGACGACGAGTCGGATGACTTGGGTGCCAAGATGCCGCTTACTCTGCCTGCTCCCGGCAAGCCCCGGGCGAAGATTGAGGTCGATGATGCTGGTGCATCAGGCTTTGATGAAGATGCCGTCAAGCGTGTTTGGGCCGGTGGCGACCAGTGGGGTGCGCCGTCCTCGGATAGCTCCAATGCCCACGGCCAGAATGTGTGGTCCCTCCCACTGGGTCCCACCGATCAAGCATCAGCGGCAGGCATGGCGCGCTCGCCGTCGGCTCGCTTTGAGGCCACCAAGGCCGATGGCTCAGGCTTCTCCAGCTCTTCCCACTTCACCTTTGGCGTGCCCTCCGAATCCGACACCAAGGGTGCCGTGGGTATGCCCGCCTCCTCTGCCGGGGACAGCAACAACTCATCTGGGTTGCCCGCTTTTGATTTCGGTGCCCCGGCTGATTCCTCGCTGAATGCCAATGCCGAGCCTTTTATGAGTCGCCACCAGTCAGTGGGCAATGCCCCGATCATGGCTTCATCTGTGGCTCAGAACGTCATGCCTCGCCCCGCCACTGGTGCACACGGCGGTTCCATGGCCTATTCGCCCTACGGATTTGCTGGTCCATCCACCCAGACCAACACATACGCTACATATGGTACCAACCCAGGATATCATTCCTTCCCTGTGCCCTCACTATCGTACAACATGCCTCCGCCAGCGGCACCCTTCCTCCAGCAGATGTCCTACCATAATTCTCATCAGGCCCCAGGACAAAGCTTGTACTCTTCCAGCCTGCCACCCCATGGTTACTCGGATGCTTCCTTCGTGCCACAGAGCAGCTACTTTGACGAGGATCCCATGTCCAGCCGTGCGCCAGGCGGGGCCAGCTCCATGGCCAGCTCCATGCGCACTGGTTACAACTCCGCCTCATTGTATCCCACGAGCACTTCGTCTGCATCTGCGGGCGGTGCTCTGGGCTACAATCAGTCCTCCTCGTATCCCACTCAGGCCATGCATTCCATGCCGCAGCAACACCAGCATCCACACATGACGAGCCACGTACCTAGCTCTGGCCTGGGTGGCATGGGCTATGGCGCTGGCGTGCCCGACAACAAGCACCAACCAGGTCTTTCCCAGACGCACATGCAGGCTGCTGCGCATGTGGGTATGCCTGACGTTGCGCATCGTGGCATGGGCCTCCCACCGGGCCTTCCCATGGGTGGTATGCCCATGAACCGCGGTCGCGGTCGCGGCGGAGGCCGCGGTCGCGCCATGGGCCCAACTCGTGGCACTGGCCGTCGTGGTCGATAAACAGGGTTCTCTGAGCATAAACCGAATAAACCGAGGTTTTTTTTTTTTTTTTTTTCAACAGCCCGCAATTTCAGCTCATGGGTTTCATCGTTGCGCAGTGATGAAGATAGCGCGCAAGGTCAAGTATTTGCAAGGGGCAGATAGAGCCGTGTGCGTGTGAAGCTACTTTTTTTTCTTTCGCTTTGGCATGACGGGCCAGCCAGCAAAGCATACTCTTTCATAAAGGTTTGACCTCCTCTTTGATGCAAATCGAAATTGTGCGGAGAAGAGTCTGAAAAAGATCCAGAGGGAGGGGGTTGATTGAAATCTTGCCAAGTGACAGTCATTGTTGACCAAGCTCAGTGCAATGCCAAAGCGCGACATGTGGGACGATACAACAAAAAGAAACATCAGACATGAAAGGAGCAGCAGTCACGATGCGGAAACCAGCAGGGTTTGTCAACCGAGCACGTTAACCAAACACCCAAGAAAACACTTAAACAAGAAGGCAGACAAAAAGACTTTATAAACGAATAGGAAAAGAGGGTGGAGGAGGCTACGCTTCAAAGATTGATACCCGGGAAGAGCATACAAGCAAGCTGCTTGTCACAAAGCTGAACGCGACAGAGAAACCAGAGAGGTACAACTATTGCTTCAGTTCGTCACAGGAAAGGCTAAAGGCAAAGAACATTGACGCACAAGACAGGACAAAACGACAAGGATATGGCTATGTCAGTCGCTCAACAAAGTTCGCGGGGAAAATGCCCTCCTACATGACAGCAGTCGATCAAATAGTTGAACAAAGAAGGCGCGGATGAGAGTCAAAAAGGCACGTTTGCCCTCGGATGGCCATGCGGAGGCAAGCAAAGGAAACAAAACAAAAACAAAAACGCTCATACCTCGCTGGTGCCCACCACGGTGCCACGCCACCAGCCAGGATCTGCCTCTTCAAGGCTGGTGATGATAATGTCAGCACCACGTTCAAAACTGAGCTCATCGGGATTACGTGCTACGTCTGTAAACACGCCACACGCGGTTGAGACGAACTGAAAGCGGCGCAGCGCGGGGAGGAGCATGGGGACGCATGGAAGCATAGCACAACGCCACCGTGTCAGACGCACAAGGGAAACGCGAGCGGGCTTTGCCGACACTGCTCGTGGTGGCGGTTGAGAGTTGTGCCTGTCGATACGGTACTCGAAGTGTGGTGTCCATGCCGGGAAAGTGACGGCTTAGGCTGTGCTGCTGGAAATACGACACCAAATCCTGAACGGTGGAAAATGCCTTTGAATCCGGAGCCACGTCAAACTTGTTGCCACTGCGGTTGATCTTGATATGCTTGGCATCACCACGATACATGATGCTCAACGAGTACTCGCCAAGGCGCTGTACACTCTCGCGGACCAAGAAGGCACCATCAGTCATGCCAGCAAGAACGGAGACAGCCTGTCCACGATCCATGACACCAGCAAACCATTGGTCTTCAGAGAAATCATCGTGACTCGCATGGCCTTGTGAAGAGGCAGGAGTGGGGGGTGGGCTACCCAGTGAGCTGGGCGGGCCCATGGGCGTCCAGTCCAAGTATTTTCCAGGTGAAGCTGCAGGGGCCACGGGCTTGGGGGGCAGAGGCCGCGAGCCCATTGGCTCGGTTGGATTAGCACGAGGCTTCACTTCTGGAGGCGCCACCTTGGCATCCCGGATGGCATCGATGCAGTCTTGGAAGGCAGCCATCCATTTCTTCTTTGTGTTGGGATTTTTTGCAGCAAACAAGTAAATGGGGGCCCGGGCATCAGCAGGTTTGAGGCCAAAGGCGTGTGTGTGGGTACCATCCTGAGGCTCGTCAGCCGGGTAGTCTGCCTCAACCAGCTCCATGTTGTCCAAGAGTTCCAAGCAGGCTTTAAAGTTGAAGCGCGAGCCTTTGCTCTTGGCAACGATAACGGCTTCGGAGAGCAGGAAGATGTAGCGAACTTTGAGCTTTTCGCGCGTGCGCATATTGCGAAAGCCTAGATCACCGTCCTTCACCAAGCGCCCATACTCCACCAAGGGTTTGCCGTTGTACTGGTTCAAGCTGCGATCAATGGATTTGAGACTCTCATATTCCTGCTTGCTCTGATTGATGTATTTGGCCAGCTCCTCAACGGCTTTGAGTGCCGAAGGCAGATTGGCCTTTTCTGGGTGGGCATCGGGCGTGCGTTTGATCAATTCCTAAACGCACGGTGGAGCGATTTTGAGTGATTGTTGGCCGTGAGGGGTAGAGTCGACTGACATGACGAAGCCCCCAAGCTCGGGAAGGCAGAAAGACGGTCTGAGAAAGCGCGCGCGCGGGGGGGGGGGGGGGGGGG
>NW_001865039.1:3266358-3312485 GCF_000002865.3 Monosiga brevicollis MX1 | reverse complement strand
CCGGGTTTTTTTTGGCCGGGCCCCGAAGCAAAAAAGGTTTTTTATGAGGGTTTTGGGGGGGGGCGATTGGGTTCCAAACAAACTTCCCTTTAAAAAAAAAAAAAAAAAAAAAAAAAAAAAAAAAAAAAAAAAAAAAAAAAAAAAAAAAAAAAAAAAAAAAAAAAAAAGCAGGGCATGCAGATGACTACAAAAGATGAAAAGCACTGACCTTGACGATGGTGTTTTTGGTTTGAAGCTCTGACAGTCTTCGCTGTGCTTCGGGGATGTTGCACACAAATTGACCGTAGCAGCGGAAAGCTTTCATCTGGTCGGATGCGCGCAGCATGAAACGGCATGTCAGGGCACCCGAGGCAAGCACCGGAGCTCTTTGACTGCGTTGCCAAGAAATCAGCGTGTGGGTGGGGGTCAATTTTCTTACGTGTTGGTTGAAGATGACGCTGATCACACGTCCAGTGGTCCTCTGCATGACACCCTGTAGATCTTGCAGGAATTGGTGGTGCACGTCGAGCAGCTGGTGAACGTTGTTGAAGATGACGCGAATGTCACGCGCATCCAAAATACTCTCCAAGGCAGGCTTGAAAGTGTTGTGGATAACTTCAAGCACGCCAACGTAGTTTTTCTCGGTTTGCGTCAGCTCGTCCAGCTGCATAACACAAACAGATTGGTTGCCCACAAAGGCCGGGTGGTAAACACGGTGAGGCAGAGATCATTCTTGGTGTTTATGAGAGGCAAGGGTGCAGTGTGTGTGTTCGGGAAGGGCATCATACCACGAGGGAGCGCCGCTCGTCAGGGGACAGGCCCGAGGCGGCGTAAATATTCTCATCGTCAAAGCTGGCAGACGTATCCGCCACCAAGGTCGATGACTGTACGTCGACAAGCGAGCGATAAATCTCATCCGAGTCCACTCCAGGCGAATCCTGAATGAAGAGGGAGGAACCCAGAGAGGGAGAGAGGGAGAGGGGGAGAGAGGAATAGAGGCAGCACAGCAGCCAAATTGAATCCAAGCGGCGAGCATAGCATCAAGCACCTGTCCGTTCGTTTGAAATGGAACTTCAAATGGCGACTCGCATCGACTCACCATGGTTAGGGAGGAGAAAGTTTGTACGAGGGTGGTATAGACATCTTCCTCCTCATCGGTGGGGGGTGCAGCTCGACGGGTGCCCTTGATGTCCTGAAAGCTGAGTGACTGGCCCACGAGATCCTCCAAGCTGGAATAGACATCTTGGCCAGCCTCGACAGCTGTATTCTGGGCCGGTTGGGAAGGGAATGGCCTAGACAGGATGAAACGGGTGCAAGGGGGCGTCGGTGAAACAAAAAATGAATGTGGACAAGTGCTCTACAAGGCCAATTGTTCACGCGCCAAGCCCCTGGCAGAGGGACCATCCCATCGTACCGGATACCAGCTTGTTGCACGATACGCGAGCGTGACCAGAGGGACAAAGCTTCCATGACCTGATGATGGGCACAAACGGCAAAATCAAGGACGTGGTGAGTATGCACAACAAGCCGAGGAGGACGACAAAGGCCGACACAAGCGGACCTTGGCAAAGTTGGAGGCATAGTAGAGCTCATCAGCGGAGAAAACATTTTCGGGCAGGTTGAAGGTGGTGTGCAGACATTCGATAAACTGGTTGATGTTTTGCATCTTCATAAACTGCATCTCAGGTGAGTTGTTGATGTGGGAGATGCAGCCGGGACGAATGCGATTAGCAGCGTGGCACAGAATGGTGCCATCCTATCAAAGTTTAAAAACATCAAGCCGGCAAGTTAAATGGAGTGGGGGTACTTGGAAGTCAAGTGGTGTGTGCAGTAGGAATATCCATGGGGCTTTTGGTGTTACAGTGGATAGGGATTGCCAACAAACCTGCAAGGCCATAGCAAGGTCAAAGACGCGGGCATGGGCTTGGAGAGACACATCGTCGGCACTCAAAACGCCCAGATCCCTGAGCCAGTGTGCGCATTGCTGCCACAGCTCGCCCATGGCGCTGGTGCGGGGCGGCGGCTACGTGCGGGTCCAAAGCCACTCTGGGCGCGCAGTTAGGCTGATTCTTGGTTGAGGTCCACGAGCTAGCTGACGGGTCTGCCCCGGAAGCTTGAACAAGCAGCCCTGAAAATGCCAGCCGAGTATGAATGTGTATGTGTGCGTGTGTGTGTGTTGCGAAGAAGGTGCGGATCACGCTTTCACTGCCATGAAAGCCACCACACTCTGGAAAGTTAAAACAAGAAAATGAGCACAACAGCCGGGACATCAATGGAGAGTTGAAGAAGACAGCGGGCCGATGGGAATAAATGCGACAAATCATACCGGAGGTGAGGCTCTCGCTTTTGGATTCTAGAAGATCTAAGTACACATTCAGGGTTCATGAGGTTAGCCGTGAACCCGGACATTGGCTATAACAACTTGAGACATAGAAAAAAAAAAGAAGCAAGAAAAAAAAAAAAAGAGCAAGGACAAGGCTACCGAGCGGGGGGGTCAAATGACGTCGGTGGCAAGCACGGCAGGCATGTAAAAACGGAAGACATAGAACACACACACACACACACACACACACACACACACACACACACACACACACACACACACACACACACACACACGCCACACACACAGAGGCCGAAGAGAAGGTTATGACAAGACAAGACAGGAGTGGTCAACGGAGCGCGGATGGTAGATGTCCTGTACGCCCCCTTCCTGATCAGATCAGGCAATGAAGGAGGTAGGAAACCATGGAAAGGAGACCAGACGAGGAAAGAAATCAAGAGCCCAAAGCGTAAATGCATGGGATGAACGGCTTCGATTTGCTCGCACACATGGCGAAACGAAAGCCACGACTGCAGCAGCCTGGCCGAGGGCGGCATACCAAGTCAAGGTCGCGCAAGGCGAGCGCTGGCCATTCACACCAGCACGTTTACGATAAAGCTACGTGAGAGCACCGAGGGGCAAACCAGGGTGAGCCAATTGAACAAGATCCCATCGCATCTCTCCCAGCACCCCATCAACATGGCCGCACCCCTCGGCCTGTGGACCCGTCGCTGCCATTGATGACGCTCGCTCGCTCAAGTCACACACCTCAAAGAGAAAAAGTCCACAGCTCCTCCTCCTCTGACATGTAGTAGCACTTTGAGAGAGAGAGAGAGAGAGAGAGAGAGAGAGAGAGAGAGAGATAGGGGGATTTGAGAGAGAGCCAGCATAAGAAATCGCTAATAACAACAAAAGAAAGGAAGAAACTAAGGGTGCCTTTAAGCCAGCCGCTTGCTAGCAAAAAACGATACCAGCAATTTGCTGACAATGGCATTGGATTGAACCCCCGCATGATGACTATTGGTTTGCCAGCATAAACACACGCAAATTCTTTTGTCAAACGACCAGGTCAAGGACAACATTTGGTAGCGGGAACCAGCGCTTTGGCTATGTAAAGTGTGTCCAACATCACACTATCGCTTAGACGTCATTAATTTTTTTTTCGGTGTGTGCCCGCCGCCGTTCGCTCCCGGCGCAGGAGGAGCAAACACCGGGTGGTGGTGGGGGGCGGGAGGCGGCGGTCTTGCGGATATAGGACAAGAGCTTGTACCTCCTGTCACCATGGGGGATGTTGGGTTAGCTGCGCCGAACATGGCTGAAGCTGGACATGTTTTGCGTCTGCCCTACGGCCCGCTGTTGGCGGCATCAACGCTGACCTTGACTCTCATGGCGACGCGCAGCGCCTTGGTGCTCGCCGTCTACGCCCTCGTGGCTGTCCTGGCCCATCGTGTCCACAGCACGCGTTTCGTGTGGGCCTTGCTGACGATAACGACCATTGCTGCGTGGGTGGGCGGCCTCAGCCATGCGCCTGAATTGCTGCGTCTTGCCGTTGCCATTTTGCTCCTCCGCCCAGACTCGCTCCCTGCTCCAACAAGCCCAGTCACGACAGCCGACATCAGTCCGATGCAGGCGCCCAGTACGGTGCCTGCCCGCTTGCCCTTGTTGCTTGTAGGCTGGTGCCTCACTCTTGGTGGCTGGACTCCCAACCCTTGGATCGCTTGCGCCCACAGCGTCTGCCTTGCTTACGCATCTTGGGCTGCCTTGAACCAGTACTTGCACAGCTTGACGCACAATCACCCCCATGCCCATGCCCCCGCTGACTATGGCCTTTCTTCCAATCTGGACTCTAATGCAACCGTCACAAACAGCGGCACAGGGGACAACGCTGCCTCTTTGCGCCAGCGCAGCGCCACCCACAGCTCCCAGGGGGTTGTCCGTGAAACCGTTTTTGGTGTGGATGCCCAAGCTCAGCCGTTGCACATGGTCACTCCTGCATCAACTTACCCTGCGCCAATGCCGCCAGTATCGCCGGCTTCGCCCTCAACGTCCTCCCTCTTGAGTACTGGCGATGCAGCTTTCCTCCTGCCCATTACCCTGCTCCTGCTGCACTCAATCCTGCTCTGCGTCATCTGGCTGCGGCTCACCGCCATTAGCCCAGCTAGCTTGACTGCTCTTCTTTTGCATCTAGCCCTCCTTGACCACGGCTGGGCCTGCGCACGGCAACCAGCCACCTATGCCACGCCCGTCATCGTGGTCTTGGGCGTTGCTCTGTTTCTCGTTGCCGCGGCCAACACGCCCATGTGGATGACATTAGACGCCCTCTGGTCCCTTTGTGGGGCAGCTGCTGCCGCCGCGCTTTTGCGCGCCGCCAATCCAGCCGCTCTCAATCCGGATCTGGGGCTTGAACTCCCCCTACATCAACCCCGGCCTGGTCCACGCTGGTCCACTCTCGTGGCGGATGCCATCCAGCATGTGCTGCACTTGGGGCGTGGTGCCTTGACCGGGCCTGCGGTGACCATTCTTATGGTGGCCTCCCCCTTTCGAGCACTCTCCATACCTCTGCTTGGTCTCCTCCTGCTCAAGTTGGCTCTGGATGCCGGCGTCGGTGTGTTCCGGCCATCCTTACTTCCAGCGTGTACTCTCGCTGGCAACGCACTCTTTTCCCTGACCGAGCCCGGCCACATGGCTAGCGCCGCGCTGCTCTTGATCCTGGGCATGGCTCGGGGCCTGGCAAGTGCTCGCTTACCCATTGCAGACCCCGTTACCCCGATAATGGCCCTGCTCACCGTCCTTGCCGCCGGCCTGACCCTGGGTTTGGGCGTGCCTGAACTGGCCGATGTCAACACGCAATACGTTTTGCTGGTTGCCACGTTGCTGGCAGCAGCTCAAGGGCCCGCTGCCTCGGAAGAAGCCCCATGTCGTCCGCCCAATGTCATCGCCGCCGGTCCTTTGCTCAGTGCCTTCCAGCGCTTGACGCGATCGTATGGTCTCTTTGCTCCAAGGCCCAAACTTGATGCGGCCACAGTTACTCGGGCTCCCGAAATGAGCCGATGGCTCGTGCGCTTCCTGACAGCCATCATGGTTGGTCGAACCTTGGCCCTGCGCCTCGAGCCGCCGGATACCGCCTCCACCGAACTCCCAGTGACAATGCCATCGCAGCTCTGGCTTGGCCTCGAGTTGGCTGCCAGCCTTGCAGTGGGCTTTTTAGCCCTCCATCTTCACCAAGCTCCCAAGTTCTCACGCTTTGGTGCGTGCACTGTTAAGAGTGGCATGCTGTGCCCTCACTTCTCAGAACATTCATGGTCTTTCATTTTTTGAGTACATTCTCAACACCTGCATAACACCTTTTCCTCACATGGGTCCGAATCTGTTGGCGCATTGCTTAGCGTTGACTGGCGTCGCTGTGAGTCTGGCCATCTGGTGCGCTACTCCTTGGTCAGCATTGGCGCTGGCCATGCCCTTTTCGCATGTACGCTAGTCCCAAAGACGCCCCATCCTTCCTTCCCTTCTACCCTCGCCATCCAAACGTCTTGAGTCTCACACTCACACTGGCCGCGTGCTGCCCGCCTTCGCCCAACCTTTAACAATGCATCGCAACGTATACATTATCGTTCTGGGTATTGATTGTGCGTTTTGCACCATCAACCCTCGCCACCAATTTGTACCGACTTTTGACCTTGAAGTTGGAAGTGGCTGTGCTTACCGGCGCCCTCGTCATTTTGGCGGCTAGCACTTCAACTGACATGGCAGATGGTACGCGTGCGATCCGAAATTATCCATCTCTACACCTTCCCTATGCTGTCCCCAGCCTGTTGAATACTGTTGAGTGGCACATTTCTCATCATGCGTTTGCTGTAGGTGGCAGTACAACAACTGCCGCACCATTTGCCAGCGGCGGATCGCGTGGTCACCCAACTCGAAATGGTTTAGCGACCATGGTGCGAGCAGCCGCAGCAATGGCCGTTCTGGTCGCCGCGGTCAGCTTGGGCTTGAAGCTGGTGGCTTCCACCTGTCGAACTCACGGCGTGGGGGTCTGCCTTGCCTCCACCGCCCACCAAAGCGGCATCTTGATATGGGACCAGGTGCGGGTCATTTTGTCAAGACAACCTTCGCCCTCAACCCACCCATCCTGACGATGTTGGTGTCGACAATGGCCGCCTGGTGCCGTGGTTGTCTTCCACACGGCTGTCATCTGCATGTGCCTGCAAATACCACCCTGACCATCACTCTCAATTGTGCCCTTGTCAGTTGGACGTCTTGTTGCTGTGTGTCGTTGTGGCGGCTAGTTTCGTGCACGAACACATACGGCCTCGTAAGTTGTTGCGCGTGACCCTGGGCATCAGGGCTTCTTGGTGAGGGCAGGCCCTCAGAATTGCACGCACGGCATTGAATCTCATGATGGATCCCATCTTCTTGATCGCTCTTTGCAGTCTGGACATCCTCGACTGGGCCGCGCTGGACGTGCTGGACCCTGTGGGTGGGTGGTGCTCTGGTCCAGCTGGAGCGCACATGGTTTGATTTCGACAAGGCGCTGAACAATCCTTTTATAGCACAAGCAGACACTTGGCGCCGTCTGGTTTGGCAAATCATCTGTTGCCTGGTGATGGCCACCCCAGCATGGAGTTGGCTTTATCATTGGTCTCGGAGCGAGCTGGATCGTGACCCTGCCCGTTGGCTGCCTGCTATCCTTTCTGGTTGGTTGTGGTCACGCATGGGGTTGACTTGGGTCTTAGCTCTCACCCAGACAGCTGCCGTCCTCGTCGACGTCTTCAGCGACGCTTTTGCCGGACTACACGAGATCAAGGGCAAACATCTTCTCTAGTCAACCGAGAGTAGTCTGTTACGAATGCGCCAGCCGGTAAAAACGCTGGTATAAACGCTGATCTTCCGCCTTCTTGGAAACGGATCGCCCTATTCTCGACATGGCGGGTGGCGAGAGTGATTCGACCAGACCGACTGAGAGCATCAGAGAAGCCAAGATGCGAGAGGCATGAGTTAGCAGACATGATGGAAGATCATTTCATATTCGAGTCGTGACATAGCTATCAAAATAATAGATTTATATATCATTCTGGTTCATCTCATGACACGAGCTGCAAAAACAAAATGAAAAAAAAAAAAAAAAAAATGAACAAAAGCAAAAGCGAGGTAAAATAGAAGCATTGGGCAGCAGCGCATGGAGCAACACAAAACGCGAGAAGATCTACACTCAGTCCAACGACAACAAGACGCTGTGTCATGCCTTCTATCTAGCATGACCAAGTGGCACGGGACGCAGGCTTATGCCTCATCCACTGGCAGGAGTGAAGAAAGGGAGGCGCCCGACACGATATCAGTAAACGTAGCCGTAACACCCAATTGATAGTGGAGGTAGTGAAGTAACTCCGTGCCCACGAGTGAGTCCACGCCCAACTGAATGAGCGGGCGTTTGACATCAATCTCCTCGGGACTCGTGCAAAAAATTTGCGCCACCTTTTCTCGGGCCTTTTCCAAGCGCTCTGCTGGAGTCAAGTCTGCCGAACCTGAGGTCTGTTTCAGAGTGCCCTTGAAATGGCTCCATCTCAGGTTGCCCGGCGCCAGCGGCACGGAGTCGTTACACAGAAAGTTGTTGATTCGAGTTGCCATCACATATGGTGGCAAGCGGGTCAAGCCTCGGACAGTGGCCAGGCGCAAAACCTCGGCCACCTCGGCCACGTGCACGAAGCCCGCTCCACGGGCCTGCAAAATGCGCGCTACAGTGGGATCGTTCTCCACCATGCCGGCACCAATGACTGGGCCCAGCGCAACGACCGTGGCAGGTAGGCCCTGGCGCTCACGCATCTGTGCCAAGCGCGTCGCGACAAGGTTGCCTGCTACGTAGTTGCCCTGCTCCAACCCACTCAAGTCCTGCGTACTAGTTGTCACGATGAAAAAGTCGAGCTGATCTGTCAGTGTGGTTTCGTGCAAATGCCACAGGCCAAATGCCTTACTCTCCACACCCTGCAAAAAGGTTTTGCGGTGCTGCGTCATCAGCACACCATCAGCCAGGCGCGCTGCCAGATGAATCACGCCTCGCAAGGGCCCGTGACGCCGAGCCTCGACCACCATGCGCTCCACCCGATCGCGATCCGTCACGTCGCAAGACACGAGATGAAGCTCGGCACCCAATGCCGCAAGTGAGGCGAGTAGGTGCTGCTGATACCGCGAAGGCTGGTTGGCGTTGCGTGACACCAAGACCAGGTGACGGGCCCCGTGTCGCGCCAGCATGTGAGCAACCCAGAGACCGACGCCCCCCAAGCCTCCTGTCACAATGTACACACCCTCGGGGTCATACTGCTCGACAGCAGACAGGGCGACCGTCGAGGGCAGGCGAGCTTCGGCGGCATCATCCATGACAAAGACGGCTTTGCGAAACGTCTTTCCCGCACTTTTCAAAGCCAGTGGCAGATTGGCTAGCTCAAACTCCTCAGTCTGAATTGGTCCATAGACGCCGCGCTCGAAGTAAGCTACAACGTCTGCCAGGAGATCTTTGATGACATGGGGATGACGATGTGCTAGGAGATCCAGCTGGCAAGAGATGTACGAAACATTCTGCAAAAGGTCGCCCATGTGCGTGTGCGCATTGTTCAGCATGTCGGCCTTGGCAATGTCCACAAAGCGAGCCGCCGGCGCACACGTCTCCAACAGGGCCTGACGCACATCGCCGGCGGCCGAAGAAAGCACAACAGATACGCCTGTCTGCTGAGTGGCCACCATGATGTCACGGAACATGCGGGTGGCATCACGTGAATCGGTCACGGCTAGACAGTTAAAATTTTCTTGCAGCCAGCGCCGCTTCTCCACGCTGCCGGCAGTGGCAATCACGCGGCAGCCGACGTGCTGCGCCAGCTGCAAAGCGCATTGCCCCACCCCGCTGGTAGCTGAATGAATCAGTAGCACGTCGTCTTGACTTAGGCGTGCTCGTTGCACCAGAGCCAAGTGGGCTGTGCCATACAGCGTGATGCAGGCTAGTGCATCCACAGCCGTGGAGGAAAGTGTGGAGGGGATTGGAAGCATCAAGTCGGTGGGGCATTGTACATAAGTGGCCAGACAGTTTTCCGCCAACGCCACCACGCGTTGTCCCTGGTTAGACCCGTCGAACAACCGGCCGATGCACCCAAAGCCAAGTTGTGCCTGTTGGCCGTCCTTGAGCTTGTCCAGCAGACCGGCTGTCAACATGACGTCCTACGCACACAGACGAGTTTTTATTGCAGACGCCGTTAAATTTGAATGCGTTGGAGAAGCAGGCGGAGCGCTTGGGAGCATACAGCGCGCAAAAAGCCCACAGACAAACGAGTGCGCAAGTATGGAAAGAAGAGGGTAGGGAGTTTGCGTTTGAGCACACCGCAAGACGGAGAAACAAACCTTAAAGTTGAGTGCAGCACGCTCTACCCGGATGCGCAAGCTTGCTGGACCGTCGTTGCTTGCTTCTTTGGGTGAACCACCGTGCAAGACGCCACACAAGCGCGCGCCATGCAGGTTGGCCTTGATGTCCTTTTCAATCACGAGGCGCCGACAATTTGTTGTTGGCACTGTCAGATCGACGCTGTGAGCGGGCAAACGGTGCAAACGCGGCACCGTGACCTCGCCTTTTGGATCAATGACAAATTCGCTTTCGTAGCCATAGACGCCATGCAGCACGTCCAAGACGGCCCGTTCGCCTTTGACTCCTGCTGTAGCTGACACATCCACCACTACCGGAGTCAATCGCGGCAACTCATCGTTGATCGCTCGCCACAGACCCGCAACATAGCCCAGCAAGAAGTTGTCCTCGTGCACGCCACGCGTCACAGCAAACAGCGACGGAGAGAAGTTTTGGTCCGGCAAAGTGGCGAGCAGCTTGACCAAGTCCAAAAGCTCTAGATAGAGCACCCTGAGCACCTCGACGTCACGTACCGAGGCATTTTGCAAATCTAGCACGACTGCACACTTGACATGGGCCGCAACCTCACCATCCGTTCGGCGCAAGCGGCGTACTGGCTGTTCCAAGGCCGGCTCAGTCGACGCCAGTAGGACCTGGCGCAGTTCTGCTTCGAGTTGATGAATTGGGCAGGCAATGGGGCGAGCCCCGCCCGATCCCTCGCACAGCGTTGTTGCGAGCGTTGATGAAGCATCTGCAAAACCGACAAATACCTGATCGGCATTGGCAACACGACTGATGTCGGTCGGCACTCGCAAGGTGTCCGGGCTCTGCTTGACGGTGAAGAGAGTGTTAAAGAGCCAGGGCGTGGCGCCGCCTGCAAGATCGTACACCTCGCCCAGCTCCCACTGTCGCTCAAAAAGCTCAACCCAGCGCTCCTGCGCCATCCAACAATTTGCGTACTCGCAGTATGCGCGGTAGGTGGCGGGCGTTTTGCGAAAGTCGTTGAAGCGCCACCACACCTCCATGCCGCCAAACCAAGCCTCCATGAACCACCAGAGATCAGGGTTGGAGGGCTCGGTGTTGATCAAGAGGCCGTTGGGTGTCACCATGCGCTTGACCTGCTCCATTGCGACGTCAATGTCGACCACACCATGAAGCGTGGATAGCACAACCACAATGTCGTAGCTCTGCGGTTCCAGCCCCTGCGTTGCTGCATCCTTTTCAATGTCGAAACGGCGAGTTGTTACCCAGGGCATATCCGTGACGTAGGCGGACGCATGATGTAGGAAAGTGCCCGCAATGTCCGAAGCATGGTATTCGATTAAGCCAGCCGTGCCCATGTCTTGTAAAAGCTCGTTAATTTCACGCGTAAGGCCGCCATGACGCGTGCCCACTTCCAAGATGCGGATGACCCGGGTAGGCTCGCGCGCAAATAGCTGCTCGCATGCTGCCTTGACCGTGCGAGCTAGTGCTCGGTAGACAGGGCGAACCGTCAGGGAGGAGCGGAAGAATGATACGAGGGCATCATCTGCGTATATCACATCGCCAACACGCTCTGGATAGAGCACAAAATCTGGGAGCTCATGGCAAAGAACCTCTGTCGTGCGCAGCTCGGCAGCACAAAAGGGCAGCACCTGTCGGAGCTCAGTCATCAACGCTTGTCCGGTTTTAATAACATAGCGCGGGTCCGCAGGCTGGTCATCAGCGCTGGCAAACTGAGCCAGACGCTGGAGAGAGCTCAAATAGCGCGCAGCCTCGGAAGTCAGACTCGCCTCCTGGCCAGCGAATCGCTGGCATGCGTGCGCCGCGTGCAGCCCAATGTAGCGCTGAAGTTTTGGAATTTCTCGGGTCAGTGCAATGTATTGCGTACGCAAATCCTCTGCCTCTGGTTCGGCAGTGTACGCGTGGTGAAGGGCGCCCACATTCCAAGTGACTGGGGGCAGCTTGCTCTGGTGGCGCATGGTGAGAAAGATGTCGAGGTCACTCGCAGCAGCGGCTTGCAGCTGGCTGCTGAGCGGCTTCATAGTCAATCCTCGGAACAGAGCAAGCGGGGCATCTTGCTGCAGGTGATCACCCACCAAAGGCACAAGCAGTACGTCTACGGAGATGAGCTCCGGGCCGCGTTCAACCACCACGGCCTGGCAGCAGACGCGCTCGGCAGTCGTGTCCAGACAGCGGTAGATGGTTAAGTGCTCGACACTAACGGGAACAAAGGTGGTCGACCAAGTCTGAAGAAGACTCAGGCCACCATGGATGCAGGCGTCGAGGATGGCCGGGTGCACGCGGAAGCCCTCGCCGTCCGGGTAGCGACTGCAGTCCACCACGTACATGGCCTCCTCATCGCCCAGATACAGGTCCTGGATATTGGCGTGAGCAGAGCCAAACTCATATCCCATGTCTCGACAGAGCTTGTAAAAGGCATCATGGTTCAGATGGCGCACCCGGCGCCCGCCTGCCCCTCGCAAGGCATTGTCAAGGCTAGACCAACTCGTTTGGTAGCCAAAGAAATCAAATGCCTCGAGGGAGGCGGCCGCGCGATGAGCGTCAAAGTCTCGGCGCGTGCAACGTGCAATGATTCGGTTGTTGTTGGTAGCACGGAAGCGCCCTTCGCCGAGGATTGGCTCGTCGGCGTGTTGCAAGCGGTACTCGCCGTGGTCCCCTGACACCACGTGCAGATGGGCTTCCTCATGAGTGTCCAGGGGCAAGGCCTCACGAAACTCAATCTGTGCCAGATGGGCGGCGTAAGTGGCGCTGGGCAGTTGCATGGTTTCGAGGAAAAACTCAATAAAGCCCGTGGCGGGCATGATGGGATTGCCTGCCACGCGGTGGTCTCCTGCCCAGGGGCAGTTGCCTAAACTGACATAACCGTTGGCACGCAAAAAAGGATCACGGTCCAGGCCTTTGCGATAGCGATCCACGTGCGGTGCAATGCGTGAAAAGTTGTCCGTGCGAAACTGGTAGACGGGGACGTCTACCGGTGGTGCAGAGTGGACATTGTTGATGGCAAGCCAATCGAGGTCGACGCCATTGGTGTAGAGCGAGCCCAGGAGGTGACCGACTTGCAGCGACCCGGCCACGCTTCGGTCACAGCTGGCCAAGCACGTGCCCTCACGGCCTGCATCTTGCAAGCATTGCCGCGTGATGCCGACGAGAGCAGAACGATAGGCAATCTCAACGCAAATGAGGTGCTCACCAGCGAGGGCCTCGCAAAGGCCAGCAACGGCAGCTTGAAAGTGGACCGCACCGCGCACATTATCCCACCAGTAGGAAGGGGAGGCCACCTTGCTGGCCGGTCGCTCTGGAACGCAGCCCAGCGCAGAGGAGGCGAAAACACCCACCCGCGCAGAACTATCAGCCGCGGGAACAAGAAAGCGCAATTCATGGTGCAGCTTGCCATTGATAGGCTCCATCTGAGATGAGTGGAAGGCACAATTGACCTGCAGCACCACACTCTTCATGCCATATTGGTGTTTGAGAATTTCCTTGAGTTCAAGGATTTGCGCCTTGGGTCCAGCCAAGGTGATTGAATTGGAGCTATTGATGGCAGCGAGCTCGATAGTGGCGGCATAGCCCCGCGCCGCAAGAATCTCGCGTGTGCGCTCCGCACTAGCAAGCACGGCCAACATGCCGCCGTCCCCTTCTGTGAGCTGTTGCAGGCGGCCGCGAGTGTAGATGAGGCGGATGGTAGTTTTGAGAGTCAAAAGACCCGCCAAATGGGCCGAGGCCACTTCGCCCACCGAGTGGCCCAGGCAGGCAGTGACCTGCAGCCCCCACGACTTTAGCAAGCGAGCGTAAGCAATCTGGAAGAAGCAGATGGCTGGCTGCGCCACGTCTGGACGGTTGATATCCAAGCCGTCAACGCAGGCATCACCGCGAAAGAGACCGGTGTGGTTGAGGAAAGAGTGTCCCGCACAAACGTTGTACAAACGGTCGCACTCATCCACTGTCTCTTGGAAAAGTGGGTAGGTCCGGTACATGTCGCGGCCCATGTCAAAATCCTGCGTGCCTTGGCCTGCAAAGATCAAGACGACGGCGGGATTGCGTGCAGAGACCTTGCCACGTATCAGCGCGCCCTGAGTAAAGCCGGGAACGGTGCTCGTACCCGCAGCAGCGACGCGGAATGACTGCGGCCCATTGGCCACGACCAAGGCACGATGGACAAGGTGGCTGCGTGAGACGGCGGCGTACGCAGCTACAGCACGCGCGTCATTTGAAGCGTTCTTATAACAGGCCCAGGCTTCCAGAAGGCTCTCAAGAGCTGCTCCGCTGTCCGCGCTGACGGGAAGGAGCACCTGAGCAGGGCCGCTAGAGCCTTGAGGAGCCCCACTCACGCCACCAAATGTCCAGGCCACTGTTGATTGGGCCGGGTGCTGCAACGAGGCATCGTCGCTGCTGGTTACTTCAGAAACCGAATCCGACAGTGGCAGTGCTGCATCCTCATCAGCAAAAAAGTCGGGCTGCACAAGAATTGCGTGGCTGTTGGAGCCGCCAAAGCCAAAGCCATTGATGGCAATGGCCATGCGCTCGTGGGCAGGAACCTTGACAGCGGCTTGCGGAACTGCAATGTGAAGGGCGCTCCAGTTGACATCGGGGTGTGGCACTTCAAAGTTGGCCTGGGGAAAAAGAAGGCGGTTTTCAATCATCAAGCAAGCCTTGACAATGGATGCCATCCCGGCAGCAGGCTCCATGTGGCCGAGCGTAGACTTGACGGAGCTGATGGGAACAGGAGGGCGGCCGTCCGCCTTGGCTGCCAGGCCAAAGGTTTGTCCAATGGCGGTAGCTTCGAGAGGATCGCCGACGGCGGTACCGGTACCGTGCGCTTCGACGTAGGTGACAGCCTCAAGTGGTATGCCGGCAACCGCCCAAGTTTGCTCAATCAAAACCTTTTGGGCTTCCGTGGAGGGCTTGGTCAGCCCGGCGGTGAGGTCGCCGTTGGCGTTGGAACGACAGGCGGCCACGAGGGCACGCACCGGGTTGTTGGCACGGCGCGCATGCTGCTCGGCGCGAAGCACGACGCAACCGTACCCTTCGGCACGAGCGTAGCCGTTGGCACGGGCATCAAAGGATTTGCTGCAGCCGTCCGCGGCAGTGACGCCCATTTGAGTATAGCCTACAGTCAGGTCGGGCAGTAGAAGGTTGTTGGTGCCGCCGACGATGGCAATTTCGCATTCACCCGCCTCGATGGCTTTGGTGGCAAGATCCAGCGCAGTGATGGAGCTGGCGCACGCCGTGTCCACGGCCATGCTGGGGCCCCGTAGGCCTAAAAAGAAGCTGACGCGATTGGCGATAACGCAGAGCGCCAAGCCGGGATTGGTGTGGGCATGGAGGGCAGCGGGGCTACCCATGTTGGCGGCGAGGTACTCCATGACGGAGGTACCCACGTAGACGCCGGTGTTACTACCGCGCAAACTTTCATGTGGGATGCCGGCGCGGTTTAGTGCCTCGATGGCGCACATGAGAAAGACGCGCTGTTGATTGTCCATGCCATATGCGTCCTGGGCGGAGATGCTGAAAAAAGCGGGATCAAACTGGTCGGAGCTCGCGACCAAACCAACTTTGGCAAGGCAAAAACGGCCAATCTCACTGGCTTTAGCAGCGAAGCGGTGCGTGCTCCACTTGCTGGCAGGAATCGGCTCCGTCACCACGCGCTTGGCCAGAAGTAGCTCCAGAAAAGCTTCAGGGCTGCATACATCGCCAGGGAAGCGAAAGCTGTACCCTACCACAGCGGCCCGCCGGAAGCGCCCCGATGATTTTGGTGCTGCGTCGTCATCGCCGAAGCTCTTCAGGTCGGATTTGGGCGTTGCAGCAGGCGGAGCTGGGAAGCGCTTTTTGGTTTGAGTGCGTCTAAAGTGCAAAGGGCGTGAGGCACGTTGTCTGCACTTGGTATGATACAACATAAGGAGGACAAAAGAGAAGACAGGCGTACCGGAGAACTACAATCAGGCTGACAAGCCAGATGGATGCCGCTGCGGCAATGTACACGAGAGCATACTCGGGTTCGAGGACACTGATGTTCTGCTCGGGGCGGAGCGATGGGGAAGAGAAGCATAAAATGAGCAAGCAGAGGGTGAATGGCATTTGAGGCGGAGTTGAAAGGAGTGCGACCAGGTGAGCATCAGGGCGCACCAGAAACAGAAAGTTGAGCTCGAGAAGTGGTAACAGGCAAACTGCTGTGATGAGGAGGGCCTGCAAAAGCACCGGCAAGTGGGCAATCCAGCTACTGGCGCCGGAGCTGGGGGCACTGTCGTCCATGATTGGTGGCGACGTTGGATGCCAAATGCCTAGTTTGATGCTGATGGAGTCCCTGGTGGATCAGAGTGTCGCACAACGCACGCAACTTGCGCCCGGGGCAGCTGGCAGCCTGCCCGGTCAAGTGGGCGGGACAAGGCCAACTTGAACGTGCGCACGACCCTTTCACACACACGCCCGCACGCAAGACTCCGTGGAACGAGTCTATTCCCCGGGATGTCTTTGAAGGACATTCACTCGACAGCCCCTGGTGCCGCCGACGTTTATGCTTTGGAGCGAGCACGCGACGGCCCGGGCCTCCAAATAAAAACACACACACACACACACACACACACACACTGAGAAGAGAGCGAGAGAGAGAGAATGCGTCGGGGCGCAGGCAGAGAGTCAGATAGATTCAGACAAAGATACAGAGACACGAGACACAAAGATACAGAGGCAGAGAAATTAGATGGAAACGCAAAGAGAGTCAGAGACAGAGACGAAACTCAAGATGGAGCCAGAGGCAGGAGAGGAAGCAGGAGCAGAGAGGACGAATGTGACAACACGAAATGATGACGAATGACGCACACACATAATAGCCAAGGGACCAAAAGAAAACGCATTTTGAGCTATTGGATGGATGGATGGATGGATGTGCACGAGAGAAAGAGGAGGGCAGGGATTACAAGTTGGACCTGGATTAAAAGGGGCAAGGTTGACTTGGGCATGAAAGCGCGGAGCAGGGGAGTGTCAGCTTGAGTCAGAAACAAAATCGACACCCCGCGTAATCAAAACAACAAAAAAGAAAGAAAGAAAAAGCACGGCAGAGTTGCGGCAAGATCAACTATGAAATGAGCAGCATTCCCGTGTGGCACAAGATTGGCTTGGGTACACTCCAGTCGTATGAGCCGATCCCTGCCTTTGACGAGCATGACTCTCAGACAACAAAGGCTTGTACAGGAGAACCGCCAGCAAGTGGCAAGCCGGTGGCGACGACGAACAAGAGGTCGACTAGTGGGCGCCGTGGAGCCTGCGTTGGCGATTGCGAAGCACGAATAAGGTGCCGGTAGCCAACAGCACATCTGGCAGCACACCGCCGAGCTGCGCCTCTGTGGCACGATTCAGGACAAAGGCGGTGCCAATCAACAACAGGGCGCTTGCCCGGCTGGCCACCGAGAGCCACGCAAAGTTTTCAAGGCCAGCCACTACGTGAAGCGTGCGACAGATGAGAGGTCGGGGCATCAGATCGTGAGCACCTGTCAGGGTTTGAAACAACAAGACTCCATGAATGTCTTCAGGCTTGAAAGCACACACCGCAGCCAGACAGCGTGTAGGCCACCGTCATGGTGGTTTCAGCGATGCCCATGACATGCCCAAAAATGGCGGCGGCAGATGCCCTACCCCCAATCAAGTGCACGCTCGTGATGAATGACATGACCAAAGAACACCCTGCATGGAAGCAAATCGGGTGCATGTTATCAGAAACTCGGGACTGCGTGCCTAGCCACACTTACGAATCAGGTGCATCCATGGGCAGAAGCTGGGGTAGAAAGTAACGGGGGGCAAAAGCCAGCGCAAGTGCAAAGAGACCAGAGAGCACACTATCAAGTTCAAACATGCAGTTTCGTTTGTCAGCAGAGTGATGTTAGGTGGAGTTTGTCGGACCAAGCACAACATGTGTGCCCTGTCAATCAAATACGGGTGAAGCTAGTAGGTCGCACCCATGCCCGAGCTGAGTCAGGGTGAGCCAGTCGCAGAAACGAGGCGCGCGGCTTGGCAAGGTCAGGTCAACTTGAGCAGCCGTGTAGATGCCCGCGCCCAACTCGAGTGCCGCAAGTGCCAGGAAATCGCCAGGAAGGTTGCCGCACCAAACTTGAAAGACATACAGCAGACTGGTTAGAACCTTGGGGATCCACAGGATTGAGAAGAAGAGCTCGGTCCACTCGCCCATGGCTGCCACCACGCTGTACGAGCCGAGCACGAGGTAAATCAACCCAGCCGTTTGGGCAATGACCGCATCGCTGGCTGGCCAGGGGTCAACATGAACATTAAACCAGGCGGCACTCTCTGCGGGCCAGATGAAGGCATACAGGCCCCCGACGAGAAGACACCAGCCGTACACCAGGTGGAAACGATGAAGCAGCTGCAGCTGCGTGGAACGAGGATCAGGGGTACGCAAATCCAGCGTCTGGGCCCAAGCATTGACTGCCACCATGGCTTCGGCACGAGGTACAGAAGGTGTGGTCCAAAACGCACGTTTGGCTATCAATTTGACCAAAAGACACAAACGCAGGTGATGAGCACGGTTCCAGGCGCGCGTACGGCAGGAGCCCTTTTGCGTCCAGGTCACAAGGCATAGGATGAAGACTCTGTGGAACAACAGCGTACCTTTATCGGAACAGAATGAATACTCCATGCCAATGGCCAAGACAGTGTAGCTGGTGATGACGGGTCTCAACGGGACACGACACAAGAACCAGACCAAGTGACAGAAAAGGTCCACAAAAATCGTCATGAAGGAGAGCAAGGCCACGGGTACACGCTGCTGGGGCACGGTAGTGCCCGCAGCGGCCATGATGGGTGCCATGTGCGTCCACACGCCCACGTTGTCGTCACAGATAAAAAAAGCTTCTCCAGCGACTAGACGCAGCTTTGTGAGCCAAAACTGCAAGCATCGGAACGTTTGAACATTTGCGCGACGCAGATCAGAAAGAACGCACTTTGATCGGTGTGACCGGCTAAAAGTCGTTCCACGCAATCCACGTGGGCGCTGACACAATTTTCCACATAGACGTAAGCCTGGCGGCCGGCACTGAAAACGGCAGGCAGACGGTCGTTGACTCGTTCCCGCACAATAGTCACGATCATCTCATCCTCTACCCCAAGGGTTGAGCATCAAAACGAAAAGCCAAGAGCAAGCCAAATTAAGATGAGCCTCAGTCCGTGTGTGGGATTTTGGAGGGGGGGCGCCGCCATCAAGAGCAGATGAACGCACCGGGACCATAAATGTGAGCTGGGCGGAGACTGCAGGTCGTGAGGTTCTGAGGGACAAACCAATAGCGCGCCGCACGGCAGTGAGCATTGCTGTCTTCGAGGGCACTGAGCGGCGGCTTTGACCATGCAAAAGCAGATGCTGCCCCTGAACAACGCACTGCTTCATTGGCTTGAAGCACGAGCTGCTCCGCGCGAGCCTTTGTGCGCACGTAGCCGTTATAGCGCGAGTGGGGTTGGGTGGCCAGCTCTTCCGTGCCCTCACACACGGGTGTGCCCGAGAAAACCACGTCCATTGAGCTGTATCGACAAGTTGAAAGATTCGAGGCAGAGGCTTGAATGAGCGAGATATTGACGGAGTTGGGCGAGGCCTTTGGCATGGCCTGACCTTGTGTAGATGAGGTGGGAGACCCCAGCGCGCTGGCAAGCGTGAATGACACTGGCCGTGCCGTTGACGTTGACATGTTCCAGCAGCGGCGGGGGTGCGGGAGCTAGATCAATGATACTCGCGGTGTGGAACACGGCCTCAATGCCTGCACACGGCCACACACGTCCAGGGATTTCGGTGAATGGTCTTTGAAAGATCGGACCTGTGTGCGGGTCATGCCTGCCAACTACCCACCCATAAGCGCATCGGCCAGTGTCTCCGTCTGATTGATGTCGAGAACCACGTCTGTGGTTGGCCCCGTAGCCAAATCGATGCCCACAACTTCATAGCCCTCTGTTTGAAGGCGCTGATAAAGTCGGCGCCCCAAGTAGCCGGCGCTACCTACCACGGCGACACGCGGCATCCTACTGATCGATCTCTCTGATCTCTCTCTGTTCCAAAGCCAAAATGTCAGCCCAAGACGCATCACACGAGGCTCACTTGATTCTTTTTCCCCCGACCAGCCCTGAACACCCGTGCCTGCCTTCACCGACACTTTCCTTCTCCTCCCCAGCCCAACATGGCCACGCCTCGCACGTCTGAAGCGACGATCTCACCTCTCAAATGAAAAAAAAATGAAAAATGAAAATAAAAAATGAAAAACGAGAGAGCCAAATTCAGAGACAGAGGTAGAGACAGAGACAGAGACAGAGATTGACTTAGAGACAGAGATTAAGTTAGAGGCCATACGCACACAAATTAGAGAGAGGGTGGGGATGGAGACCGATTTGAGAGATAAAACAGCAGACTTCGCTCAATCAAACGTCAGACATTTTTTAATCATCTCTCCACCTCAAATACGCGAAAGAGGAGGTGCCGGTGGAGAGGTGGCAAGGAGCTCGGCGAGCCTGTGGCGGTGTGCAAGAGGGAGGTGGGGAGGGGCTTTCAAACGCAGGACGACTTGTTGGTCGTCATGTGGCTCGCGGTGCGGTGTGGCGCACGCAGGTGGTGTAAATGGCAGAGTCAACGGCTACTCTGCGCACGAATGGTGCAGTCAATGTGTGAAGGTCGGCCGCAGCCGCCACCACTTGTAGTGCGACAAAAGCTGTCGGCTTCGAAGGAGGCGGTACGAACCTATGCTCCTCAGCGGGTACCAGCATGTCCGTTTGAACGACATGTTCTCAAGAGACAAATTTTTGGCAGGTTTTTCAGCAAGATGCCGATGAGGTAGAGGGTAGCATACGGCTCGTGAGTCACCCCCAACCCGGCTGGCAGGAGCGAACCACAGCTGTTCTGGTAAGGAGGCGTGAGGTTGATCTGATGTCCGTTCTCGAATTGGCTCTTGATCATAACCAGCGTCTGTAAATGGGAACGGCATCACCATGCCCGTGCGTTTGTGCATTGCCTGCGGCTCCCTCGACCTGCGCTCCAATGCTAGCAACACGCTTTCCTGCCCGTCGATTACCCGGCTTCTGTGTGCCCCACATTTGTGCGGTACTGCCAGGTCAGCCACCCCCACCCCCGCCCGCTTGCTTCTTTCCTTGGGCCTCGCATGCGTGGTAAACCTGACCCACACACTACTGCATGGACACTAGTGGCAATTCTTGCACATGGCCTCGATGACGGCAAGCGGTGTGCTCTCCATGCAAGCCCTTCTTTATGCGGCTGGCTTGGGTGCAGGTACATGGCTGCCACAACCATTTCCTGTCACATGTCTTGATTGTCTGCATCAGCCAAAAGCGGCCAGAGCTGACATCAAGATGTCTTTCTTTTCTGCTAGGATCGGTGCCACTGGCCGCTGCAATAAACTGGGTGCTGAAGGACGGTCTCGGGCAACTTGGTGGTGTCTTGTACGGCACTTTATTCGGGCCACGGTTTGACCGTGACCCCAAGCGACAGCGCTTCTGGTCCCTCGTTGCCCTCCAAGTGAGTCGCAAACTCGCCCTGCCTTCCGTGCGCCACGAGGGTGCACCTGCTAACACCAGATGTGGCCACCTACCCAAGTCTGACCACTGCCTTTGCCCTGCCACCAGGGCGCCAATCTAACTGAGCTCTTGATTCCACTCGTGCCTCACCTCTTCCTGCCCTTGGCCTCGGCGGCCAATATTGCCAAGAATATTTCCTTTCTGGCCTCTTCTGCCACTCGAGCTCAAATGCATGCTAGCTTTGTGCGCCGTGCCAACCTTGGTCAGAGCCCAAGTCATGCTCCTCACGCACGAAGCCCCTGGCCGCAGCGCAAGCTTTGACATTTTTGCTTACCCGCCGGTCATCTAAAACCACAGGGGATATCACCGCCAAGATTGGAGCGCAGTCCATCGGGGCCAGTGTCGTGGGCACCGCCTTGGGCATTTTCGTCTCAACTCATACTGGGAGTGATGTGACAAATATTATTCCAGCATTCGTGCCCCTTGCGCTGGCATGCCTCTACTTTAATCATTTGTCCTCGAAACACGTGGTGCTGAGCACGTTGAATGAGCAGCGCCTGGAGCTTGCCATGCACCCATGGCTACAGGATTTGGCGTCACCGGACCAAACGTACGGCCACCACCCACCAGTGAGTCCCGGGACCCGATCCTGGCTGGCAAGTCCATGCTATTGCGCCGCCTCAACCTTGATGCATGCAAAAACTCGATCTGTGCCATTGGCCGCCTCGCCCATGCTCGACTAGCTTTTATCTCCACAAATTGTGGCAAGTCAGGAGCAGTTTGTCCTTCCCTTCCACTCATCGCTACCACGTGCCCTTTGGCTTGAGCCCGACCTTCGCCAGCTACCCCTCCAACAGCTGGTTCGTATTTGCTTGCCAGAGGGCAAGTGAGACGAGATTTGAACGTCATAGGTTGTCTGACAGGCCTACTTTGCTGTGCAATCCTCTGAAAAATGCGACAGGAAAGCATGAGGCATTTTATCGGCTATTCGCTTTTGAGTACAGGTGCGCTCTCGACCGAAGCTGTGGTGGCCACACCCAGGCTGACATTCATCGCACACCGCCACCATCCTGCTTGACACGATAGTCGATCGCGTGGGGGTCTGGTTTCACACCAATGCCTCCATGGAACAGCGGCTCTTGGCCATGGTTCACGCCGCTGCCGTGCGTGCGCGCCCCATGCTTGACGCTGATATCGACGAGGCGGTATGCATTCGTCCCAAACCACCATCAGCCGCATGCCCTGGCTTATGAGTGCGCGGTGGCCTCGTCTCACGTCGCGCGACCTCGCCGTAATCACCGCCTCCAGTTGACTGCCTTGCAGCAAGGATGTGGCGAAGCACTCAAACAGAAGGACGATGTGGCTGACGTGCTGGCCACGCACTTTCGCAGCCAGGGATGGGATTTGTCGGCATTTCCAGTTGCGTCACATCGACCCTTACAAGTGGAACCCAGCACCCAATATCGGGAGAATGCCGTGGCTGAGCCACAAACACGACCTCAACCCTGACGCTGTTGGACCGGGTGCGCACATTGAACCATCCGAGTTGGCAGCGCAGGCAAGACCAGAGCCGCTCGTCTGGAAGTCAATCAATTTTATTTCGAACAAAGGCCGTGCCATGTCGTGCCAATCAGCATCAACATCATGAACATGCATGGAAGACCGCAAGCGGTCGTTTCACAGAATCTTAACATGTCTATGGGCTCGCCAACTCGGGCACCAGCGGGCACTCAGCCAAGTGGACGCCAGAGTCGCGAAGACTTGAAGCCTTGCGCTCGACAGGAGTGGGCGTTGTGGCCAACACATGAGATTGACGTTGCGCAGCATTGGCTCGACTCCATGCGTACAAGCGCGTGAGCTTGTTCCAGGGCAACTCCACAGCCAGCAATATACCGAGCAAAGAGGGCTGGAAAAGTTGGCAACACTGATGAGTTGAAGGAGGGAGGAGAAGATGCTGTTGTCATTTTTACGCGGCAGGGATTACAAGGCAACATAAATCTTACTGTTGTTGGCGTGGCCAAGGACGGTGTCGAGGCCAAGGCTTGCTCCAAAAGAGCCACACGGACTTGCAAATCAAAAAGAGTTTTGCTGTCCGAACTTTGGTCCATTGTACACCCCGCGTTGGTGCTCTGCAGACGTTGGGTGGCATTGATGCAGCGCTGATAGGCACAAGCAAACAAAAAGAAAGAAAAAGAAGAAGGAAAAAAAAAAAGGCATGATTAGGCGTTGTGGGCAAATCTACATCTTATAAGCGGCGGGCTGGCAAGCCAGGATCGGGGCAGGAGCGAGAGCGAGTCAACAGACCTGAACTTGCTCAGTAAGACCTTCGACGCGCGCCTCAAGGTGTCGCATCTGATCGATGTCCCGTTTGGTTGCCTGAGGTTGACATTTCATATGAAGCAAGAAAGGTCTTGCAGAGCGAGGCATGACAAGCACCACTAGGGACTGACCTGGGGCTGACTCACACGCTGCAAAAGTGCGCTGGCGGCTTCAATGCTCAGTTGTGCAGCCTGTTGAGCCTCGTAAACTACAAAGACGGCGCTGATGATGCCCACTAGAGCTGGGTTGAGCAGGTAACAAAAAAAAGGTCTTGCTGGTTGGCGTGTGACGAGATCGAGTCCGAGGTACAGCAGCAACGGAGAGGCCCACAGCAAAAACCAGGCACCGAGACGGTGGCGCCCCAGGCGTGCACGCGCAGCAGCCACATCATCCTCTGTGGGCTGTCCAGGCTTGTCCTAGGGATATGATCCTGGGTTAACGGAGGAAGGAAAAGAGAATTGCAAAGTGCCAGTAGAACGCACCTGGAGCTGGACGGGTGAGCTGTCGCTAGTCACGGCCGTGGCGGCGCAGCTGTGCGCCAGCTGTTTACGTGGCAGAGTAAAAAGGACATATGTCCAGGCCCCGCCGGCCAAAGCACATGCCATATCCCTGGAGCCATGAGCGACACGTCAAAGCGAGGGTTGGTTGGCACAAGAACCCGATGGTCGGGGCAATGAGAGTCTGCTTGCGCGGTGATGGCTGACTCAAAGAAAGCAAGCGAGCTTACATGACATCAATGCCCAAAAGGCTCAACAACATGGCTACGCCAAGGCTCACAAGAGCCTGCCGTTGAAAGTCTCGGGCCATGGTGGACTGGCCGTGGGTCGTCACCCGACAGCTTGCCCAAAACTGGTGTTTACCAACTCAGAAAGTCTGGGATATGATTGAGCGTGTTGAAAGCAAGAAACGAAATGCCCCAGAACGCAGCACAGGAAGCCACCGCCGATGGCCTCTTCCCAATCCAGTGTTGTAAGGACAGTCAGACAATGAAGCCCAGCTGCACGTCGAGTGTTGATCCTCAAAGCAACTTGCAGTGGGCTCCGTCGACTCCACTTCCACACGGCTCCCAGCAGACGACCACGGTAAGACTAAAGTTCACATGGAAATGGAAGTACGATCAGAGTATGCAAATATAATGGAGAGGTTCACATGCAAACTGGCCCTGGTCGCCACAATAGGCAAGCAGCCTCGGCAAGACACAGCCCGGGACGCGCTGCCATATCACCCGCTCGCCATCGAACTTTCTTTCTCACGAGAGCAGCGTCAACCCCCTCCCCACTCACGAGCAACACGACGATGTCGTAATCAACATAAACTGCCCAAATGACTTCATAAAGTCACTATAAGGGTCGATACAAGACCGCAAGATGTAGAGATTTTGCTGCATCTTCTCGAACCGTTTCTTGCCGGTGAATTGTCAGACAAAAAGTGGTCATGGCCAACGCCGTTGCGGCGACGCTTCGGCAGATGGTGCAGCCACAACTGGACGTGCTCTTGGAGTTGGATGAGCCGCAGGGCGCTGATGTGGGGGTGGATGGTGTTTGGGCTGTGCTACTTGAGCCTCTATGCGTGGCACTGAAGCAGCCGTCACTGACCCGGCTGTTCCGGCATGCGACACGACGAAGCACTCAGCCAGAAGACCGGCGCCATCTCTGGCGTATCCTTGGCGAGCGGTGCCATGAGCAGCTCTACGCGACCCGCTGGAACGAGGTTGCGGTGGCCTGGCGCATTCTCTATCGCCTTTGTTGTCATGCCCAAGCCCTAGAGCAGCTCATCGCGGTCGAGGACACACGATCAGGACTCGCGGCAAACGACACGACCCTGCGCAGCATCCTATCGCGCCTGGATCGTGGCATCATGATGGGGGCTGACTACACCACGCCGTCAGCTGGCGTGGAAAGCAGCGACTCAGCGAGGACTCGCCTGCTGCAAACCCTGGATGTTCACGCACTTGCGTCACAAGTGCAGAGTTTGCACGCCCTCTCCTGCAACAAAAGCGCCAGGAAGACCAGCCACACCGATCCAAAGCGGTGTGATCAGGATGAGAGCGAGGACAAACTTTTGCCCAACCTGGAGCTAAGGGGTGCCAAGGATCCTCGTCGCCACCCCATCACAGCTGGCTTCTTCCGCCCCGTGATGGCACGCCGTCTCTTGGCTGCTCCTCCCCCTGACCTCGAGCAGTTTGTTTGCTTACGTGCCGAGGGTCGGCCTGCCATCTTTGCCGGGGCGGTGGGCAATTGGCCCGCGGTGCGTCGCTGGCAATCACGTTCCTATTTTGATCGCTTGGCCGGACAGCGCACGATCCCTGTAGAATGGGGTCGTGATTATCGTGGGGACGGGTGGTCGCAGCGGCTCATGACCTTGACAGACTTTTTAACCGCCGTGTTTGACACCCCTATCGCTCCCTCGCCCAAACGCCCCAAGCACGAAGCGTCCAGCAAGATATCAAGCGAAGCCGTTGCAGAAACTGCCATGACTTGTAACACAGACAAGGAGGATAGTGTCGGCTACCTGGCCCAACATCCCCTTTTTGACCAAGTACCCGAGCTGCGGGACGACATTGTGGTTCCTGATTACTGCTATTGTGCGCAGTCCCTTCGGGTATGCAACAGTCCATCGACACGCCTGCAGACTGAGCGTCACACGGGGCAGCCGTTCAAACATTCTGTATCTGCTTCTGTGTGTCTGTGTCTGTGTCTGTGTCTGTGTCTGTGTCTGTGTCTGTGTCTGTGTCTGTGTCTGTGTCTGTGTCTGTGTCTGTGTCTGTGTCTGTGTCTGTGTCTGTGTCTGTGTCTGTGTCTGTGTCTGTCTCTGTCTCTGTCTCTGTCTCTGTCTCTGTCTCTGTCTCTGTCTCTGTCTCTGTCTCTGTCTCTGTCTCTGTCTCTGTCTCTGTCTCTGTCTCTGTCTCTGTCTCTGTCTCTGTCTCTGTCTCTGTCTCTGTGTCTGTGCATCCACTTGCTCAAGATGCTCACCCCTGTGCTTTGTGTTTCTCCAACGGGTCAGATCAACGCTTGGTTTGGCCCCCAGGGCACAGTCAGTCCATGTCACCAAGACCCTGACGACAACCTTTTGGCACAGGTCGGTCAACTTGCGTGCCTGCAACGGCTGGCTTTTTGCCGGCTTTTCTACTGTCCTTGTGTCTGTTGACGAGGCTGGCCGAGGATTAGGTGGTTGGCTACAAGTATGTGCGGCTCTTTGAACCACGCGCTGCCACGCAACTCTACCCGTGCGAAGGCTTGCTCAGCAACACCAGTCAGGTTTGCTTGCAAATGTGCCAGACCTAGCCGTGGGTCGCTGCGACCACAATACCTGACACCTGACCCTTGTAGGCCAATGTGGTGGCGCCGGACCCAGCTGCGTTTCCCTTGGTCCAAGATGTGCCTTGTTGGGTGCGTTTGCTGCATGATATTTCAACTCGAGTGACGGAAACTGCACCAAGCGAATCCCATCACCTGCGACTGCTTCTCACGCTGCCTCAAACCGGTGCACACATCTGACCAGGAGGCAATTCTAGGTCCGGGCGATTTGCTATTTATTCCGCAGGGTTGGTGGCATTATGTTCAAAGCCTGAGTACGAGCTTCTCGGTTAGCATGTGGTTTCGCTAATCTGGACTGCCACACACCATCCTCCTGAACAAATCCACTGTTCCCGTTTCACTTTGATTTCCTTTGGTTTTCTTGTTATTGCTTAACATGAAAAAATCAAGACAAGGCACCAACCTGACTTTCCCCAAGCAACACATCAGGCTCAAGGGCCCTGGACAGGGGGTGGATATGGGCATCGGCATGGCAACGCGGAGAAGAGAAGAGCGAAAATAAAACAGGAAATGGATCGATTAAAGGATATCGGCGACAATGCGGTAGGTGACATAACGGCCTGCGGTTTGACTGCTGCGGACGATGCGCAATACCTGCAAATGCACACGTAATGATCATATCATGGCGGTTCATTGATGGACACGTCAAGGCCTTTGCAGCGGAGATCATGGGCAACCAACCTGTCCTTTTTGTGCGCCAAAGTAGCGGCACACGGGGTCATTGGGCTGGATCTGGGGCAGGCGGTCCTCGGACACACAGTAGCGCTCCAGCAGTTGCTGTTTCTCGCTCTCCTTCAAAATCTCGTGATGTGGGACCAGCTATAATATGAACAGAAAAACCACATCAAGCCCAAATGAAGGTCAGGAGCAAAGAAAGGATATGATTTCGGCACCATGCTCAACAATGGAACGGTTGTTGAAGGTGACCGTCACATACATGGTGGCGGGTCACGTTGTAGACCAGCTCGGCCTCTGCAAAAGTTTCAACAATGTACGGTGGGTCCTCCTTCAACAAGATGTCGATATGCTACAGGGGGAGGGAACAAAAATTTCACAATTATGAACAAAGAAAGGTCTGGCCGTGGCAGCCAGTGACCTGAGGGAACGGTGAGAGGAGATAGATGGGCCCTTTGATGATGGCACACGCACCGATTTGGCCACAGGCGCCACCTTGCGCTGGTATACGATGATGGCTCGTCGCAGATTGTCGCTTTTCAAACGATCGTACAGGCTGAGCATCGCATGATTCAAAAAAGCGTGGGTCATCAATGAGTGCATGATCAAAAGGAACCGCGGCAGTGTGACCAGACTCTCGCGTCATCAAGTTCTTACCTCTTGATGGCGGCCACCTTGACGTCGGGTGACTCGGGAAAGAAGACGAACAAGCCGTCTACACGCAACAGCATGAGGGTAAACGAGGGCATGAGGTGGGTCGAGCGGGCTCAGCGTGCCGCAAAGCAAAGCAAAGCAGAACGTACCGTTGTCGTCGTCCACCTTTTGCACGGGAAACGATAGCTCCTTTCTGAGGTATTTTGACCATACGTCAAGTTGAGCTGCGCACGCCATCGTGATGGCCCTCATTGGACGCGCACTGCCGGTGGAATCACGACGTTCGTACCGAGGGTATTCGCCGTAAATTTCGTTCCAAGTGTCAAAGGTCATGTTCATCATCTCTTGTGTAACACGAAAGCCACGGTCATGGCACATCTACGGAGGCGCGTTTTGACGAGCGTCAATCATCGCACCGTGGCACACCGAAACTGGAGAGCCAGTCGCTGCAAAGTGCTCCAAGGTGCAATCTACCTGTTTGAGGGTGATCCAGACTTTGTACAAGCGATACCGTTCAGCTTCGTCGTCCATGGCGGCGGTCTGCAAGTGTGATAAAAAGAAGGGAAGTGTACAAGTCGAACCCTAGAATTCCTCAATCAAATGCACACCACCACCACCACCACCACCGCCACCGCCACCACCAAACGGCAAAGCCCCTTCACACAAACGTGAGCCAATGTGCGCTCGCTCGGCCCGCCTCGGTGCGCACTGTCTCGTTGTTCGGCGCTCAACGAAAAATGGTAACAGCCAGAAAGTTTCATCAACAACAGTTGTTTTCAACATACCATCTTGAAAGTCAAGACCTTGAAACCAACACTAGGCGCATGACCAGCAAACGGCAGCCGGCAGCGACTGCGCAAACTATCCCCATGCCATGATGGGAGGAGGGAGGGTTGGCGCTTGAGCAACAACCACTTTGTTGAACCAGTGGTTGCCCGTGTGTGCGATAGCAAAGGAAAACGAGTCACTTCTTCTGTGTGGTATGCTCTTGATGTGACGGCTGACAGAAGATGATTCGAAAGCAGCTGTATTATGGACATTGAATTCGAGCCAGCAAGCGGCAAAACAGGGATCGGCGTGGTATAAAACACTATGCGGGCAGGCATGGCTGCTCCAAGTTACAAACGGGAAATCAAGAAGGGTTGATAACAGCACTTGACGCGCTCAACTCAAGGGGGGGGGCGAAATCAAAAAGACAAAGACAGGCATAGAGTCAAAATGTATCTTGCAACTGCAGGCGAGCGCTCTGCGCTTACAGCACGCATGTCAAGACCCACATCGCACGGGCATAGCCAGTTGCGATGTGCTTAAAGGGGAACGACCAAGAAGGAAACGAGCGAGGATACAGAGGAAAACACAAAAACTAGCGCTGAGCCTCGATCGTGGCTAGCCCAGCCTTGTCACGGCGCAGTGGCAGATATGCAGGTGGCGCGGCTTCCATGTCGTCGTCCAAGAACTTGAGGGCAAAGGTTTGACGAGCGCCGCCTCCCTGCAGGGGCGCGTTGAGAGAGGCTGGCAGTTGCTGGATAATGTACCATGCTGAGGCGTACGAGGCCGCAAAGAAGAGAAAGGCCAAGTGGTGATTCAGGGGCCATGCGCGTGGCTCACGGACGGACCACGAAAAGATGAGGCCACCCATAAGTGGTGCAATCATGCGCACAACTTGGGCCGCCGTCATGCTCAACCCGTTGATGGAACCACGTAAATTCATGGGAACGGCATTGTTGAGCAGCAAGTTCATGGAGGTGAAGCAACAACCCAGAAAAAGCTTGAAGGTACAAGAGACGACGAGAAAAACGGGCCAGACAAGGGCACCGCTACCGGCATACGATGTGGCAAAAATGTGGGTGCAAGGGTAGAGAACAGTAAAAAGCACCACAAGAATGCAGCTGACGCGAAAGGCGCCGATGATGCGCAAGCGCCGCTCCATAAGTGGGTAGACCAAGGGCTGGACAACAATCAGGACGAGCCCGATCACGGCTAGACTTGTTCCAATGTTGGCCGAAGTCCAGCCAAGTCCTCCGCGCGCAATCTGTGCAATGTGTCCACACACGGTGAGTGACAATTGGGATAAGCCGCATGCCATGCCAGCCGTTGAGCGCAGCCAACCTGAGTTGCGCAAAAAATGGAGTGTAGCTCCTCGACCCCAATCGAGGCAAAGCTGTAGGCAGTGTAGAGCAGCAAAGTCAAGCGCGAGTTTTTGGCACGGAACATGCTCAGCAAGCCGCCACTGCTTGGCACATCTTGGCTATTGTATGCCGCTTTTTGAACGTTGTTCAGGACCTCCGGGGCCACCGGACGGTCATTTACAATGGGAATTAGGACGGAATCGATTGATTCTGGAGCATCAGCGTTAGACCCGTGTTGATTTAACAGGGGTGCTTGATCGGCTTTGCTCGAGTCGAGCGTCTTCGTCTGGTGGGTGTGGCTTGTCTCTTGCTGGTCCTCATTTTTGTCTTCATCCTGAAGGGTCTCAGGAAGCGCCCAATAGGCCACGAGAAAGATAGCAGCCGTGATGCCGGCCACCACTAGGCAGGGTAGGCTAAAGGGATGAGCTTGAACGAACGGCTGGGCAAATAGCCCGTGATCTTCCTCGCCGGGGGATGCGGCATGAGGTGAGACAAGCCAGCCACCCAGCATGGGTCCAACCACCATGCCCGTGCCCCATGTGGCCGTGAGAAACGTCATGGCCTGCGCTTGATCTTTGGCTGGAACAACCTAAACCAACGCAGACGCGAGTGAGAGCACGATGTGGGCATGCAAACGCCTTGGGCGAGATGGAGATACAGGGACGGAGGGACAACAAGCATTGTCAATTGTGAAGCAGAACCTACATCAGCAATGATGGCCTTGGTGGCCACGGGAAGGGAAGTGATGGCACCAGAACCGAGCCGAGCCAGGACAGCAACCCACAAGGACGGACTGAGACCAAAGGCAGCGGTGGTGCAGGCCAGCCCCAAGAGGGAGACTAGCACTACGGGCCGGCGACCATGGCGATCCATGGCCAAGCCCCATAGGTAAGACGTGGCACCGCCACCCAAGAAAAAGGCCGACGCCACCAGACCAACGTAGGCAGCCGTATTTTCCTTCTCCTGGGGTCGGAATCGCTGCAAAGGCCACCATTTATTGGCACGGCCGTTCAAGCAAAGGTTGTCATGAGTTGGATCAAAATTCTGCAATATGAGATGAGTATGATAGGCTGAAATTGGCAGCCAGCGCAAAGCCTTTGATATGGCTCAGCTTACCTGGATCATGAAAGGAAGAAAGGGGAAGGGAAGGTTCATGATGGCAGCGTGGGCAAAAAAGGCAGCGCAGGCAATACCAACAGCGAGTCGCGTAGTGGCTGGCCACTCGCGAAACATGGCGAGCGGGCTCATGGGTAACGGTGTCTTATGGCCCCGGCCACGAGGTCGGCCCAAGCTTGCTTCAGAGAGATGCTGGGGTGGGCGACGAATGAGGCTGCCCACGTGCGTACCGCTCGGTCGAGCTGGGCCAAACTAGTCTTGACTGATGAGGTAGGCGCGGAGGAGGGGCACGACGAAAATGCCACCCGGCTCCGACCGAACTTTCCCTCTTTGCCCTCTTCAGCGAGCGAGAGAGAGAGAGAGAGAGAGAATGTGAGAGAAATGAATTGGTTTGGTCGGTTAAAGCGGTTTCTCAACTTCCATCTGACAAAGGAAGGGGTTCTGTTTTCTCGAAACCACCATGCGTCCGCCTCAAAACATGGATTGTTTCGCTGCTGGTGCGGGCTCTCGTATGCTCTTGCCAGCCTCGCGCGACGTATTGACTGGTCGTCAGCAGCAATTCATTCAGGTCGGTGGCTCATGAGATACGAAGGCATCGGGATTGTGATTCACTACCCGCAGGCCAGCTTGCAAAGCGGCGCGGCAGCATGCCTGCCGCACCGGGACAGACCGTCCTCGGCGGTTCACGCCCACGTGAGAAACCTCGATTGCTTCGGGTCATCAACAAGGGATTGCCAATCAATCGTCTAAACTGCTGGGACCAACGCACAATCCCCAAAACCATGCTCTGATGGGCCCTTTTGTTCGTCACAATTGGAATTGTTCCATGAGTAGTAACCCTGGAGCCCGTCCAGGGAGGGTTCAGGGGAGAGCGGGTTTGGGAGCGGCGAGGTTGACGAGAATCAAGGGTATGCCTCGACGTCAGTTTTTTTCTTTTCGCCTTTTCGCATTTTTATTTTCCTGTTTTGAAAAGACCTGGCACGGCATACGGCTGTGGGATTCTGCTCCCCGAGACTGGGGCCTTGGGTCCCTGGGACTTTGGGGACACTCACTGGCACACACGTGAGTTGCTCTCTCTGTGTGTATGCAATGAGCAGTGACTGGTTTTTGAAAGTGAGAAATCCGAGCTGCGTGCACGCCGTTGCTTTTTGCTCCCATGAGACCTCCCATTGAACCTCCATGAGCACGCGGGGTGTGCCGACGCCCTGGCTTGCGGGCCAACAATGGCACCACAGAAACCATTCAGTGCCTAAGCCAACAAGCCCAAAATCGCTCGCACAAGCAGCGCAAAAGAACATTCAACGCCGACGCCGACGACCCATCATGCCCGGCTGCCATTTTATCAGATTCATGAATGTGTCACGCACTTTTCGCACACACACACACACACACACCACACACGTGATATTCAGAAAACCAGCCGATTACACAATCTAATCTCCTCACATTGTGCCATAAACCCAAAATGATGACAATTTTAGTCTGACAGCTTTGTCTGACAAATATTGCGATATTAATTTTTTAGCTTGGGCGGATGCCATCGAAATGAGCCGACATGACGAAAATGGCAGTCCGGGCTCGGTCGGGGACGAGCAGACCCCGCTGTTGGCCGATGCCCAAAAGTCCAGGGTACCAGTGAGTTTTGAACTTGGCTTGCTTAAGGATGGCTGCAAGCGGGCTCGTTGTGTTTTGGCGGCTTGGGTCCACTCAGAGCACTCTGTCCACACTGTCCCGCTCGCTGTGGGTCGCAGTCGACAGCGCTGGACGAGGGCAGCATTGAGTCGCAGCCCGGAAGCCAAGAGGGTGGCCAGCATCTCTCACTAGGCGCCGAAACGCGAAAAATATTGGGCTTGGCCATGCCCATCTTTGTCTCCGTGGCCTCTTTTGTAAGGACGCCCGCTCAAGCTGACTCGACAAAATCGCGTGACATTCTCTGGGGCCGCTCTCATTCTTTGCGCGCTGCTGGCACCGTGTTCTCCCGCAGGTGTCCATGAAGCTTGTGGATACTGCAACATTGGGACATGTCGGCACGGAATTTCTCTCGGCGTCTAGCCTCTCTGACATTTGCACGACCTCGACTGGCTTTCTCATGCAAGGCAACGTCTTGGGCACCTTTATCGGCCAGGCCTGGGGCGCCAAGAACATGCGTCTTGTGGGCATCTGGTTTCAGGTTGGCCGCCCCCTGCCCTTGCTGCACTCACCCTTACCGCCTTTGATGCTTCGTTGCTAACGCGACCTTTGCTTCGTGGACCAGCTCTCCCTCATCATTGTGGGCTTGTTCGCCATCCCGGTCGTCATCACCTGGAATTGTGCGTCTCAATGCTTGCCAGCCCTACCCTCTTCCCTTCCATGTGCCCTAAGCGCTCTCCATGACAATGATCTCCTGCTTTTTTTTTCTGGTTCCTCTTGTCTGGCTGCACCATGCAGTAACTGAGTACATCTTGCGAGCTTTTCGTGAGCATGGTGAAATCGTGGAACGTGCAGCCTACTACAGCCATGTTCTTAGCGCCAGCGTTCCCGCCACCATCTTCTTCAATCAGGTTGGACTCAGCCCAAGACCAACTGGCCCATGGGGCTCCGCCACTCTCACATCATCAATCCGTTGCCTTTATCAACCATTGGCTCGGAGTATCGCAGGCCTCGAATTATTTTCAAGCGCAACACAAACCCACGCCGGGCGTTGTTGCTACGGCGTTTGCCTTCACCTTCAACCTCTTAATGTGCATATTTGTGGTGCTCGGTGTCGGCATCCCGGGCTTTGGTGGCCTTGGTTTTTCAGCCTGCCCCATTGTCACCGTGGGTGCCGTTTACATCCAAGCCCTGATCATTTTTTTCGTTTATTTTGTATGGAAAAAGTGGCACGCACCAACATGGACTGCCTTTTCTTGGAGCGAAATGACTTGGCAGCGCACCAAGCGCTATCTGGCTCTCTACCTGCCGGCCATGTAAGCTGTCGCTCTTTGCACTCGCAGTTGAGCATTTTGTAACTCGACGCTTTGCCCAGCATGTCTGTTCTCATTTTTATTTGGCTTCAGCCTCTTGAACGGTTCCGAGTTTTGGCGTTTCAATACCATCGGTGCGTGCTCAAGCAACCATCTATCTCCCCACTATGCAACCTCCATGCTTTGTCTCCGCTTGCGCCGTTCTTTTCGCTCGTGTCGTTGTTGTCTCCGCTGCCCTATGGGTACCCACTGGCAAGGTGCTTCAACTCTCACTTGCCGATGCACATTGACAGGGGCGTTGGCAGCTTCTCTGGGCGACGATGAGCTGGCTGCTTTCAATGCATCGTACAAAATCATCTACTTGTCCCATCAGTTTGCCATCTCTGTCGGCATTGTAGGTCTCGCATCCCCCGGGCCAATTTCGCCCGATTCTCCGCTCACGCCTCGTGGTCGAACTCGATGGGCCCATTGCGCAGGCCAGCAGCATTCGAACGGGTATATACTTGGGCGCAGGCCAAGCACACGATGCCCGGCGCTCCTCTTGGCTCGGCACTGGCATTGCCTCCTCTATTAGTTTTACATTAGCTGTTTTTGTGTTCTTCTTTCCCTCCACCTTTGGGAGCATCTTCACCTCGGACGAGAACGTTCTCGCAATCTTTCGGGACATTCGCATGTATCTGGCCATTACTGTGTGCCTGATGTCCGCCAGCGATACGATGGAGAGCATCATGCTGGCGCAAGGTCGAGGTCGCGCCGTGGCCATTGTCTCTACCGTGGCCTCCTGGGCCGTCCACGTCCCCGCTTCTTTCCTCCTCGTCAAATACTGGCGTGATAACATGGAAGGATTGTATTTGGGAGTGGCCATTGGCTATGCCTTCCTGACGGTCATCTGTGTCGTGCTGCTAATCCGGTCCAAATGGGATGAGCTTGTTCAGGACGCGCAGGTGCGTTCGGAAGTGGCAGTGGATCCTGACACCGTCCCCAGGGCCCGGGACATTCAAGGTAACGATGAAGCCTTTGAGTCTGAGACTTGATCAAGCTTCCCTAAATGAAATCAAAGGTTGATGCAGCCTCATCTGTGCCGGTGCACAGCACTGTCATATTTTCTGGACTCGCGGCCTAATGTTATTTCAACTTCACGTCCTTTTTTTGTTTTGTTTGAGAGTGCCCTTCCGCGACGCCAATCGCACCTTCTGCTGCTGCTTGAAAAGAGGAACAGTACAATGATACAACCAATGTACTTGTATCTCTCAGACAAACTTTTTTAACTTTTTGCAGTTCGAGTCGCGGGGGGAAGCGAAACTCCGTCGAAAAAGGTTTGATGAGAGGAATGTAAATTGTTTGGGAATTTGAAGAACGGAAGTGATCGGCCCTCATGTACAAATCGGCAGGCAAATTAATATCAAGGTCTGCACCGCTGGCCGTCTGCCAGCCGAGGCGGGATGACCCGAAATGGCAACCACATATCAGCGGAGTCAGAGGAGATGAGCATCCGAAAGCTGGCTAAATCATAATAAATAGTGTAAAAATTGCATCCCATCGATGAATTTCTGAAGATTGATAAACTGGCCACCATGTACATTTCCTAGGCAGCTCCCAGGCCGCAAAGAGGGAAAAATGAATCTAGATAGGAAAATGTTACATGTACATGGGATGAAATTTTTTTTTCCGTGTTTATTAAAAACATCTACATTGTTGGAAGACGTTCCTCTGTCCAAGATCTATCGCATCATTGCCCCCATGTCAAGACGTTGGCGTAGCTGAAAAACCACGTGTGTTATGCTTCTAGTTCAACTGTAGTCCTCTTTCAGACATGGCTGGCTCGATGAATCAAGACTGGCACAATGAGCAGAAAAAAAGTACATGGTAGTTGTTGCGTCGATTTACTTGCGGCGATCCCGATCTTGATCCCTACTTCGTCGGCTCGGCGAGCGGTCCTCGCGTCGATGATGACGATCTCTGTCTGATCGGTGGCTTCGATCACGGCGCTCGTCGCGATCTCGGTCACGGCGCTCCCCAGTGTGGCTGCGCTCACTGCGATGGCTGCGCTCGCTTCGGTGACTGCGCTCACTGCGATGAATGCTGCGCTCACCACGTTCGCTGCGCTGGCTGCTGCGCTCACCACGTTCACTGCGATGACTGCTGCGCTCACCACGTTCGCTGCGCTGACTGCTACGCTCACCGCGCTCATCACGTTCACCGCGCTCATCACGTTCACTATGATGACTGCGCTCACCGCGTCGGCCTTGGTCTCGCTCACGATCCCGACGATCGCGATACCCTTCGTCGCGGCGGCGCTCTCGTTGCTCGTCCCGACGACGCTCGTACTCCCGACTGGAACCACGCTGTGAAGCGCGAGGACGAGCTTCTGATTCCCTCCGCTCCTCAAGGTGCGGGCGGTCCCGTCCGTCTTCATCGTGAACAACCTCTTGGTCGCGTTGGCGAGGATCATCATCCTCGCGCGTGCTTTGCGCAGAAGAATCGACGTTTGCATCATTTCGCTCCGCGTCTGTGGGTTGCTCAGGTGCGCGCTCGCGGTCCCGGGCATCACTCAAAGAGGCGCCATCATTACGAGGTGCATGCTGGGCACTCGATTCATCTCGTGACTCCGCATCACCACCGCGATGAGGCGGGCGGTTGCCGCGCCGCTGGCGCCGAGCGTGCGCACCGTTCAAAGCCGCATGCTGCGCCTTAGTCATGGGTCGATCTTGCGGCATGTTCATCGGCATCATACCCGGACCCATGGGCATCATGCCCGGGCTCATCAAGCCCGGGCCCATCATGCCGGGGGGGCCCATCATGCCTGGACCTGGCCCCATGTGCATGCCAGGATTGGGGCCCATCATCATCATCATGCCAGGGTTCATCATGCCTGGGCCAGGGCCCATGTGCATGCCAAAGTTGGGGCCCATCATACCGGGGGGTATGTTCATGTTGGGGCCCATCATGTTGCCGCCGTTTCCGTGCATCATGGGACTCTGATTCATCATTGGCGGCGGCACCACGCCGGGTTCCATCTGTGGAAAGCCGTTGTTGTAAAACTGGTTGGGTGGTCGACTGCCCATAGAGTATTGCATGCCACCACGCCCCATGTCGTTGTCAAAGCCAGGAGGTGGCATTTGGTTGCCACTCATTGAGGGCATCATGTTATTGCCATTGTGGTTGTTGTTTCCGCTGTTCATACCCTGGTCAAATGCGCCACTGCTGCCCGACACTGGAGGTGGCATCGAATAGGAAGAATACTGCGGTTGTGGTGCAGACTGGTTGTGTTGCTGGTGTGGCTGACGAGTTTCTTGGTCTTGCCACGACGCGGAGGCGCCCATCGATCGAGCAGACGGCCCAAGGGCACGAGATGGCTTCGGTTCTGGTGAGTCGGCACTTTCTTGCATTGCGCGCATATAAGCACGCAACTGGCGTCGAACGGTGTCGTTGGGCAAAAGTTCGGCTGGCTTGACATTCTCACGCTGGCAGGCAAAACATGCTTGTGACTCGTTCTCCTCCGAAAGCAAGTAGTCACGAATGCCTGGTAAAGGACCATCATGCAGAAGATTGACCACCATGCTAGATCAGACCGTCACGAGAACACACTTCATGTGCATGCCCGAGGGAAGGACGTACATTGATCGCAAAAGACCTTGTTGCAACAGGGTGTCGAGACAGCATCCTTCAAAGCTTTGCCACAGATTGGACATTGCAGGGACTCGGGCACATCCACATGCTCACTTCTCCTGGCTTGACCTCTACTCAAAAGCACCCTGAGTGAGAAGCCAAAGCCCAGGGGGGCTGTTCGGCAAACACAGGATCCAAACAGACCTGGATTTGATCCGAACTAAAACGCCGTCTGCGCGCATCATGGCTCCACGCGTGTTGTCATCTTCAACGACTTCCAAATCAGTGGAGGGAACGCCCGCGGGCACTGCAATGTATACGCTCTTGAAGCTCGGATCCTGAGAGTTTGGGTGTGGGTCGAGGTACGACAGGGAGCAAAACCAGGCGGAGAGCGACGGATCATGAAGAGTGAAGGACATGCCGGGAGAAGCAACCATCTCAAAAACTGCCATCGTCACCGCAAGCGAAGAAGACAACGAGTAGACAAGAGCCTGAATAGGTTTATTTTGATTGAGCACAACGACTGGCCAAGGAAGGTGTGTAACGACCCACAACGAAGAAAAAACAGTGTGCCAGAGCCGCAAAGGCCACCAAGAGGGCTGTGCGTGGGGCTCAAACGGCATGCAGATCAAGCGACTCAGGAATCGGAATGATTGAACTAAGCTGGTGCAAGAAAGTCTGATCAGAGGCGACTTGACATGGTCTATCTGACAGGCGCGTACATTGAGCAGGGGGCATTGGTTGTAAAAATGCTGCCCTCGGGCCGCGCAATGGCGGCAAATGTACGACTCGCTTGGTCCACTACACATAGAGACGAGCGTTGAATTGAGAAGACGGCCAGGCAAGGGCAACGCATGAGTCGACGCCAGGCAGCAAGCAGGTAGGTTTGGCAGAATCTGGAGCACGGGTTTGAGGCAAGCTGGTCATGATCGCACGTTGTTTCATAGTCCCGGCCTGCCTTCTCCTTGATGGCTCGCAATCGTTCATCCTCGGTCAGCGGGACCTGGCAATGGGGAAGCCAAATAATGGGGAACAGGAGTGAGAGCGTGCTTACACAAAGAGAAGATGGGCAGAGATACAGGGCGAAGTAGCAAGGGCTCGTGCGTACCTGCGCAGTAAAGGACTCCTCGTGATCATCACTACGGTGGGGACAGCACGAACCGATACGGTCAGATTCACATCCGCATGTCCCACTGCAGCCGTTGTCTGACTAGACCAAGTAGGCCTCGTTCGCGCACTTACAGGATAGGGGCGACGCCCGCCTCTCGTGGCACGCGCTTGACAATGATTGAGGAATTGCGGTACACGGGCTGGCTGAGTGAGTATTCTACCGCAAGAGGTCACGCGACAGGGTGAATATCAGACTTGCCCAAGCCCATGATGTCTCTGGACGCATGCTTGGTTCTGATGGAGGAGGCGCACACAAGTGGGTGGGAAGCGGTACCTTCGTTGTTTTCTTCGTTGAAAATTTTGAGGTCAGAGTCGGTGTCGCGGGTGAAGTTGACGCGCATAATCTCCCGCTTTAATTTGTCAAGTGTAATGGAGGGCCCATCAAAGGTAATGACGGCCGAGCCGTTCTGGTTTTGGAAACGATAGCGTACAGAGGACGCCATTGTGAACCGGCTGGGTTGGGCTAAAGCCCGCCCGACACCGTAGGAGCTTGACGCTGTGAAAAGCCACAGACGTGTGGGCGTTTGTGTTTTTCTATGTCTTCGTGCGCCAAGTCCAAGGGGTTGAAGGGTACTCCAGAAACAAAGGCTCACGCGCTGAGATCAACGGCCTGTCACAGCCGTGTGAGGCACTCGTGCCAAGAGCAAGAACCACAGACGCTAGCGCTGGTGCCACTGGCGATACCTGATGGGACACGCTGGGCGAGAAGCCTATTGGATCAATCAAGTGCGCGTTTTCTGCGAGTCCCGATCGACCTGATTCACATTTCAAGGTTCATCGTGCAGCCCGCCAGATGACCACGCCGACCAAAAAAAAAAAACACACACAGCAAACAAGCAGCATGGGGACAGGAGCAAGCGAGTGGCGTGAGGAGGGGTGTCAAAGGGGCTCAATTTGGCAATAGAGGTTGCGTCAAACATGCTTCAAAGGCACAATTCGCAATGGCTTTGGAAGAGCGATATCAGAGCGCAGGCGAACGAACAACAAGACCAAGAACAATGCTCACACAGGGCAGCTCAACCCACAACTCGCAACACGGCCTCTTCTCAATTGGATGAACAGCCCATGCAGTACCAGGTACTCCTGGCTCCAAACACAAAGAAAGACACGCGCCACCGTCACCCAGGCTATCGGCCAGACACACCGTGTTGGCTGCTTTGGGCTGCCTCGCCTCAGTCACTGCGATTGGTTCGTCTTGGTCTTGCAATATGAATCGACCTTGCCAAACACAACTGGCTCAGTAAAAGGTGATAAAAGATGACCACCCAAGTCCACCTGCTATCTTGTCATGGACAGGTCGCATGTGCGGCTAAAGGGCAAATGCAGCGCCTGTGCGAAGGGCTGAAGGGCGGCTTGACAGGCGACGTTGCCGTTGGCAGTCGCTCGTTCGCGCCACTACGAAAAAATGCGTCGACAATCAAAATCGAAAGCTGACGAAATTTGAATTGCCCAGAGAGGATTTATTGCGTTGAAAGCATTGTCAGCTTTGTTTGAAACAAGCTTCCCGCGTCAATTTGAATTGGCGGTCGCGAACGAACCATCCGAATGGATGTCGATGTGGATGCGACCAAGCTCGCCGAGCTGCCGCGCCGCGAGCTGCAGGCATTGGCCAAGGCGCGAGGCATCAAAGCCAACGGTAAGACCACAGTTTTAATTGAATCCCTTCGGACCTGGTTCCTAGAGCATGCCGAAACCTCGACGGAGGTCTCAAGCGAGGCCGAGACGGACGAAGCGCGAGCGGGTGATCCCTTGACTGCCGCAAGCCCAACAGCCTTGAACGCCGTGGATGCAGCCAGCAAGGTTCTATCCAACACGCCCAGTATCAATGAGGCATCTGATGCAGTCACATCGCTTGAGTCAAGCCTGGGCCAACATCATGATGCGCAAGCCCAAGCCCAGGTAACCCAGGAGCTCAGCCAGGGGTCACAGGACCAGCTTTCCGACTCGCCCCCGCGTGTATTTTGCGTGGTCCACGGCGCCATTTGTGGCGGCGAGGGTGCAATGCAGCTTCAGTTGCGAGGGGGTCGCGTCTTTCTGGGTATCACACAGCAACGTTTTGTCTTGACACCAACGGCGTCTGCACCCGAAGGCCAGGCCGACAACCAACTGTGCCACACCTGCGTGGTCGCCAACGCACAGGCTCTGGAGCAACCGGAGAGCGTCGAGTGTCGTACACCAGACACGCGGCCTTTGCAAGCGGCACCCAAAAGTCGCCAGTCATCGCGTCGTGAAACCATGGTGTTGCCGCAGAGCAACCTGCGTCTCTTGGCGCTTCCATGCATTGATGAGCATGTAGTACCCCTGACCTGCCCGTCGCCTGGCAGACACACCGCGCCTGGATCAGCCACCCGGCTACCTCGTCCAGCGAGGAGTGAGCGCCGCCAAGAGCGCGAGGCTGCCGCTCGTCGCGTTGCGCGCCCTCTCACGTCAGCCGCTGTTGGATCCGCGCAGCGGCGGGCCGAAGATCGACAGAATCGCCGGCGCGAGCGCAGCGTGCAACGTCTCACCGCCAGTGCACAAAAGCGTGACGTTCGTCTTCAACCGCGTGGCCAAGAGAATCGCCCTCGCCCCAACATTGTGCAGCGCTCGTCGGCCGCCACACTGGCCTGCTCTGGCCCCGTGCCAGTGAGTCCCGAGGTCCGCAAGCAGCGTGGCGAAGATTTGCGCCCGAGCTCGGTTAAGAAGGCCTACATGCCACGGAAGCAACACCTCTGCATGCAAGAGGACGCAGCCACCGTTGCCCATCTCCAGGCGATTGAATCTCAGGGCTTGACAGATGAAGAAGCATGGCTGCTGGCGTCCACCTCACGCAGCCGTCTCGTGCACAGCCCTCCCCGCCGGCCCATGCTCGGCTGAGGGTGGTGTCTGGCCCGTGTCTCGAATGTTTCAGTGGAAGAAAACTTGTCTAAACGGGCGCACGTGTGTATGGGTCTATGGCTCTGAGTATTTGTATGTGTCTGTGTATGTGGATGTGTATTTGTCTGTGTAGGTGTGTGTGTGTGTGCATGTGTGTATGCCTGCCACACCAGAGGCACAAACATATCCAGTCGATTGGCTAGATTTAAACCGACCCGTTCACCGTCGATTTCTTTCAGTTCCAACGGCATAATGCAGAAATGAAAACAAATTTCAAAGCAGGATACCCCATCAAGAAGAGACCACGATCAAGCAAAGAGAAGGCAAGACCTTGGGCAGGGCAAGCGAAGATCCGAAAGCTTGAGGGAGATACAGGGAGCGACGGCGCCTCAGACGCCAAGTCGAGGTGTTCTGGCAAGCATGTTGGCAGGAGCATGCTTGGCGAGCAGGGCGCCAAGGCTCAGTAGTAGAGTTTGATCAGTTCATCACTAACAGCTGAGGGTGTCAAGACGCCAAGATCGCTAAACAGTAGGGTTACATAGGCTGGGGGCGTGTAGTCAAAGAGTGGGTTTAGGCTTTCCACGCCTGGGGGGACGTTTGGCAGAGCGCGATCCCGGTTGGCGGGAAGATCTTTCTGTGACAAGGGAAAGAGGCGCACAAATTTGAACGACTCAGCCACTGCGTAAAACGGCTTGTTGGCGCATTTGGCAGCCATCGCTGCTTGGTAAGTGCCAATCTACCATTTATGCAAACCCCCAGGTGAGACAAGGCGGGCCAAGCATGCACAAGGCACGGTAAGCTCTGGACTAAAGCAACAGCCCAGTACTGGGCTCCATTGGTGCCGCGGCGAAGGACACCGACCGAATTGATGATGCCTCCAGATTCAACGACCGCCTCGGCACCACAAATCACAAAGTCCACCTGATCAATGATGTAGCCCACCGCCGAGTCCTGAGTAGAATCAAATTGAGGAGAGATTAAGACGGCGAACATGTCATGAGTGTTTGGAAATGCTTGTTGGTTGGTCACGTCGGCCAATGGGAGGAATGGTGCGGAAGGGGGCCGGGCAACGAGTACAAGCGCGCGGACGTACTGCAATGACGGTGGCGGGAATGTTGTGCTGTTGCAGCCACTCGGCCATCTTGAGACTACAGCGACCACCAAGCGTCACAGGGCCCCAAGGTAGAAAACACATTGGTCGTGAGGAAATCACACGGTGTACAGGCCCTCCCATTTTCGACACAAAAGACGTCGTTTGGCTGGTTAAAATTTGGGTGGGCAAGACGTACCCGCTGCCCGAGGGCCGCGACTCGGTTACGAGGACAGAGAAGCGCTTGTTGCGCTTGGTGGCCTCAAGCAAAACCTCTTGGACCACACGAGATCGCGCCAGTGTCAAGACAGTCTGATTAAGTGGAGTCCCATCACCATGTATTGGAAGCAGAGGGCGGAGCATCGATGAGCGTGGTCACATCGAAACGTGTACACTGTTGCAATGTGTGCCATTCCAACACACCGTGCCATCTCGGATGAAAGGAACACCCTTTGGTGCGATGCGCATGCGGCTGTGTTGTGCCTTCTCCAGAAAGGCGCGACCTAAGCCCCGCGGGGGTTCAGTGGCCAGGTGAGTTGGGCCAGCGAGCGGGCACGCAACATGTGAGCAGGTAACAAACCATTCTCGACGATCAGCTTGAGGCAAGTGGCAAAGTCCGAGGCAGCGTCGGCATTCAATGTAATAAAGCTATAGCAAGATGCAGTATTTGAAGGTGAGCCGCTGTAGACCACGGTGGCGTGGACTGGAACTGAGCGAACAACGGGTACTGCTGGCGCCAGGCGGACAGGTCGTACCGAATAAAGAGTTCGCAGCCTGAAGAAACGGAGGTGATGGTAGCTTCAGTATTATCAATCAGCGCCGCGACAACAGAGTTGACTGAATCGCGCAGCTCGGCCAGCGTCTCGGCTGTTGAAGAGGAAGCAAGGACAAGGAATGTGAAAGCGGTGCATGGGGAAGCAATACAGCAACGCCAGCGACGCAGGGGTGGGTGAGCCGCCAACCTTTGGATTGCTGAAGGTAGGCGAGGAGGGTATGCATGGCTGCCACGGCACTGGACATGGCCGGGTCTTCCTCGCATTTGCGCTTGAAATACTCGACCCATTCTGCTTACAAGCAGAGGCAAGGGTGTCCCGTTGGAGATCCCATGAGCATTGTGAGCAACATACGGCGTCCGTTCCACGAAGTAGAGGCAATGCAATGGAAACAGGGGTCGAGACGACGGGGGACGTTCCAGAAACAAGGAGGAGGGGGACGAAAGGAACAGAACGGCAGCAGCCCATCGCACGACTGCGTCATCTCTGAGGTGTCGTACACAGACACACACAGACACACACAGACACACACAGACACACACACAGACACACACACACACAGACACACGCGCGCGCACAGAGAGAGAGAGAGAGAGAGAGAGAGAGAGAGAGAGAGAGAGAGAGAGACACACACACACCTTGTTGGCCGTCGCTCGCCGCCATCTTGCCAGTTCGAGTTACCACTCGCGCTCGAACACGGATCGCAAAAAATGACACCACAATCACACTATACACACACTGAAAGTGTGATATTTGCTACAGTATCTCTTACGAGGCGCCTTTTGTCGGACGGACATCGCCGCGATGGCGCTGGAGGTGTTGGTGCAGGATATCTCCCAGAGTATCAAGGAGGTACGGTTCCATTGGTTCCGGGGGCATGCGTGTGGGTCGGTGCCGGGCGTGTGTGGGTCGACTGGTTGGGGCTACTGAAGTAGGGAGGGGTGGCAGGGCGGTTTGTCAAGCATGGGGCGGGGGGCTTGTGCGACGTGCTCGTTTGAAATACTGATTCAATTGTTTATACTAAAAGCCACACCATGAGCCAACCGTGACAGCCCGCTCACATGCCCACTATCATGTTCTGATACAGCTCCAGGCAGCCTTTCTGGCAAATGGTGGAGCTACGGCCATCAACGAGTCGCAGACGGCCGTGCTCGCCCTGCTAGCTCGTCTTGATTCGCTCTTCATGCACGGGTGAGTCGAGACGTTAGCGCACCACATCGCGGTGCAGCGAGGAACAACAGACACCAATCAGAGGCCACTCGGTGGGGGAGCCCGGAGCCACCGCATCGAGCGAGCTTGTTGACGTGCCCTCTATCCACTGCCTAATCCTATAATATTTCCTCTGGGTGCTAGACTGGATAAGCGATTCGCCAACAAGGAGTGTTATTGGGATTACGTGCAGCGCTTTTGCCGCAAAGATGTCGTGCGTGAGGTGGGTCAATCTGGCGGCGTAGACCATGGCGCTGACTCAGAGCAGACTGGCTCGTAACGTGCCGCTTGCTGGCCGCTGGCTTGCAAACAAACACGTGTCCAGCTGTCCGCGTGGTCTCATGGACAGACGCGTACCTGACTCGTCCCTCAATGGTTTAGATCAATCGGCTCAAGCTGGTTCGGACAGGTCGCGGCCGGTCACGAGCCTTTCTCAGACACGCTTTGAATGAATACTCCATGGAGGCCTATCTGAACATGGTTGTCGAGGACGTGGTGTACAAGGGGCGATACTACGCGGCCGAAGCCCACCTCTTCAACCGCGAGGTATTACAACTCGGGATTGCCCAACCAGCTCGCCCAATTCTTCTCTGCACCTTGCTATCCGCACTCGTCCCCGCTTTCACCACCCATCTCACCTCACGCCCGTCTTCCCTTCCCTCCAAAAATCAAACGCGCAGGGCATTGAGCTGCTGAGCATGATCCTGTCCGGGCTTGAGACGCTGGCCTTCGATCTCAACCTGGTCTGACCTTGGTTTTGTGCAAAGCTGGTAAAACCGCACCTGAGACCCACGTATATTTCTCACCCATTGCTGGCTCGCATGGCTCATAGGATTCCTCAAGCCTGGATCCCGTCAAAGCGGGGGGTGGCATAGTCGCCACTGCCGATGCCTTGCCCAGTGCCGCCACTTCCACGCGCTCGCGCACCAACTCTGGTGCCAACGGCTCGTATGACAGCGCCGCGGAGCGCAGAAGTCGTGCCGGATCTGCAAATCCTGGGGCCACGCCGCTCTCGATCGCCCACTCTGAACCGGCCGTTCCTTCTGCTCCCCCAAGGGGGCCCATGATGGG
>NW_001865039.1:3261979-3266308 GCF_000002865.3 Monosiga brevicollis MX1 | reverse complement strand
TGCAGAGTGTACCCGTGGTGGAGGCACGAAAGATCAAGAAAAAGAAGAAGAAGAAAACTCGTGATCTACCCGCCGACACGCAAGTGGGTGACAGGCCTGCCCAGGCTTCGTCTGAAGCCGTACCCTCACCCGATCCCATCGAGCCTCCCAGCCCCGCCCGGAGCCTAGCAACGCCACTTGCCACCGTGGGAGCGAGCGGTGTCGTTTCTGAGGTCACGTCTTTACCAGCCACCCTGGAAGCAACTGAACCCGACCAATCGCAGCCACACAATTTGCAGCGGGCTATTACTCCACCCACAACTATGACCACCGGGCCTCTTATTTCCACCTCCGCTCTGGAAGATACTGGGCCCAAAGGCGCTCAACCACGGCCATCGCCGCCAGCCCCAATTGCCTCTGAATTGGCTGAAGAGGAAGTGCATAGCGAGCCAAATGTGGCTGATGACGACAGAACCAGCCTCAGGCCCGACACGCTCACAGCTCGTCATGCTCGCGCCGAGGACACTGCACACACGGTGGCGCCCACTAGCAACGAAAGTGCGCTTGTGAGCGATGCAGTGACAGCGGCCAGTGCACCTACCATACCAAACACCGTTGCTAGCTCCATTGCTGAACAACCCTCAGATCTGGTCGAAGATGGGGAGAGCTGGGTCGACCGACGGGCGGCAGAGTACGAGTTGCGACGAGAGGCAGCTCCTGCAGCCATGGGTACGGCCCAGCATGACAGCAATGACGACAAGCCAGACGCCTTTGAGCAAAAGATCGAGGCCATGCTTGCGTCCCCAGTCCGCAAGATCGAGTCGTCAACTTTTGCAGAGATGCCCATCAGCCCCGAGGTGTCCGAAAACGCGACTGGAGCCTTGCCTTTGGAGGCCGACGCCCAAGCCAACACAACTGACACTGAGGAACTGAGTGCGACGGGTGATACCTCGCCCTTGCCCTCGCCCTCGCCGTCGCCAGCGGTACAAGCAACTGCGACGGCGTCCGACTCTACCAATAGCTTGCCGCTCCTGAGCATTGAAGCGCTGCAAGGCTCCTTGGCTGGCACGCATGCGGTTAATTCGGTGGCGGAATCGGACGATCAGAGCTTCTATGCCTCCCTTATGCTCGAACTGCTGCACCCACCGGACAACGACATTATTGATATCTTTCACGTGCGCACCTATGATGGACCACGCGAGCGACACGCCCGACTCATCATCACGCCCCACAAGGTTTTCGTGGCACGAAAAAGTATGTGTTTTATCCCTATCCTGGACTCTTTGGCACGTCAAGGCGCACACAAACGGCGTCTCGGCATTGCACTTCATGCTTTCGTGCTCACGCAATGGATGGTCGTAGGCGTCATGACTACGCAGACCGTGTTTGAGCTGGAGATTGCCTTGGATCTGCTTCGGGTACGGTTGTTGCGCGGACTGCTTGCAAGGCCCTGTCACATGGCACGACTCATCAGTTGTCTGGCGTCTTTTCCTAGCTGATTGATGTCTGTCTCAACGGCTTGGGCCTGGAGTTGCATTACCAGTACTCCAACCGGCAGATACGACGCTTTGCGGCCTTTACTGGCGATAAGGTGAAGCCATCTGCTTGCGACACAAGGGCCGCGGCCTTTCGCATCGACTCACTTGATTCATCTCTTGCCCCTTCCAGCAATGCACCCAAGCCATCATCCAAGCCATCATGCGCGCGTGCGAACAGAGCAATGTGCTGGAGGCCAATGTAACACAATCAGATGCCGTCAGGCGGGCAGCGATACATGCTTTTGCGGATGAAAATGATGTCAGTGCGAGTGTGAAGCACCTCCTTTTCCTCCCCTCTCCATATCTGTCGTACCATTTCCTGGTGTGCGCTTTGATCATCTCATTTGAGCTTGCGCGTTTAGTTTGGAACTTGCAAACATCAAGCGTTAGCCTACTATGCCATGCCTGCTCGTGCTTGTGGCATGCTCAAAGCCAGCGAAAGTGAGCACAACGCCGGAGGCGAGAGCGCGATGCTGTGGCTTGTGTTGGATGTGTCGATGCAAATGCTAATGGCCTGTCGGGTGGGCTCAGTTGTCTTGCAGGGCCGCATCGTATGCAAGCGGGAGAACCTGATCACGACTGAGTGGAAGCCTTACCTGTTGGCGCTTCGGTTGGTGTTTCTGGGGGGATGGACCGGTCATCAGCAGGTAGCAGGAGGCAGTCGATGCAAGTCTGTTGGCAGGTGCCTCATTTGTTGTCTTGTGAATGTGTAGGGGTGACGCGTTGGAACAAATGTCGTTCAAGGTACATGCTTGTTGAGAGCTTGGTTAGAACCTCGTGCTGTTGATGTCAAGGTGTCACTGACCGTCGCCATTTCTTTCCAATGGTATTGTATGCTCTCCATTGTGACGATGGAATGGGGTTTCAGTCGGATCAGAGCATTAAAAACAAGTTTGACTTGCGCTCTCCTGCCTTCAACTGCGCTCCGGGTTTGTAGCAATCGACTCGTGTCTGGGTGTTGGCGCTGGGCAGCCTGGTAATGCCGTTGCCTCACGCACCCCTTGCGTGACCCGTCTCAGCACCGGATCGTGAGCACCCTTATGCCATTCGTTGTTCAGCCGAGGCGGACGGCAATGACACACTTTTCATCGTACGTCGAGTTGTCTGCCATCCCTTTTCATCGGCCTCGAAATTCTTTCTGAAGAGTGTGCGCCTCACTAATCTGCTGTGAGGGTAGGACCCTGGTTCCAAAACCGAGGCAATGCGCTGGATGCGTGCACTCTGCTTGCAGGATGCAATTTCCATCGATAATGGAGTGGGTTCTGTGCCACAAGCACGTGATAACCAAGAGTGGCTTGGTGTGCTCCTGCTTATTACGGAGCAGCGCATCGTGGTCGCGCGCTGTAACATGTCGGAAATGCTTTTCCAGTCAGTAGCTGACCCCCTGCTTCCAAGACTCTCCTTTATCCATGCCTTGTGCGCCTGGTGTTGGATGGCATTCAGCATCAGGCAGCGCGACTCGACGAGTCTAATGTTCGTCTCTTCACTCTGGCTACAGTACACTGAGTTCAGTGGCCGTCGAGGATTTAGAACTGGTCGTGCTTGAGGGCTCTCACCGGCTGCTGCTCTACTGCGAGCACGTGGACAACGTCAACGACCTTGAGGTTTGACATGAAGCCCCCCCGCGCCTTCCCTTTGCTCTCAGGTGATTGAGAGCCTGCTCCAGCTCATGTGCTCATGGTGCGTGTGTGTGTGCGTGTGTGTGTGTGTGTGCGTGTGTGTTTTTGGGATAGGAGGTGGATGCCAGCATGGAGCTCATGTTTCCTACGTTTGTCAGTCGGCAGCAAGCTGCGCTTGCCTTGAATGCGGCCTATCAGGCGATTTTTGAGGTTGATCTCAATTTCGCTCAGCGAACTCAAGCAAACAGTTGAAGGGGGCGGGGGGCATTTGCTCAATGTTATTGAAGCAGCTTGAGTCACGCCTTTGAGAGCGTGCCAAGGTTGGACGCCCCCGACCGTCACAGACGGCAAGCTAGGCCCCTTGTGAGTCCTGATCTCTAATTGACCACCGATTTTCTGCGACGACCTACCGCTACGAAATCCAAGCGAGCCTTAGATTTCACCGGGTCGTAAAAAAGTCATATCATCGAGATTGGTATGGTAGTTGAGCCGCGGCGCCAGGATTTTCTGTCAAGGAAGAGAGCAGTAACAGTCATATGATTCCTCAGTGAGGCTCGTACGCAGCACCCCATGCATGGGAAGCAGCAGGGTCATTTATCTGTCCACCGACCTCGCGTTGGAGAGGGCTGGGGAGTTGAGAATGGTGAAGAGGCAGCGGCTCCTCGAAAAAGTACAACGATCGCAAGGCGCTCCGCGCACTTTGTCGGCGCTTGGCCGAGTAAGGCACAAAGCTGGCAAAGAGAGTGCGGCCCTCCGGCGACGTGTTGCGCACCAAATCCTCTGGGGGTACACCAGGGGTCTCATCGAAGGTGATCTTACCATAGTCTGGGAAGGTAGAAGCTTCAGGCCAATTTTCGGGCGTTGGCGTGCCCAGGGTATGTAGCACACAGGACAGCTGATCGATGTCGTTCTCGCCCGGGAACAGTGGCGCGCTATTGATCATTTCAGCAAAAATGCAGCCGACGGCCCAAAGGTCGACGCCGAGGTCATAGTGGCGGGCGCCAAACAAGAGTTCTGGGGCACGGTACCAACGCGTTGCCACTTGGTGGCTGTATTGACGACCGTCCTGGCGGTCTTGGTGCCAGATCCGAGCCAGACCAAAATCCGCAATTTTGAGCTGACCCTGCGGGCTGATCAGCAGGTTGGATGGCTTGAGATCACGGTGAATAATGCCACGCTCGTGACAGTAGGCC
>NW_001865039.1:3260680-3261929 GCF_000002865.3 Monosiga brevicollis MX1 | reverse complement strand
AGATCCGTAGCCATGAGCTCGAGAACGAGCACACATGCGGCCGAGTGAGCGAATGCATCGTGCAAGCGCACGACGTTGGGGTGTTGCACGTGACGCAGGGCTTGGATTTCACGCAGCAGTGCCACAGGAATACCGGCCTCAATGCGCTTCAAGCCGACGCGCTTGAGCGCAACCACCACACCTGCGCAACCACCACAACCGAGCGAGCCGAGTCAGACAAACCAGACCCATTCTCCTAGCCAAAACACGTCGTCTTTGAGGACTCACCACTCTCAATGTGTTTGGCCTTGAAGACCACACCATGGGCGCCTTCACCAATCCGACCCAGGATCCGAAACTCTTCCATCGCAGAAGCCATGAAGCTCGATCAAAGAGGCCCTCTCAACGCCCTCGTCACCAACGTATTGCTATCACCATGGATCATGGACCTTAGACAGATTGATCAGAAAGCTCAGCTGCCACTTCCAAAAAAAAACAAAAAAAAAAAAAACACATCGACATAAAGTCTGACAATTGGTTAGCAACCACACACACACACACACACACACACACACACACACACACACACACACACACACACACACTCTATCTCTCTCTCTCTCTCGACACACACTTTCTCTCTCTCTCGTGACAACATCGGGGGGTCTGATTTTCTGCGGATGCGAGCGAGCGCTGCTTGAATTTGAGGTGAGGGGGGGTCGTGGTGTGGGAGCGGTGAGGTGTGCTGGTTGTATGAACATGGTGGTGGTGGGGCTGAGGGGATTTGTGTGGAAGGATGGGGGAGGTTGGGAATGGTGCTGGTTTGCAAAGGGAAGAGCGAAGGGTCTGCTCGTGGTGCAGTTGCGTTCCACTCATGGATGCGAGTCTTGTGCATACAGAGCAACGTGCTTGTTTTGTGCCACCGGGGTCATGGCTTCTGAGGAGTTTGTGCCCACTGATGCGGTATGAACCATGCTGTCGGTACCGGTTGAGCCCGAAGCGCGTTCTCATACCAGGCCTGCGGTTCGGTTCGGTTGAAACAGGAGCTCAAGGCCATCGGGGAGGCAATGAAGGATGACAACTTTCGCAAACTTCTCGCCGAGTATGCCGAGGAGATTAGCAATCCTGAGAACAAGCGGGTCGGTGATGCATGTGCACATTGTGCGCGCCATAGCTTTTGCCTCTGGCTTCCCTCGTCAGCTATCTTGTCCCGTGGTACACCAGCTCACATTGCCAATCAATTATCACCTCTTACGGGGGCATGACTATA
>NW_001865039.1:3258539-3260394 GCF_000002865.3 Monosiga brevicollis MX1 | reverse complement strand
TTGGTCCGCCGAGTGGCTTTCCTCATGTGGGGGTCGGTTGGGTTTGGGGATGATTGCAGCCGGGGTGGGTGGTCAAGACGGCGCTCAAGGGGGCTGGAACCAAGGTTTTTATCAATATCTGCCAAGTAGGCTCAGTGCATCTGTTTTGAGCCAGCTCCTTGCCCCTGGTCATCCAGGTTTGCCCCTTCTGCCAGCGTTAGTAAGAGGGCAGCTCACCTCGCTCTGAATCGGGTTCAGTGTGACATCATTGCCAAACCACAATCCAAGCGCACTACGCAGCACGGGCGAACGGGCATGACCTGGTCTGTTCCCCATTCCATTGCTGCTTCCCGTGAAGACGTGGACAAGGAAGGTGAGGCGACGATATCCATCTTCAGCTGGCCGTTGCTGTTCCCTTGGTCAGTCAAGTGTGGTCTCAAACCTTTGTACTGTACGACTCATCTGCTTCGGAACCGACACGGGGCCAGGTCGCTTGTGCGTGGTCTATGATGCCGTCTTTCATCCCGAGGCGTTGCGGCTGGGCGGGAGCAATGACTCTTTTAAGGAGGTGTGTCTTGTTAGCCCAGGCCTGAAGACATCTGGTCGCCTGTCTTACTTGCTTGTTGCTTTGCACGTCAACAGATGCTGACGACCACAGCCATGGACGCGATTGAGCGTCAGTTTACGCATCACAAGCTTGACCGGGATACTTGCAAATATCCCAAAATGACCTTGAAGGCAAGCCACCGTCTGATTCGTCTCATGCCTGCAGCACCATGCTACCACGTGGAAGCATGCCGCAGAGTCTTGTTGTGCTCGGTTCATCGATATTGCTGCTGTTTGGCTGCGCTATGCCCATTCACTCGCAATGCGGGGAAAAGCTCATCTGCTTTTCTTGTGATCGTGTAGGGCATGCCGTCCCGGACCGTGATCCGCACACGGAAGGATGGTAGCCAAGCAGACTCCAAGCCACCAAGCATGGCCGATACGCTGGGCCGAGCTGCCCAGGCCATGACCAAGTCATCAAACGCACGGCCGACTCCGCTCAAGGCGACGCCAGCCATGTCAGCCAGTACGGCCCGCCGCAACACACACGTGTATAAAGTCGTCGAAAAGCGCCAATTTGACATGGCGGATACGATTGAGGGCGGTTCGGCGGGGTCTGCAGGGCAGCGCCCGCAGGCACTTACAGTCACGATCGAGTTGCCCAATTATGCCTCGGCGGCTGGGTTGGATCTCAACGTGGAGGAGCGCCGGCTGGTGGTTCAATCTGAGGATGGGCGTGCTGAGCCTTGTTTCGTTGAGATTCCTTTAGCTTACCCCGTGGCACAGGAGCGCGGCGAGGCCAAGTTTGATAAGAAGCGGCGGCACTTGGAAGTGAGGCTGCCTGTGATTCCCCGAGCCGAAGCGATTACGCCAGTTGTAGCACCAACTTCAGTCGCCGAGGTGGTGCCCGCATCCACCCCCGAGTCATCACCCACGCCCGTGGCCGATCCCAAGGCCGCCGTGCTTGAGACAGAGGTGATTGCAGCGACAACAACCGCAGTCGAGGACAACGCTCCAACAACGCCCGAGGCTGTGGGAAATGTGCCGGTCGAAGTTTCGCCAGCGGTGCCTGCGGTGCAGGTGACAGCAACCCAGGAACGACAGCGATTGGTGGTGCGCCTTGATGGACTCAATGCCACCCAGGTCGAAGGTCATGCCTTGCACGAACAGAGCATTGCTTCAGTCGTCATCCACGGCGTTGACCTGCATACCTCTCATGGCGTTTATGCGTTGCGGTGAGTTGACTGAGACTTCACGATCCATGCATGGCCTGATTGCTACATATCCAGGCCGAGCTTGGGGGGGGGGGGGGGGGGGGGGGGGGGGGGTG
>NW_001865039.1:3253091-3258455 GCF_000002865.3 Monosiga brevicollis MX1 | reverse complement strand
TGTACATGTGTGTTGACTAATCTGGACGCAATTTCTGTTCACATAGCTNTGATGCGACCTTGGCGCCAGAGTCGTTACTGGTCGATGCTAATGCGGACAACGTTGTGATTGCCTTTGACAAGGTACCTCGAGCGGTCCATGCTTCGTTTTTCGTACCGAAAGTGCCCTGGTTTCCCCCCCTTTGATGAGCGCCTGCTTGGATGCACGTCTTCATGCTCACGTTTATGGCAATGACATCCACTTGGTCGCTGGACGCGGTAGGCACCTGCCGTCGACTGGCATCGATTGCGCCATGGTTGGTCAAAGGAGCGGCTGCAGGAGCTGGTGCTGCTCACTCCGCAGACTGCGCGCACGCTCCTCGAGCCGCCCGCGCCCGCCACCCCAGCCACCCCAGCCACCCCAACAACCCCTCTTGAGCCAAAGCCTCGGCCGGTAGCGGCGCCAAACGTTTCAGCGGCGCCCATTGAGCAGCTGGAATTGCCATCTCAGGATACAATCACAACAAGTGAACCAAGTGTTACTGCCCTTGCGTCCGAATCGGCCGCTGCCGTCTCTAAAGCGCCGGCACCCGTGCCGGCGGGGGCACCCGAATCGCGCCAAGATGAGGCTGAGGCTGTGCGAGCACCCCCCGTTGCAAGCCAGCCACCAGTTGCCGCCCCTGCCTCAGCCACTCTGGCACAACTTGGCGGGTAAGTGAAGGCTGCTGTGTGGCATCAGCGAGACCCTGTCTTGTTGGCCAAGTCTCACGTTTGTTGTCATGGCTTCTCTCGTTCTGCTTGTATAGCGGCACACGAAGCTTGCTCTTTGACCTCGATGATTAGATTCGGCTATATCACTTTTTTCTTCCTCCTTTCTCTCGTGCATTGTTTTGACCATGACCTCTGTGGGGTCACCATTTGTCCGGGACAAGTGGTTGGGTACCGTCCTGTTGCCTGAATGGACCGAGCTATCGCGCAATCGAAATCCAAGACAATTCAGTGTGTGTGTGTGTGTGGTGTGTGTGTGTGTGTGTGTGTGTGTGGTCAACAAAAGAAAATTATTTCAAAATTGGAGGTGATCGCGAACAAACGCTTGAGTGTTCAATTTTTTTTTTTTTTTTTGTGGACTGGGGAACACATCTGGCCGGTGGCAAGGATTGTAGTGTGCAGTGCCGGTCAGAGAGACCCAGGGGGATCGAGGCTTCACTGGCAGTTTGCCAAAGTGGATCTTCAAGCACTTTGGTCTGGTTGCTTTTGTTTTCGTGTGTTCGCCATGGATTGCTAGGCCGACGCCGGACATTGGATTGATCACACTCAAAAGAGGGAGAGCGAGAGGGGGGTGGCTGGCCGCCACGTGCTTGCAATCAACACTGGACTGTTGTCGTCATGCCGTTGACCAGTGACGATACGCGTGAGCATGCCGAGAGCACCTCACTGCTCAGCCCTGCCCGGCGTGCCCCGGGCCGGAGTGGTAGTGTGTCACTTGCGCCACAATCGCGCGTGGTTTCTGAGTGGCTGCTCGGCAGCCTGGTGAGCGGGTGGCTGATTGTGGCAGGTGCATTTGCCTTTTTTGAGTGGTGCTGGTTCTCAGCACACTCTCGGGTGTGCCCGACAGGGGGTGTTACCCGCATCGCAGCCATCACCGCAGGCGTATGCACCTGCCTATTTCTTTTTGTCATTCTGCGCCTTGCAGCTCGACGGCGTAGCTATTTGCTATCATCACGCTATCTTCAGCGCTCGGTCTATGTGCGCCATTTGACTTCCGACCACGAAGCGGCTGCTGGTTCAGATGAGGAGTCTGGCTCAGAATTGGCCTGTGACTGCTGGGCCTTTTTTTGTGGTGCGTGAGTGCAGCCTTGGCCATCTCTGAGGCAGAATGACTGATGGAAGACCCACCCTGCTACCACGCTAACAGTCCTTTTGGTTTGTGCATTGTAGGGCCGCGATCCTTGGCTGAAGACACTGAAGACTACGACCAGCGGCCAGAGTACACCGGCAACTTTACCATTGACGAACTTAAGCAACTCGCGCGCAGCCTCGTAGAAGCTGTGGAACTGGGCGACGAGGATGGTGTTTTGGAAATCCTGGAAGAGCTTTCAACTGTGGAGATGACCGTGGATACTTTAAAGGCCTCAAGTAAGTTGACCCGGGGTTGGACCAACGCGTCTAGCGTCGATATCTATCCCATTCATCGATTTTTGCGAGAGTTGACAATGCTAACCGATGGGCACCTATCTCTGCGTAGATTTGGGCGTCCTTGTCAATCGCTTGCGTGGCGAGCGTGCGGGATCAGTGGCGCAAAACTTGATTGAGAAGTGGCGGCACCAGGTGGCGGAGCAGACAAGCCCTCATTCGCCCTCGACTGCCTCTGCAAGCTCTGGCTCACCCACACGTGCGGCAGAGTCCCTGAGTCACTTGAAGGAGCTTAACAAGCGTCTCCGTGCCGCTGCACGTGCAAATGACTTGGTCACGGTGACTGCGCTGATAGACGTCATTAGGGCTGAGCATGCATCACACAATTTGCTCATCAAATCGGGACTGCTGCGTACTCTCAAGGCACTGCGCGAAAGCCGCTTTTTGCTTTCCGAGTCAGCCGAGGATGCACAAGCCTGAGTGTTTTTGAGTCTGATCCAGTGGATCCCATTTTGTTCTTGATTTCTTAGGCTTGTTTTGTGATTGTAATTGCAGTGAGCTGTGGTCTTCTTGTTTGTGTGTGAGCGAGCCGGAAGCGCATATAGATATATCTTGCGCATAGTCGTATGCTTCTTTTTTCCTGCAAGCACTGCTTAAAATTGTTTTGCTTGCCTTTGTCGCGGGAACTGGAGTGCACATGCGGGGGTGGCTCGTAGCAGGGTCGGTCTTGGTTCTGTGACTGGTCTTCAATTGCAGAGGGCAAAGAAAAAAAAAAAAACGATATGAATGAAGTCGCTTAAGTCGGGCAAAACAAAAAATAAAAGGAAATCTTGCATCCGTCTTGGTGAGGCACAACTGTGGATAGGTCGGGCAGGTATTAAACTGAAGCAATAACACGGCACTTGAAAGGCGGCATCGGCACTGATGCGACATGCGCAGGTGGAGGGCTGAAATTACCACACATGAAAACATGACATAATAATATTTCAAATACCCAAAATAACATGGAACCAGCGCGCTTAGCTGTAGAGCAGGTAGCAACGCAAAGGGCTCGAGGTCAAAAACAACGCTCAACGTTGAGACCAGGTTGAGGGCATGTGACTGTACATGCTACCCAATCATTTGCACACCCTTGCCGCAAGAATCCCAGTCTGTTGCTGAGCGCAGACAAATGACGGCTAGAGGGGAGTTGGGAGCTCGACCGTGTTCATGCCAGGGTCAAGAATGCATGTATAGAAACAACATCTTGATCATGTTGATGAGCAAGGGCAGCAGTTTCAGTAGGCCGTTGATTCCATAATAGTGGGCTCTTCTCGTGAAAGGGAAACATGCCCTCGCGTGGGTGAGTGCGTTCCTGCATGCATGGCCGTGCCAACATTGAACCAGTGATCTACATTGATGCACAGACGCCTAAAGTCCCGCAAAATGACGACGGCGAGTTCATCGAGCCAGGGTAACCGCTCTGCATCGCAATTTTCTCTACGAGGCCGGGTGGGGTCAAGAGTTTAGTGGCCGCAAGGCGGCGCGTCGAAACCTTGGGAAAATTCATTTACTCGTGCAGGTCACGACTGGTCATGGTAGATATGAGAGCAGCAAGGGGGTGGTGGTACCTGGTGGCACAGACGAGGTCGTCAATACACTTGACAAGGGCCGTGGCAGAGGTCAGCAACCGAGTGCGGTCGACGGGATGATACATGCTTTCAGTGACGTCGTTGGCTCTGGGCAGAGAACACGTGACATAGAGACATGATTGTTAGAGCGCATCAAGTGGACCAGGCTGGACAGGGGGCGAAACGCGGCTGCAAAACACGAGCAGAACGCCCAGCAAGGAATGTTGTGCAGAGGAAGAGACATACCGAGCTCCAATCGGGCGGGAAGCTGCGACGATGGCATCCATAGAGCCGGTAACGAGCTCATGATCGGACTGCCCTGCCTCCTCAAGGACGGTGCTCATAAGACGATAAGAGAGAAGTTTGCAGGACTTGAGCAAGGTGACAACGTCAGGCAAGATGTTCACTTCCCACGGATCAGCGTCATCAGGCTGGCGTGCAGCAGCCTCCTCCTCCTCATCGCTAAGAAGGGCATGCGTTCACGGTGAGGTGACGCAAAAAGGACATGGTGCGGCCGTAGCAATTGGGTGCATTTACGCAGAATGCAAAGTGGTGGGCTCGGCTGACTCACCTTAACAGAGCGGTGGAGATGTCGGCCCTTTGCCGGTGATGTTGATATATGAAGAAGGCGACAATGCCGAGGCCAATCAGGGCGAATCCACCCAGCACCAGGCCGAGGGCAATGGAGAGCACCTCGGCATTGCTCAGACTCATGCCACCGGTAAGCCCAGGAGCTCAGAATATGTGTGGCACGCGAGAAGATCAGGAATGGCGAGGGGGTGGTAGGGGCTGCAGCCATCCAAAAAAAAAAAAAAGAGGTGGTGCAAGTCTTGCTGGGACAATCAAGGGGCCATTCTGCGGCACCCATTGTGGAGGTCGCGCCGTATCAGGCGAGGCGGGGCTCAGACGGGAGAGAGAGGGAGAGAGACTTTGATGGCGTCAAGAAAAGCGGACAGTGGGGGACGAGGGGGCATAACGTCGGGGGGGGTCAGCAAGCTTTGGTGCAGACAAACCTGCAGCAGGACCATCCGTGTCGGATGCAGAATGGGTCAGCCCAAGGCCATCTCGAGCCGTCAGTTGCTCCGCTTCGAGGGAGGATGGAGGATGGAGGGACCAGAGCGTCAAGAAGAACTGTGATATTGATGTCGGTGAGGCGGAGGCGTCGGGAACAAGGCCAAATGCAGGTGGTGCAGGCGACTGGCCTAAAAAAAAAGGCGCAAATGGAGCAACGTGGAGCAATATGAGCGGCCGACACGCGCTGGCGAGCTCTAAGATCCTCGCATATTGAATGTCACGTCTCGGGGTCAGATCAACGACTCGATTGCTTTGATCAAGGGGGAGAATGCAAGCCCACTGAGGCCTCGGAGCATCGCATCGCGCCCAAGAAGAAGCGTCGCTCAACAGCTTGACGGCGGTGTGTTGCCAGATGGGTTGGCGGATGACATACCAAGAGGCGCGCGTTTTGTCCCAGAACCACCGGCAGAGGTCAAGCCAAGAGCCAACACCAGAAAAGGCCGTACGCGCGTGTACCAGACTCAGACGGGCCAGCAGACCAAACGGCTTGACGTGCGCCCAAGATGATGCCTTGATCCTTGATCCTCCCCCTTGTCAAAATAAATCCCCCGTACTGCCGTTCTCATCAA
>NW_001865039.1:3251954-3253041 GCF_000002865.3 Monosiga brevicollis MX1 | reverse complement strand
GCCACTCACGAAAAAACAGGAAGCAGCACATGTATGTAACGTTATAGTCAAGTCTCCTCCAATCCTTGTAAAGACTGTTATGTCAGATAAAACCACCGCAGTGAATGCACCGCAGTGGTGATGTCGCGGGTGAACGTTCATGCTGACAATTTGTCATTGCATCTCACTGATTTCGCCGACTGGGGAACATGGCGATGCGAAGCCTGCTTCGTGGCGGTGGCGTGCGGGCCGCCGTACTGAGGGGGCAGCCAGGGGTGGTGCAACGTGTAATCGCATCAAGAACGCGTGATTTGCACGTGGCCCGGCCAGTTGCCAGCTCCCTGTGGAAGCGCTGGTTTGGTACCCCCGAGGAGAAAGCTGCAGCTAAAGCCGAGGTGAGCGCTTGGTGCTTGCTTCGTGCGTCGGCAGTTGAGCTCGAATCGACCCTTACACAACCTTGGGCTGGCTTATGGTGCCACAGGATGCCCAAAAGCGGCAAAAACTTGTTCAAGAAATGCGTGATCAGTTCTCAGACCTCAAAGAGTTTCGTGACAAGCGCGGAAAACGTGCCGAGACTGGGCCCGGCATTATCCCGGTATGCATCTTTAAAAGAAAGCGAGGCTGCGGAGGCTGTGCGAATCTGCGAAATGCCTCCCCCCAATGGCCACCCTCTTTGCTCTCCCTTGACTGCTCTCCCTCCCTCTCACACACCTGTTTCAAATGCCATCAAAAGCACAGGCCAAGTCAGCGCAGCGCTGCCCCAACGTTGTGGGATTGACGGCGAGCCAGCAACGCTTTGAGCTTGCAACCTATCTGCAGCAGCAACAGCGACCCGTGGTTCTAATGATTGGTCTCCGTGGTAGCAGCAAGGTACACACACACACACACACACACACACACACACACACACACACACACACACACACACACACACACACACACACACACACACACACACACACACACACACACACACACACACACACACACACACACACACACACACACACACACACACACACACACACACACACACACACACACACACACACACACACACACACACACACACACACACACACACACACACACACACACACACACATAA
>NW_001865039.1:3237530-3251871 GCF_000002865.3 Monosiga brevicollis MX1 | reverse complement strand
AACAAGTAGGGGCACCCGCAGTGGAGCTGGTCCTTTTGGAATCGCGCATGCACCAATGGATTTCCGGGACCATTGCCAAGGGCCTGCAGCGGGATGCACCGAAAGAACTTTGGGTTAGTCCTAACCCCCTTTGGTCGTCACCGCCTGAACCGCAAGGGTGCGATCCATGCTCGTTGTCTGACTCTCCCTCCGTGCATCCTGTGCTGGATGAGACACTCTTAGAATCAACTCGTTGTGGTCAAGGACCAGGTGCCCCTGTTGCGTCAAGAACTCGATGTAGGCTTCATCACTTTGAGACACACCCTCTTTTCCGTCTTGGATCTAAACTGTTGGCGCACACGCTCCCTTGCGCCCCGATTCATTGGTGAAATGCCCTTCCTCTTCCATAGCTTTTTAGCATTTACACAGGCTACGTCTTCTTGCTTGATCGGGAGGGTCGCGTACGATGGCATGTGCGTATGGTCTCTGCAGTCGTTTACTCCCCTCCCGTTTTTTCGCAATGTATTTCAATGTGGTGTTAAACGTTCGGCTTGACTCATGAGTCGGTGTTAACTTGCAGGCACACGGTGAGCTAACGAGCAGTGAAAGCGAGTCCTTGATCCTCAATGTGCGCACGCTTCAGGACCAGGCGTAATTTTGAAGTACTACTGTGCTCCCGGCGTCTGGTGTGTTCATGTGGGACCCCAGTTTGAAAATGGTTTGAAATGAAATGCAATTTTTTTTGAGTCAAGCTCAAGGCACTTGGCGTGATAACACAAATGACTTTACAACAAGAATGTTCGGACCTCGCCAGACGGGCAATGGACACGAACAAGTGGACAAAGAATATTGTAACATGATATTACTGTACGTGGTCGGCGTTTGGCTGTGATGCCTACAGCCGATTGTTCTAGGTGGCCAGCTGGCGCTTTAAGCCGTCTCGGCCGCAGGTGGGGCAGGCTCAGCCGAGGCCTCACCACCCGATCCCTTACGACTACATTAATGCAAAACAAGGCAAGGCAAATACCGGTTAGAACAAGCTGCACGTGGGGGTGGGGTTTGCAACTGCACAGCCAGCAGAACAGAGGTCAACGTACTCGGCGCGAATCTGGAGGGCACACAGAATGGCGTCGACCACGAGGGCAAAGAAGGTGAAGAATCCCATGGCCTAAAAAAGCAACAACAACAACAGCGCAATGATCAGCATTCAAGTGAGGGCACAGTCCATCATCAGAACCATGGAAGCGAGGCCTTGCATCTGATGCGGATGTGTGCGCGCCAAAAGCGAGTGGCCATACCGCAGCAAAGCGTAGGCCATCCATGTCACAGGGAGAATCCACGTTAATGTCGTCGGCGTAAACACAAGAGGCCACAAAGGTCAGGAGGGCCCAGCAAGCTGATACGCTGAGCTCGATCCACCAGAAGAAGGGAATCTTGAGGCACAGGTGCCACCAAAAGACAATGGCGAGAATGTAGAAGATGCTAATCAACCAGGCAATGACCAGCATGGCCATCATAAACTCGCCATTGTCAATGTTCTAGTTCCATGCAGACACAAGCAGGGTCAAAGGATGAGGCGGGGCGAGGCGAGGCGAGGCGAGGCGACAACCGTTGTCTCAAAGAGAGTCATTGTGGTGCATGTGGGCCAATCGCCGATGGCCGTGGCGCGTCGGAAAGCCAGCAGTGCATGTACCTCATAAGTGGCTTGACGTCCAAAGCCAAAGCCACACTCCCAGCCAGCGAGCACGGCAAAGCCCAACAGCGAGAAGAGCTACGGAGCCAGCAGCGCCAAGTCAGGGCAGGGTTGGATGCACGGGGTGAGATGGTGGACAAGCATGGCAAAGACCGCCAGCGCGGCGCGTTCTTCGGCACGTACAAAGAGGCAGTACTTGACAATGGCCAGTGGCGACTTGGCGTTGGCCACATCAAGCTTGGGACCCATTTCCGACATGGCAGCGGTGATGGAAGTAATAATTATCTCAACGCCAGTCGAGGTACCGGGGAACTCTTGCGTGTGTGCGTGTGTATGTGTGTGTGTGCGCGCGCGTGGAAAAATGCGCAGGCTTCCAAGACAAGATCCGCCTTTGCCTTTGGCCGTTATGGAAGGCAAGAAAAATAAATGCACCCCCTGACTTTTCGGATTTGATCAATTGTGGGCCAGTGGAGCTGCGGTGTGATGGTGATGATGGCCCGGCACAGCTCACACTTGTACCCAAGCACGTCTCCGGAGGAAGGCTGTCGCGTGCGAGCGAGCGTTTGGTCTGCTGCAGCCAGTGAACCAGTCATGCACACTCGTCACGCTTGCCGCTGCACCACCCCCTTACGTTTCTTTGTTTCGGCAGGACGCGCAACAAGATCCAGTGGATCTACTACATCTTCTTGACTTGATCTATAATGTTATTCCCTATGCTTTTGATTGGAAATCTACATGTTCTACACAATTCAAGCATTATAGTCGGTGTATCTTACACAAAGGCAAAACTTCCAGCAAACCGTCGCAGCAGCAAGAAGCACAACACGTGAGTGCGTGTGTGTGTGTGTGTGCAAAATCCATCGAGAGAGAGAGCGAGAGAGAGAGAGAGCGAGAGAGAGAGAGAGAGAGAGAGAGAGAGAGAGAGAGAGAGAGAGAGAGAGAGAGAGAGAGAGAGAGAGAGAGAGAGAGAGAGCACATGAAGCCACTCGCTCGTGACAGTCTGCATAAACTGGTTTAAGAATGGACTTGATTTCTGTGCGTCCTTGAGGTCACGAGAGCGGACGGCGATGACGCTGTGCTTCAAAAGCACATGGTACTGGGGGATATGACCTGGTCTGTAGCACGCACTCGTACCCGAAGGAATTAAAATCAGATCAGGACAGCGCATTCGCGCGCGCGCTCAAATTGCGAGTGTATGCACACTGAAACGTGATGGCCTCGACCTACTCATGTTTGCCAGGTCCTCAAAAGTTCGCTCGTGCAAGGGTGTTTATGCTTTATCATGCGCCAATCGAGGTGGGACTGGGCGGTAGAAGGATTGATCAAGTTATGGGGACGCGGGAATGCACTCATGTGAAACTCTGGCCATTATCAGGCATGCCCTGCACCTCACCATCTGCCCTTCCCCACCCCAGCTGCCATTTCACAGCTGACGCGCACATTGGCAAGACCGTACCACATCTTTTTGGGTTTGGAGCAGAAAACACATGAAACGAACTGGTGAAGGAAACTGATGACAATCTGACATGAAATCTGACATTCAATGGATCAGGGCACAGAGGGATGTTCACACGAGCGCATCGGCATATAGACACACGAATGATGCAAATGGTAGAAGAGGGCAGCGTCAAGTTGTCGCCTAATGGCACCCTCCGTTTGGCCTCGGGGCCCAACTGGAGAGGAGCACCGGCAGCAGCAATCATAATCAAAAACGAAATGCATTCCAAAGTCATTAATCTGTCTTGGGCTTATCCCCACTGGCCTCGTCCAATTCCATTGCCTCGGCAGCCGAGTCAGCTTGCACACCGTTGGCGCTGCCTACTCGGCGCCCAGAGCGTGTTGGACTCTCCATCAGGACTTTGAGCAGGACGTCCTGGGTGTCCATTTTGCGTCGCAGCAATTCGTTCTCGGCCTTGAGCTGCTGAATGCAAATGTTCTTCTGCCGGAGAACATCCGACATGGTCTTGCGCATTGTCTCACTTTCCCGAAGCAGCTTGACAGCGTGATCTCGTGTAGCACCAACGGAGCGGATCGTCTCTTGCTGTTGTCGTAACTGGGATGTTTGGTAGCCCAGGGCCCCGGTGGCATCGCGCAAGGCGTTGGATAAATCGCGCGAAGCTGTTGTGCTGCGTTTGATGAGCGCGGCCTGTTGCTCGCCCGCCGTCTGCAGTCGCCGCAGGTACAATTGCGCCAGGGCTAAGCGATGTTCCAAAAAGGGGCGACACCATGTATCCATGGCCGTGGCCAAACTACAATGCTCGTGGCAAAATTGACAGCAGTGTTGGGCCTCTGGCCGCGTGCCTTGGTCTCCAGCACTGGGTCGGGGGTGAATGCACCGCCCGCGATGCTCCGCCAACGCATGCATGGGTACTTGGATACCACAGCCCACGTGTGGGCACATCACAAGCCGAAGCGCGCACTCATCCTCATGCTGTTGGGCATCGCTGGCTCGCACGGGGACCTGACAATGCGGGCATGGTCGCTGCAGATGGCCGCACACGGCTTGATGCTTGAGCATCTCCTGCAGGGGTAGGACCTCGGTGCAGCCCTCACTTGCATGGCGGCAGCGGACGCGATAATCACCAATAAAGCTACGTGCGAGTCGAGAAGGGGACGCAAAGGGGTGCTCTTTCTGTCGACAGGTTGGACAGCACCCGTGGGCCGCAAGTGCTTGATACCAGCAATGTTCGCCAAATACTTGGTCACAGGTGCTGCAGGCGACCGGGTTCAAACACACATTGAGGCAGATGGGGCAGCGCAGGTGCGGAGAGACATCGTCTACAAAGCGCGTGCTCTCCCAGCAGGCAGTTTCTAGCGGGTCGTGCACTGCTGTTGGCAATTCGGCCGTCAACGCCGCCATGCCGACCCACAATGCTCGAACGCTTCGGCCGAAGCAAAGCGCGTCTTGCCAATCGTAGTCAGAGATACACCACCAGTCCCGGCTCAGTCAACCAGCCCTGACAAAACAAATCGGTGAGGCGCGAGCTCGGGAGACCTGTCGACGCGCTTCAAAAGGTGCTGATCAACTGTGCTGCTTGTCAACGCCAAGCAAGCTTAAAGTTACATGTAATTAATCCAAACAACAAAATGAAACACAAGCAACACAAGCAACACAAGCAACACAAGCAACACAAGCAAACATAACAGAACAACTTCTTGTTGATCAGAATTTTTGATCGAAACGAACGACGGCGAAGGGGGATGTATTTGAAATGGGATCTGGAAGCAATGCGGGTGAGCAGGTGGAGATCAATTAGGAGAAGGGGCAGGGGGACGCTTGCACGGCCCTTCCAATAAAACGCTTACTATTATTCTATCTAGACGCTGGGCGTTGAGCGAGTGGCACATAATTGCTTTCTGAAGGAGAAGGGCACAGTTCACCATAAAATCGAGGGTAGGGCATGTGCAGGTAGAGCCATGCTTTAGACTAACTTCAATCGTGATTGTGCACTTGTCACTCGAGCCTGTCTGCTTGGGCATGGATCGCTGCTGACTGCAACTGCACGTTCATCGTAGCGTCTGATTGCGCCGTCAAGTCAGGCTCCGTACGCGTTTCATCCAACCAGGCAAACATGCTGCTGGGGTCGTCGTGCTCTGGCCCGCTCATTTCAACAAGCACATCATACGTGCGTTCAGGGCTTTTGCAACAGCGTTGATAGGCACAGACCCCAACTATCACGAGCAACACCAACCCCAGCACCCCGCCAAAAGAAGCACCAAGCAAAATTGGCAGTGGGACATGTTTGTGCTTCGAGCTCTCGGTTGCCTCACTGGTGGGCCTCGTGCTGTGATTCGAAACCTCTGCTGGCGGCCTCGGCGTTGCTGTCGTGTCTGTCCCTGCTGATGGCTTTGCTGAGCTGGAGTCTCCAGTGCCACCACTGGGCGCGCGGCTCGAGGTGAAAGGCGTCGTTGTGAATGCCTGTTGGTCTGCAGCCGTGGAAGTTGTATAGGATGATGTCAAACCGGAGGATGCGGTAGACAAGGTGGGCGGGCTAGTGGCGGATGAGCTCGAGACAAAGAACTGTCCAGGCCACAACCAACATCAGAGCACCGTTGTGAGCTGGCTATGCATCAAACCCAAATGTCACTGTTTTCCAACGTTGCTCTTCTTGGTGCCTGAGCAGCAGCGAAAACATACCTCGAGGTGAGTAATGGTGACCCATGCAAGCGTGTTCATGTACCATTCATAACTGTAATTGGCAGGTCCATGGACGTAATCACCCAGAGCCAACGCGCGCACCCGCGCGCACCCATGGAAGAGTAAATCAGGGCCCTGGCCCAATCCTGGGCAATCCTCCAGACCAAGCACCACGCTTGTCCCTGGCCACGGTGGCGTCGTCTCCATTTCGAGCGTCTGTCAATGCAAGCAATCGTCAAGAGGCAACACGAGGACGAAAAGCGTGTGTGAGGTGAAGAGAGGGCGCACACAGTTGTGAGCCGCCAGCAACATCCTCAAAGGATACTACGACGCTGTTCATTCCGAAGAAGCACCGAACCTCCAGCGACTGATTTTGAAATCGAAACATGAAAGATCCAGGGTAATTCACCGACTCTTGCTCCTCTGCGCTATAGATGGGTCCATTGATAAATCTGGCAGCAAACAATCATTCGATGAGCGGAAAGAACAAACAAAAAAAAACGCACACTCTCTCAGTTGGGCTGAGGCAGGTCTCGGCAGGCTTGAACGCTAGAAGGCACGCGAAACGCACGTCCCAAAGATGAACGTCTGGTCCTCATTCGAAGCCTGTACCAGCACGAGCACAGGGCCGCGGTTGGCACATGGTAGCCAAGCCGAGCCATTGGTGCTGGGTGCGCGCAGGCATGTGGTCCATGAAGGTATACAGCGGCGGCGTAAGAGGGCTTCAGCCAGAACCACCTGTGCTGAGCTGTTCAAGATGGCCGAATCCGGCAAAACGTCCTGCAAAGGCCCCTTGAGCTGGCTCAGACAGGCTGTCGAGGTTGTGGGCCATGCCATGGGTGTGGTGTCCGGCATGGTCGTTCCCGTGACAGTTGTGACAGCGCCCACAGTGGTTGTGGACCAAAAGCCGTGTGTGACAGGATCAACAACGCTACCGTTGGCCATGAACTGGACGCAAAACCCATCCAGGCAGGCAGCAGCCTGCTCATCTCGGAAAGACTGAAAGGCATCCCAAGCGCGGGACTGTGCGAGCGCTCGTTGTGACGCTGACAGGCCAGTAAAGGCCGTGACCATGAGGTTGACTGGTGATGATCCTACCATGTGAGACCCAAGCGTGCAAACCATGAGAGGGTGGGCCATGCAGTTCCGCACGCATCGGCATCTGTGACCCCGCGCGCGGGGTCCAATCCTAATTTGGGATGCGCACTAAGCGGGCCCGGCTGATGGAGACCTGCGTACCGTATACGGCTGCATACATCGTGGCTGCGGACAGATACGTGCCCAACACGCTCGGGTGCGTATCGTCATTGGGATTGTACAACTGTGTGCGGCCTGTCATCTGCTCAAGAGGAGAGGAGGGGGGGAGACACAGGTGCCAAGGGCCAGATTTCTTCGTTAGTCGAGCGCGAGAGGACAGTCCATACGTGCAGGTTGAATCCAAGACGACGTGCAACGCGCTTCAAGCTCACGTAGGAACGAAATGCGCGCCCGGCTGGAAACATAAAAGACTCCGTGTAAGCAGCGGTCCATGTGTAGCAAGCCTCGGCTGCCTTGTTCCGGGACAGCCAGTAATCATCAGATTCATAGTTGTGCTCAAAGGCACTGAAAAACATCTGGGGCAAGTCGATGCGTGCCAGGTAGCCGGAAGTCAGCATGTATCTCAAAGATGATGTTGGTGGGGCAATGATGGTAAAGGCACGTACGACTTTGGCTCCGGCCTGATGTGCCTCGTCGACTAGAATGCTTGGATACAGGCGGTATGTCCCCGTAAAGTGTCCGGTGTTGTCGAAGATGGGCCTGCCATATCCATGTGCTTCGGGATCGCAAAGTACGTCCCACCCCGAGCTGTGGCAGTTTAGTTTTGGTCAGTATGCCGTCAAACCCGGCGCACGAATGGGTGCATCGCAAGCTTGACGCACCTTTGTTCTTGGAGGACAACCAGATCCCAATGTTGGGAGCGGATGGTCTCAATGGTGCGGATGGGCGTTTGGGCTGTGCAAGAGTTGCCGAATCAGCAGGCCCATGTCAGCAGCATTGCTCTTGTAAAGACAAACAACGCACGCTCTTCCGAGTGAAGCGCGCGTGCGGTGTAACTTGATGGGAAAGGGAGGGGCATACCGGTATAATTGCTGGGGTCGGTGGCATGGAGCTTGAGGGTGGCCCCACCATAAGTGCTGCTCGAAACCTGGGATCAGACAAAAACAACAGGTTGCTGAATCAAGCAGATGCCTTTGCTCCTGGTGGCGCAGCATGCGCTCAGGTGGAGCGGCCAACCTGAACGCTGTGTCCACCCGCAGCAGCAATGGTGCGAAAAGTCTGCAAATGGCTCGGACATGAGCATCAGCGCACTCATGGCCAAGGTGACAAGACCAAGCGCACGTGGACAAGCCGGGGAAACGAGTTGGGTTGAGGCGCATGCGCGGGGAGGGGAAGGGGGGCGGGGCGCATACATTGGGAAGGTCGTGCGTATAAGTGAGCGAATTTCCAACAAACAGGATCTGCAGCTGTCGCGAGAGCGTCAGGGTGAGGTGCGGAACAACAATACACCCATTGAACAAAGTGCTGTGGAAAAAGCGTACCGTATCATCTGCGTAGACATGGGAAGAGCAAAGGGCAAGCCCAAGCAACAGACACCCCCGGAGCGCCATGCCCAGCAGCGCCGCCGTTGGTCATGTACCCCTCCAGCGCCAAAAAAAGAAAAGAGATCAAGCAGAAATTGATGACATTCTGTCTCTACCTCTGTGCGTGTCAGTCTCTGCCTTTGTCCTGTCTCTGTGTCGGTCCCCATGTGGTACAGTTGTGCTTTCTTTTTCTCAAACCGACCAAACCAATTCGGTCTCCGTCTCTCTCTCTCTCTCTGTCTGACAAGAGTTTGGATGTTGTCGACATGATGTCGCAATCTGCTATTCATAGGGGGGAAGAGGCCAATTTGAGCTGGCAGCGGTGTTTCAGGTGTTGTTACACCCCCTGTTCTTGATGGCTGTGCGGAGTCAGTCGAAGAGCGCAGGGTCTGATGGGGAAGGTGCTTGAAGACGATCGTCTTGAGCTGGTTCATCGATCACGCTTTTGAGGGGTGTGGTCATCGCGGGGCAGCCTGGCAGCACCGAGTGCATTTTTCAACTTGCCCCTCCCCTTGCTCTTGAAGCTTGGGGCCGACCAACAACCGATTGAACCATTGCACCAACTGCCAAAGCCTGCGACCACAAGAAGCACCCATCTGCTCCCCCTCTCCCCCTCGCTGCTACCCATCGCCTACCCATCTCCATGTTTTCTCAGCATCATGACCGCAACCAATCCTGCTTCCGCCCTTACAACCCCCATACCGTCTCAAACCTCACCCCTCGATCAAAACGCTTCAATACCTTCCTCAAATTACACCAACACCTCACCGTCTCTTCCTTCATCACCTGAAGCGGCCGCCGTTGACACACGGACCGAACTCCTCCAGCTCTGCTTACGTTTTGAAGCTCTCAAGAAGCGCATCCTGGCCTCTGAAGATTATAGTTCCCCAACTGCCAGTCGTAAGTGGTTCATGCCTGGCTAGAGCAGCCACGACAAGACGCAAGCGCCCTTGACACCTACTCTGATGACCTTGAGTGTCCGAGACTGCTCACCCCCTCTGTCTGGACCTTGCGTTTAGAAACGGTTGGGTTGGTCCGTCGCCTGATCTTCCACGCCAGAGACACGAACGCTCGATTGACGCCCACAACGAAGAAGAAGAAGCAAAAAGGAGGCAAGAGGCGCATGGGAGGCGAGCTCACGAATAACCAACACCAGTCAACGCCTTTGCTTCATGACAATCTGATGACCGCCCAGACCGGTACTCGCATAACGTGCATTGTTCATTGCTGCCTGGCATGTGCATATGGCCAGCACTCATGTAGCGTCGCTGTCAGGGATTCGTGTGGCCCGCCGCGCTCGTGCCCGCGCTGCCCAAGGCCTTGCTCCGGATGAGCTGGCCGTGCTTGCAAGCCACGCACACACGGCCACTGCTATACCAGAACTACAACGCCTGCAGCAGGTCGCCACCTCGTTGCAGCTCACCGGCCCCGACGGCTCGATTGGTCCAGAGCCCAAGCGCGTCCGCCGTTTGCAAAAAGCACATCACTGCTACGTGTGCAAGCAGGCCTACCAAGTCTTGCATCACTTTTATGAGCACTTGTGTACCTCCTGCGGGGATCGCAACTATGCACACCGATCTACTACGCGCGATCTCACCGGACGCATTGCCGTGGTTACCGGAGGCCGGCTCAAGATTGGATTTGAAGTCGTTGTACTGCTTCTCCGCGCGGGCGCCGAGGTTTATGCCACCACTCGCTTTCCTCGCGATGCCCAGCGCCGTTTTGCTCGACTGCCCGATTACGATGAAATACAGTCGCGTTTGCACCTCATTGGGACTGCAGACTTTAGCAATCTCGGTGCCGTGCAAGCCTTGGCGCACCACCTAAGCACATCCTTACCGCGTCTCGACATTCTCATCAACAACGCTTGTCAGACCATCACGCACGACGCGCACTATATGCAACTGCTGCACCAGCGGGAGACCATGGGTGGAGGCTCTGAGCGCCCATCCTTGGCACTTGCTGACACGGTCATGAAAGCCCTCACTCTGCCAGCCGCCTCAGTTGCCTCTGAGGCACCGAGTCCCAGTACCAAGGTTGTTATGCTGTCCAACCGCCCTCATCAACAAGCGCTGCTGGAAGAGCAGGCGGCCGTCACAGAGCCTTCTTTGCTTCAGCAATTGGGCGCACAGGTAGAGGGAACAGCCACATCCGCACTCCTCAATGAGCACGGGGAGCCGTGTGATTTGCGAGCGTGCAATACCTGGACAATGCCCAACGAGGTCGTGCCAACCACAGAGGTTCTTTCCACGGTCACTGCCAACTATCTCGCCCCGCGAACACTGACTCTGGCGCTGCTGCCTCTGCTGCGTGCCAATCCACGACATGAAGCCCATATCATTCAAGTCTCGGCCATGGAAGGCAAGTATTCTGCTTTCAAGACCGGATTTCACTCGCACACCAACGAAGCCAAGGCAGCGCTCAACATGCTAGTACGAACCATGCATGCACACGAGGCTCGGCATGGCGTGTACATGAACAGGTATGACGCAACCGCATTGCCCTGCCAATTGAAAGCCGTGTCGCAGGCTCAGCCCACCCGCCGTGCTATCATCCGACCTTAGCGTGGACACCGGCTGGGTGACAAACGAGTATCCTTTGACTCAGTCGGCTACAGCCGTGCCAAATCCGCCTTTGGATGAAGTCGATGGGGCTGCACGGGTGTTGCACCCCATCATGGCTGATCTCCGAGGTGCCAATGGCCAGCCCGTACACGGTATGTTTTTCAAAGACTACAAGCCCACCGACTGGTGACCACCTGCGGTGTGTGTGTGTGTGTGTGTGTGTGTGTGTGTGTGTGTGTGTGTGTGTGTGTGTGTGTGTGTGTGCCAAATGAACTTTGCAAGTCATGCAATTCAAAACATCTGGCGTTGCGACATCAAGCCTCACGCGCAAACACAGCAGCACACAGAAGTCGCCTTGACTCGACCCGATACACATCCTGTGAGCCACCGAGGCAGCTGCTCTTTGTTGCTCTTTTTTCGCATATTTGCTAGCCCAAGACCATTTCAGAACCCCACTCGAAAAACAGTTGACGAGGGATGAGCTAGACCCATCCAGGGCGAGGCACCGCGGCCAAGGCGAAGCAATTCTCATGTTCTCTCTATATTTCTAGTCCACTAGTCATCAAAATATTGTCACAGTCACATTGTAACACATCGCACACACCAAACGCCAAGATGCTCGTTCACGCCATCACAGGCCACGGCGCATCGACCAGGGCTATGAGCGTACAGGCGAGGCAGGCGAAGACCCAATGCCTGTTCCTAACCGGTATGCACCCGATCCCACTGACTCAGCGACCGGTGTCGCACGTCTAAGCGCAATGCGGTATTGGTCATGTGAGAGGCACGTGTGTGGTAACGGCCAGACGAGAAAAATCAGGGTGCGGCGGCAACATCTTCAACTCACTGTTTGCGCCCAAAGAGTCGACGACCAGAGCGGGGCGACTTGCCCGCTGCGCTGGGGCTGCTACTGCTACTACCGCTGCTGCTGGCATGGCTGGCAGTTCGCTTGGACTTTTTGGAGCCCTTGAGGCGAATTTTCCTCAACATGTTTTGGCTTTTGGTGCCCATAAGCAGCAGTTGCTGGCGATACGCATCGTCGTCTTTGGCTCGAAGATCTTGAAACCCATTTTTGGTTTCTAATAAAATTTCATGTTTGACGTGAGGCAATTGATGTTTTCTCTGCCTCACTTCGCGTTCATTCTCCAAGATTTCGAGCACAGCGCGCACGTTCCATCCCCTGCTTGAGGTGCAGGTTTACGTACCCTCCGCGAGAATGCGGTTGAATTCGTCATTGATGCGAAGCTCACGCAAGAATGCATCACTGAGATCCATCACACCAGCCAGCTCTTCTTTTTGAAGAGCGCGTGCAATGTCCTCATCACGGTGGCGCTGCCAGAGCCCGGTGCAACGTGCAGTACACCACCATGTTAGATAAGAGGCCACGGCAAGTCATGTCACACCAACAGGCACCCAGTGCCCGGCCGCCCAAGCACCAACGTACCACAAACTCGTGCAGGCATTCACAAAGGCAAGGATATGCATCACCCGTCTGCGCAGCGTAGTTGTAACGTTGTGTGAGAGTATACCCTTACGGCCCAAAACAGAAACAGAAACAGCGGGGAAGGAAAGGGGCAGTACCCAGACGCCGCGTCTTCTCGTTGGTGACAAACCTGGTGAGAGTTGAGTACAAGCTTCACAGCCCGCTGTGCGGCATGAACCCAGCCTTCGATGAGCATGCGCCCAGTGTCGGCGCAGATGGACTTGACCAGGGCAAAGGGCCACTCAACAATGGGTCGATGGTTCACCTATTCATGCCCAAAAGTCACCGACGCCTCCACTCTGGTGAGGCATGCAAGAGAGGAGCACACGCCATTGTGCTGGAGCAGGGCGAGCTGAGATCACGTACATGAGACATCAGCCCGATGGAGTGAGGAGTGACGCGCAGCTCTGCTTGTGCAAAGAACCGCGTGCCCAAGCCCATGTCGCGAGCTTCTTGAGTGTCGAGCAGCTCCACCTGGTAAAGCCAAAGAAAGAGCGGAAAAGTCCACAGATGGCCATGAGGTGAAGGCGGCAGCTTGATCAGCTTTGGGTCGACAAGAAGCACATACGCGAAAGATGTGGGTTTGGGAGGGAAGCGTGATATTGAATTCGGGCGCGCGAGCAGCAAATGCTTCTGCCATTTTGCGGTCTTGGTCGCGCTGTTCGGCTTCAAGCGCAACGTCGTAGCTGCAAGCCCGAGACCAAAAGGGACGACAAAGCATCGAAAAGGTTAGAACTGGAGACGTAATGGAAAAGAACAAGGCCCAGCTTGTTTCCATGCCCATGCCGGACAGGCCACAAACGTACCCGCGAGCAGCCGGGCCTTCCTCTCGCAAAGCAAAGGCTGGGATGGCTTTGGGAGGATCGATGTGTACAGCCGGGGGTGCAGGTCGCACAGCCGGTGCGCGGGGACTGACAGTTGCACGAGCAGGACTGGGGCGGGGTTTTGAGGCTGTGGCCACGGCCTTCTTAGGCGTGGGGCTCGAGACAAAGTTGGCAAAGGGGTTATTGTGTGTGTCAGGCACTTTGGGCCCAGAGCGAGACACCACCACGCGACGTGGGGTGGCTGTGTGCGACACGCGGGGAGTCTGGGCAGCAGATGTCTCGGCCATGGCTTTGCTCAGCTCGAGAAGTTCGGGCATGATCTTATCCATGTCTCCCTTGTGCTTGTGGATGACCTCGCGGATGACCTCGCGAGCCAGTGTGGGGAAGATGGACGTGAGGTGTTCCAACAAGAGGACCAACGGGTCTGGCACGGAGGGCGGTGCTTCGGGGGCGGGCGCTGAAGCTGCGAGAGTTGGGGCGGTAGCCACGAGCTCGCGCTGCTTGAGCTCAATGTCTGCAATCCGCTGTTCCGAATCAGCCTTGAGCTGACGCTCACGTTCAAAAGCGGCCTCGGCCTCGGCCAGCCGGGATTGCAGCTCGAGATAAGCTTGGCGTTCGCGCTCTTGCTCGACTTGGAGTGATTTGAGTCGATTTTCAGCCTCGAGGCGCCGGCGCGCCTCGTCGTCGAGCTGGCGTTGACGTGCCTCCATCTCAAGCTGCTCTTGAAGAGAGACGGAGGCCAGTTCGTCGGCCAAACTAAAAGAGCCCTCGGTCGTGGCAAAGTCTCCCTGGTCGTGGTGCTCTTGGGGCGCGTTGCGTCGAAGCTGTTCATTCTCGGCGGCAATCTCGTCAAGGCGATCGCGCAGGGCCTGTAGTTCTGCGGCTTGGGCAGCAACGATGGCTGGGTCGATGCCCCCGATGGACTCAGAATCGAGGTGTTCATCGACCGGGGCAGGAGCTGGCAGGGGTTCCTCCTGCTCGTACTCGAGTTCGGCCATGCGGTTGGCAATGGCCAGCTTCTCTTGCTGCAGCTCGAGCA
>NW_001865039.1:3205607-3237243 GCF_000002865.3 Monosiga brevicollis MX1 | reverse complement strand
CCCCCCCCCCCCCCCCCCCCCCCCCCCCCAAAAAAAAAAAAAAAAAAAAAAAAAAAAAAAAAAGACAAGAAAACCCGAATTTATCGCAAGCTAGAATATCATTGGCGATTTGGCAGTGCAACAGCAGGGGAGCATCGGGGCCTGACCTCAAGCTCGCGAATGCGCTCCTGCTGCTCAAAGTTGTCCGTGATGGTGTCATCATGGGCTGTGCGAAACTCGTCCACCATGGCCTCGAGCCGCTCCTTCTCGTAGCGCACCTGCATCAGCTCATCATGGATGGCCTGAGCCACGTTCTCTTGTGCAGCCACATCCTCGCTGGTCAGCACCACCTCATCAGCCATGATCGCGATGGCCAAAGCCTGGCTGCCAAACTGCTCGGGCGGATGATGTGCCTCCCCACCCGCGCGCTCTTCAACCACGCAAGCACAAAAAAAAAAAAAAAAGGCTGTGAACACAGCCACTAGCTCACCAGCTACCCAGCACCACCCAATCAGGCAAAAGGAAATGCATTGATGAGTTTTTGCGCCCCAACGTCTGGTCCCAGTCCCCGCCGTCTCACCTCTCCATCAAGAACCAACAACAACAACAACTTGCAACCGTCACCCACCCAGCAAATGCAAGAGAGAGAGACAGAGAGAGAGAGAGAGAGAATGCCACACACGCACACAGTTGCCGTGACACCCAAAAGGCAAACCAAACCGTAAACCGTGGTAGAAAATATTGCTGACAATAATGTCATTGTTTTCTTAGCATATGATTGCGGACACTTGTTTCGTGATATCGCATCCGTCAGCTTCTCGCGACTTGGGGACGGAATGTCAGATTGTAAGATTGTCAGATTATACAATCGGGGCCTTTGTTGCTTTTTGTTGGTTTTTGAGAGGTTTGGGATTGAAAAACGAGGGTAAAAGTATTGAAAAAATCAAGCTGTTGTTGGAGTATTTTTTTTTGGCGACCGACTGACCGTCAAGATGCCGGGACTCAACTCGCCGACCATCATCACCGTCACCATGCTCGGCCTCGGCGCGCTTGGTTATGCCCTCGAGTACCCCCATCTCATCGGTAAGACATCATGTTAATGTTGTATGGTGCAGGCTTGGGCCTTTTCTTGATTGTTTCTCCGTCGTCGCCTGCCTCTTGCTTGCGCCCGCCCCTTGCCGACCTCCCGACTGCTTGCTCACCATGTTTGCCTCTGGCGGTGCAGCCGAGTACAAGAAGGACCCGCCGGCGTGGAGCAAGTATGCCAAGAAGGAGCATGCCTAAATGGATCAACGAGGCTGTTCAGCTCTTGTACCCACCCCACACCCCTGCTATATAGCCGGAGCCCAGGTGGCACCTTGCTTTTACGACAAATTTGACAGATATGGCGCATATTTCCCGGGGTGGGGTGGTTACCGCCGCCTTGCGTATTCCACCTTCGTCCTCCCTACACTGGGTGGGGCACGTTTACATGCCCCGCCAATGTCTCCCCATGTTTGCCATGATGACCGCTCTTTTTCGTTCTTCCTGGTTTTCTCCTCCTTATCAACAATAAATCGACCTCACAGCAGCCAATTCGACTTTCGCCCCATCTGTATTTTTCGTGGCGCCTTCCCCCATTGGGATCCAATACATGCCAGCCAGACGTGTGTCAACTCATCAACTTGCAGTATAGCACTGACGCAGATCGAATGCTCGGGTCCGATACCCTTGCCACCACCAAAACTCATTGGATGGAACAGACTGCCGACTCCGGCTTGCCATTGGCGCTGTTTGCTGCGCCGCTAGAGGTCGTTTGCGCCAAACGACTGGCTGCATTGGCAATCATCACCGTCTGGACAGCCGCCTTGAATGCGGGCAGTGCCGGATGGCTCAACGCCTTCTCAACCTCCTTCACATCCACTTTGGGGATCTTCTTCGCCTTTTTCCCGTCCAACAGCTGTGCCATCAGCCGTAGTGGTTATCATGAGTGGATCAAAGCGGCGCTATCCGGGCACAGTGCAGCATGGAGAGCACACCTACCGCACGAACGGCCTTGATGCGCATTTGCTGCTTTTGGTGCAACTTGCGCTCGAGCGTCAGCTCGCAACGTAGCCGATACAGCTCATCTTCGTTGCGACTCTGCTTGGCCAGCAGATTGGAATTTTTCAACAAGCTGGCATTGAACGTGTTGCCCTACAATGACCATCAAACATCGGTTCAAAGCCACATCAGATATCAACGTCGACCTCGGCATACCCGAGCACGGACAGACAACCCCCTGCCGCGTAGAGAGGCTCATATTATCCCATCACACGTCACTGACCATGCCGCTCTGCGCCGTCTGCTCTGCTTCCACGCGCACAACCAGACCATGGCTGTTATCGGGGACCACGACGCACGGCACGAGCAGCAGATGAGGGATGAGGATCAGCCATGCCAGCAACTCAGATCTCTCAAATATTGCTTTCCAAACCACAACCAGTAAACCTGGGCACACTCACGAGTCGAGCCAGCGCAAAAAGTCCTCAGAAACAGCAGGAATTGTCACGTGGTGCTCAAAGTTGAACTCAAAACTCGACGTCGTGGGGTCAAGGCTCGCGGATGACGAGCACTGCTCCAGGCCACAAACGCATCAAGGCATGTCAGTCGGGTGCACCGTGGGAAGAGACCTGACCATGTGCTCCGGGCGTTGGCTACCGTCGACGTACCGGAGCCGTTTCAATGCGCTGGCCGAAAAAGTCACAATGAACCACGGCCTTGTCAAAGTGCCCCGGCGCATTTGCCAGTAGCTTGAACTTGATTAAAAAGTCGGCTCGCTGGTCCAGGAGTTCTTCGGGTGACTCAATGAAGATGTCATCCAATTCGAGCGACTGCTTGCCCTTCACATCACACGGCACAACCTCCACGGCCAGCTTGCCTGTGACCCACAGCATGCGCCACCATGAGGCTCACCTTTGTTTTCTCACCGCCATTTGCAATTTACGCCATTTTGTCACCCACAATTAAAACACACAAATGCATTGGCCTACCTCTGGGCTCGCCGCGATGATTGATAATATTGATGGCCTGCTCCACCTCAATGAGGTACATAAGGTTGCGCAGATAGACTGTGCAAAAGCCCATGGTTACCAAGCGGTCAAACGGTTCGTAGAACGGATCCTGAAACACGGCCCCAAAAGCCAAAAGAGGTCAGTGTTGCCTCTCGCGCCACGCGCAAGTGTCACATTCCCATTTTAAACCGTGCACTGTACCGAGTCAGGAGCTCGATCCCATTCCGGATCATTCTCGGTAAAGTTGCTGTACATCTCTTGCATCGCGTATTTTCGGTTCAAAAACGACGTTGGCGACCACAACCACGAGGCGCCCGACTCGGTGTCAGTGACCAAGATCTATGTCCAAACAGGGCCATGGTATCAGATGGTATCAGCTGGCGTCTGACCAAACGGGTATTGCCATCAGTACAGGTGCCAGCGTTCACTCTCACACCTTCACGACGGCCTTGCCGCTGCGGCCCGTCTCCGGATCAATCTCGGACACGGCTTCGATCTCAAACACCTTGGGTTTCCCTAGCTCCTCGGCCATGGCCGACGCCTCGGCCACATGAGGCACCATTTCCACGATCTACAAATGTACCTCCCCTTGCGTGAGAGAGAGAGAAGAGAGGGAGAGAGAGGAAGAGAGAAGAGAGAGAGCTCAAGGCCTCCGGGTCTCGCCTAGAGGGCCACATGCTTTGACTGACCTCGCTTTGCAGCAATTGCTGTTCCGGACTCATTTCACCCTCCGCCGTCAGGCCATTGTGACGCGCGATCTCATCCTGCAGCCAGCCAAACGCGTCAAAACAAGGTATAATAAACCAGCGCCTTGCGAAACCAGAACTTGCCTGAGCTTCTTCAAACGTCGGCGCGACGTCGGCCGTGCCCAGAGTCTTGCCAATGAGTGAAGCCTTGGGCACACTCAAACAGTACAGCTGACCCGGTGCAAAGAGCAGGCGGTCGTGGTGCTTCAGCTCCACAACATCGTCCCTGAGCCGGAACGGCGCTGCCAATGAGGCTAATACAAGCACATCATCTCCTCCACACCGCACCACATCTATTTGCCGGCATGGTGTCACCTACCCAATCTCGATACCATTGTGCATAATATGTGCACGCTTGGACATTTTTTTCAAAAACACAAGGTCATCCTTGAGCGTCACCTCGGCGTGATGCCCCACCACGTTGACGCTCTTAAGGATCATGTGCGTTTCCTCTACAGGAATCACCGACGCGAGCGTGAGGGACCATGAAAGACCATCATTGAATTGATGAGCCTTGCGCTGATGCCATACCGTTGGCTTTGCCGTTGCCAATAAGCGACGTGGGCTGCTCCAGGAAATAGGCCACCACGCCTGCAGGCATGAGTTCCACGGTGCAGCAGTGCATGAGCCAACACAGCAGATGACGAATGACAGATGAGACAGTGGCATGTACGATAACAATGCCATATATACCACTCAAAGCAGGGTCGGCGTTCATGTTCCAAAAGTGTGGCACTTGCTTTCTTTTTTCCTTCTCCGAGTTGCGGGCTTGCAGCTAAGAACAGAGGGTTGCAAACAGTCAGTACCAACGAGCGAGCACCCAGCTTAGTGGGCGGGCTTGACAAACCGCGCGCTCTTTTTCTTCTTTGGCCTCTTGCAGCCGCTTTTCCCATTGCGCCATTTCCTCCTCCAAACGCCGGTTGTCATCCATTTGGCGTCGTAGCTGCTCCTCCATCTCCTTGGTGGCTTGAGCATCCTCGGGCTATGGCACGGCGTCACGTAAGTTTGGTCGCACGGGACGACCGTAGGCATACGTTACGCACCGAATTCGACCCATCCATGGACATGGGCATCATGCCGGCCGGCAGTTTGCCTGCCTTGAGCATCTCCATAAGGCGTGCATTTTCTTCCTTCAGCTCACGAATAAGACGCTCAGTGGGTGTCTCATTCACCACAGCTTGTGTCTTAATACTCTTGACGCGATCAGCAAAGCGCAGTGTGGAAAGCGTCTCTGAAATGATCAAATAGGAGAAAGGAAAAGTCGGCATTTGACTGTGAAGCAGTGCAAGAGGCATCCCAGAGTCGAGCCTAGCAGAGAAAGCTAGAAACACGGGCGCGGGACGCGAGCAGCCGATCAGAAGCAGTGGCTCGCACCGTCGTAGTTGATATCAGCTGGAGACAAGGCTGCAATCTGTCACAGAAGCCAAGTGCAAGCCGTGAGATTTGCGGCGATGGTGGCACAGGACTGAGCAACACCCACTACCCAAAAGCTGGCAAGACTCACCATGACAGTCTTGCTGTTGCCACCAAGTGCATTCTTGAGCAATCGTGTCAAGACGGAATCACGGAAAGGAATGATTTTCTGTCGACAGTCACACAGAAACACAGGTCCAAGTTGCAGGATTAGCCAAACGCGACGGTTGAATTGTCCTGTACAGCGAATTGTGCATCAATTCGCTGCCCCCTCCGTCCCCCCCCCCACAACACACATACACGCATATACCTTGCGATCGCCGTTTTGCACGTCAACAAGCGCTGAGATGACATTGCCAAGAGTCGAGAGCGATTGGTTGATGGCTGCACCCTCCTTGAGTCGATCGCCCGTAGCACCTATCCACGGCAAAAGATGGCGGCAGTGAGGTCCCTCTTGCAGGCTGCAAGCACATACGCATGCCATGGCTCGAAACCTTTCTCAATAGCTTCTTTGCTCAGGTCACGGCACCTGTGCTCTCAGCGCGTTCCGAGCCAGCAAGATCAACGAGGTTGATGCTTGACGATTTGGTCATGTTGACGTTATCAGCATTCTGTTTGCCAGCAGGCGTTTGCAAGGCAAGTCACGGGGCGAAGGCGTAGATGTGCGCAAGAAACCAGAGCTATTGCACTTCACATCACGCACCTGGGCCTTTTGTGCAAAATTGATGGTGACAATGGTATGTGCACGCGAGCTGGTGGCGTTCATGTTTGTGGCTGCAATGGTGCGGTTCTTGGTGCCCTGGGTTGTTGTCGCACAGGCGTATGAGCTTTGACAGCTGGCCTTGAATGAAAGGGCCAGCGTCGCGGGCAGATCATGTTGTGAAGGTATTTACCTCTTCAATACGAGCCTCGATATCAGCGTAGTTGCCGACAGGCACGACACGGAGACCTTCAACGTAAAATCCCTTCTTGGGGTGTTGGCGCACCTACAAAAGGGCAGAGGGCATTCATCTCATGGCAAATGCAACGACCAGCCGAATAACACCGAGCGCAGCCTCTGTGAGAAACGTCGCACCTTCATGCCACCGCGAACTGATTGATGCGAGAGGAGGTCGCGAACTTGTTCGTTGTAAATCTGTATGCAGCAACAGAAAGCCACGCGCACCATGAGCGTGCAAAACGGATAAAAGCATGGGCAGGCGGTATGGCATTGGAAGTGTGGTCTTTCAGTTGTAGCGCAACGCGCGCTCTCAGGGGGGGGGCAGACCTCGAGCATGGAAAAGGTAACTTGGCACTGAATGTTGTCCGCATTTTTGCTTTCGATCTGCTTGAAGAGCTGCTCGCAGGTCACGGGGACAATCCCTGTGCCACAAAGTTGAGGCGCCAACAATAAGGCTTTCAACCTTGGTACACTGCTCGCATTGGTGTGCACTTGCTATCACGCACCTTTGTTCACGCCGTAGCCCACCATACTGTAGGATTTGCCCGACCCTAAAACCATGGACAAGTGAGCCGATGGGTGAATTTCCCAAGCACTGGCTCGGTTGGAAAGGCTTACACGGCGCGCGCTTGCCGTACCAGTTTGGCCATAGGCCATGAGAGAGGCGTTGTAGCCATTCCATGCATTGTCGAGAACGCCTTGACCCAAATCGGCAAAGACGCGCTTTTGATCGGCGTACACCGGGTCGGTGGGCTCGAGGTAGCCATCGGCCAACTCTTCAAAGTGGTCGTGACTCCAGTAGGAGTGATCAAAGGCAAACTTTTTTTCCGTGTTATCCTCTGGATTGGTGATGACGGTCGAATCTCCTTCCATCTTGAGAATCAGTTGAGCGTTGGCCGCCTTTTCTCGGCTGTTGAACGGCCGTACGCGAACTGCCACCTGCGACTCGTATCAGCACGAGGGAGTGTTGAATGACAACCCAACCGATTCAACACACGCACCAAACGATAGCATATCAGACGCAGCGAGGAGCCGATTGCATGTTGTACCTTCACACTCTCCGCCATGATGGCTGGTAAAAGGGAAGGGCGGTGCGGGGTTGATTGCAGCAGCCGAGCCACGCGGGGCGCGTGCTAGGCTCAAATTTAACAGGCGCGGGCCTGAAACGGGGTCAGAGGCGATATTGTGTGACCCCCGTGCGTATACTCGATCCGTTTGCTCTTCATCAATTTGCCCAGCCGTAGTCGCAGCTGCACGCTGAAGTGCAAAGCAGCCCCGCAGCCCGAGGACCAGTTGGTGCGCGAAAGAGGCGGAGTTGTCCGCGGTCTTGTTGCCAGTCCTCTCAGACGTTAAGGAAAAGGCTTGCAAGCCAGAACCGGCTGACAATTAGAAATCTGACAACAAGCTTTCACATGTCAGTCTTTTTTTTTTGAGTCGTGTGCTTCCTCACTCGATGCTCGATGCAATTTGCTGTTTTGAATTTGATGTAGAGATCAACACGTGAAGGAAGTGGGTAGCGCGGAGAACTTAACGGCGCTTGCCACCCTTTTTGCCCTTCTTCTTGGCGGCTGCCACCTTCTTGTTCTGGACGGGCTCAGTTGGTGGCGGGGCGCGCAGGCTGGCATCAAGTCGCCTATTGATGAAGCAGAACAAAGAGCGTGAGTGAGCAAGGCGTGTTGGGCACCCAGCAGTCAGGAGACAGACTCAAGAACGTGTACATACTCGGCCTCTGCTTGAGAGATACTGGCGGCGCCCTGGCTGCCCTTGGCCAGATTGTCCTTGACGCGACGACGGCGGCGGCCGGCATAGCTGCTTCGCTCATACTTCTTGAGCCAGCGCTCGGGATCGGGCTGACGGTTCGGATCGTAGTTTTTGGGCAGAGGGCCACGACGCTTGCGCTTGTGCTTGGTACGCACTGCACTCGTCGTGGCGTTGGCAGCCTCGACGTCTGCTTGGGATGCTTGCGGGCCACGCGCTTCCGGTGCTTCACGCCGGGCACGGAACTACCCATGAGCAATGCGTTGGGAACGGCACAGGTGCAAACGTTAGCATGAGGCAAGTGTCACAGGCCAAACAGAATGGGAAGGAGCTCAAGCCGGCGCGGCAGGCATGCGCCCCTGTCAGCATGCGCTTCGTCTCGGCCCGAGGCCCCGTACACACCTTGCTAACGCGCAGGTAAGCGGCTTCTTCAAGAGCGTCAACGTCCAGCTGCTCGTCGTCGCCTGCCACATCCGCCGAAGGCAACTTTTCAGCATACTATGGAGCAACATCCGTACCAATCGGGGTGAGTTGAACGCATTTGGCAGATTCAAGGGTAACAAAAAGAAGTGCCAAACCTGCTCTGCAGCTTCGACGTCGGTCTTGGCCAGAGCCAGGACGAACTCAGCCAGCAGACCAGCATTCTCGTCGTCAATCTGCACGGCACGTCGCAAGCAGTCGACGGCGGCCTCGTCTTCGTGCTGTTGTGCATGCTTTGCACTCAGGGCTCGCAGTAAGGCAACAAGTACCTGCTCTGCAGCATCGCCCTGCTCCTGCCCCAGGCATCAACAGCCATGAGCATCAAGGGACAGCCAAGCGGTAGCCACAACATGTCCCCCCTCTCAGGGGAGAAGGGCGGCTCATACCTGGCGGGCAGACCAAAGCTTGACGGCGCGCTCCAGGAGACCGGACACGCTTTCGGGAGCGTGCTGCCGGGCAGACGCAATGAGGTAGCCCAGGATGGCTGGACTGCTGGCAAGCTGAGCATTGTTCTCAAGCAGCTTGCTGGCCGCGTCACGGTGGCCTGTTAAGGACAAGATGAGCCGAGATGAGTCGCAGCCATGAGTTGGAGGTTAGACCACACAATGTCCAGGTTGAACGCCAGGTGGGCTGGGCAGACAACTCACCAGCTTCGAGCTGGGCCTGGGCCTCGGCCAGGACCAAGTCGGTGCTTTGATCATACTTTTCAGCCAGCGCCTAACCATTAGAAGCCAGTAGGTGAGAAAGATGGGGCGAGCTCGATGTTGCGACTCACGGAGAAACGTACGCGGACAGCAGCAGGTTTATCAGCCACGCTTTTATCGCGCAGCAAAGCCGCCACATGGATCCACAGGATGGTGCGACTAGAACAATGGGGTAATGCATGGCATGGCAGTCGTTCACGATAAGAGTGCGAGGTTGAACCCTGCCAAGTCCAATCTTGCGGAGGTTATCCGGTCGTACCTTTTCGGATAGCGTTCGTGAAGCTCGGCGCAGCTGGTGTAGCAGGCATCCAGGGTATTGGAGTACAACAGCAAAAGGGCTTGGTTTAGCTCAATATTTTGGCGCTGCTTGGTGTTGAGCTTGGCCAGCACGTCGGGGTTGGCGGCCGCCTTGATACGCTTCTTCGAGTCGAACACATCCGAGCCCTGCACGTTTCATGACGAGACGGGCTTAGTTTGGTTGGGCAGGACAAAACAGATGCCGAGCAAGTACTTTCAGGGTGGGAAGGGGAAAAGCAGACCCTCATACCTGGTGAATGGACACAATGTTGTTCGCTGCCACGGCAACAACACCCAGATTGTTTCTGTTGTTGCAGAACAAACCCGAGCCATTTGTCACGTGGGGGTCGCAAGTCAAACGATGACACGCAAAAGACTCGCGAGCAGACAAGGGCAGCATCGTACCGTTCGCGGACAATTCGTTTGTAGATATCGAGCGCTTCGGCTGTATGGCCTTTCATTTGCAGTGCCACCGCCTTTTGGCATTCAAGCAGGGCCATGGATTGGGCCACATCCTCGGGAGTGGATGACTAATGTAGCAAATGGAGAAGAGCAGAGGGGTACATGAGAGCCTGGTCTTTTGCCATCGCCTGCAAGACCACAAAAACGCGAAGGTGCGCCACGTACGGGGTCCTCATCAAAATAGGCCTGGCAAAGGCCTGAGCACGGCGGCCGAGGAAATACACCGTCGTGAGAAGGGTGGAGCAGCGACTGACAAGACACCAGGCAGCATGGATCAACAACGTACGCATGGCCTCGTCGCTGAGTTTGACGGCTGCATCGAGCTGGCCAGTGACAAGACGCATGCTGGCGCTGTTGTAGGCAGTCTCGTAACAGGAAACGTCATCAGCCACCTGAGCGCAGCGCAAGCCATGGCAGTGAGAAGTCATTCGGCATCGTGAAAGCAGCGAGTCGTACTTTCAGCCAGTCCTTTAAACACACGCTTGCCCCCCACAAAAAAAATGCTCACATGACCAGCACTGCCCTCGGCTTCAACGAGGGCAGCCAAGTAATTGGTGCGACGCTCCTCATCGCGTCCATCATCCGCCTCCGAGAGAAGCTGCTTGTAGGCATCGGCGCTGGCTGCACTGGCCTCGGAGCGATACAGCTAGGAGTTTGCCATTCCAGCAAGGCATACAACCAGGAAAGAGGTCTTGAAAGTCAGACAGATGCAAAAGCAAAACCAAGCCAGCCAAAGAAATACATTAGACGGAGGTGGGATGGAAGAAGAAGTCGAGCCGTACCGTCTGGGCACGCAGCTCGAGAAAGCGCAAGCGTTGGGCGCCTTCGGCCGACTGCAGGGCACCATCAATTAGCTTGAGAGCTTGAGCATACTGGCGGGATGCGTAGAGGCAGTAGGCCTCTTCATAAGCAAATTGGGATCTGCAGGTGACACCAGCAGTCGTGTCAGGGCACGGGCGGCTTTTGAGACGCACACAGCAAAGGAAAAAAAAAGAAGAAGAAGAAGAAAGAAGGAAGAAGAAGCTGGACCTACCGGTGCTGGCTGGACGCAAGGGTTTTGATGGCTTGGTCATACTGATTCAGCTGGGCCAGCGCAACGACCTTGCACTGCACCGCCTCGACCGCATCGGCCTCGAGCTTGAGCACTAGCACATGCAAAACCCAAAACAGCGTCAGATTGGCTCAGGTCGCAGCAGGCGCCTTTAAGTGAGCGAACCAACCTTGATCAGCACACTGCACAATCTTGCTGGGATTATCAGCTTGGAGCGCCTGGTTCAGGTCACCAAAAGCGCGACGCAAGGCCTCTTCCGGGCCTGAATCAGCTCCATTCGCCATCTCCACGTTTCACGGCATGCGATGACTGCCCTTTCTCCACAAAAAAAAAAAAAAAAAAAAAAAACAGAGAGAGAGAGTTTGAGAGAGAGAGTTTGAGAGAGTCGAGAGTGTTGTTTGAGAGAGACAGAGACACAGAGAGAGAGAGAGAGAGAGAGCTGTCGTCGTCGTGGCGGCATCCGCTACCAAGTGTTAATTGGTTTACCAATTTGTCTGACAAACGTTTGCTCGCTTCTTGTTTCTCACTCTCTCTGGAGTTGATGCGACGCGACAGGTAGGCAGGCAGGCAGGCGCAGGATCGGGTGTGGGTGGCGTGGTGCACTGGCTGTGCGGCCTGGTCAAGGGTGTTATGGCTGCATGTGTGTTTTGAGATTGATGGTTGGAAACCCAGCTACGGGCTACAGTCAGTGGTTTGGGCAAGCAGCAGCATGGCCGACTCGTTTGTCTGATTTCCTGAGCCTTACACAAAACATATCGCAAGACCAGTGCAATGTCCGGCCTTGCAGTCGATTCGATCGTGCCGTGCAAGGGAGGTGCTCATTTTCGTCTCGCCTACAACTGCTTAGAGCTCAGTTCAGGAGTCCCGTGACTCACCACAACGCCTCTGCCGCCTCGTCTCAAAGTTGGACTTGACTACTTGACTACATTCTTGCTGCGAATCGCGCCGCCACCATGTCAGGTGTATTGACATTCCTGGCCAAGGCAGTGCCGCAGTTTGGCAGCCATCAACAAGCCAGTGATGGCCGTCCCAAGCCACTGCTCTACCCTCCCGGCTATTTTACCCTAGGAGCCGTCGCCATCTACCTGAATCATCGCTTTCGCCCCTTGTCTGCCCTTGATGAGGTATGTATCCCTGATCAACAGACGCAGCGCTTTTCACTGCTCGAGTCTGAACCTGCGCTGTTGCCTGACGTGTCTGCTACTAACGCCCTGTTCTCACTGTTCCCTTGAACCTGGATCCTCCTCAGCCGTTTGCTGCGGCCCTCGGCCGCGCCGCAGCTGCACTACCTTTTCGCAACCTGCTGCGCGTGGATCAGCGCTGGATGAAGACCTTGGGTGTTGTCAGCATTCTGACTGGTACGCTCAAAGCCCTCTGGTTCCCAAAAGCTGGTCCGAGGCGTGGTCTCACCGCCACGACCTGTGCACAGGTGTTTACTGCGCCATGTCGGCCAGTGGACAGTTCAAGACACACGAGACGGACGTCGTGCCCTTTGAGAACGTTACGGCTCTGGTTCAAGATGGCTGGTTTGAAGTGACGCGCAACCCCATGTATGTCCTTGCTCTGCTGCTACCGTCACCTGGTTCTTTGCTTTGTTGCCGCGCGTCTACTGCCATGCTGTGGACGCATGGCAGTAGACGGTCGTGCTCCATACCAGCGTTGGGAGATAAATTCACCGCTGGGGTGACCGCCTTGACACAGGTATCTGGGGTTGACCACGACTCTGGTTGGAGGCATGTTCTACTGTGGCCAAGTCTCGAGCTTGCTTGTGGTGGGGACTGTCTTTGTTATCATTGATAAGTTCTTTGTACCGCGCGAGGAGGCCATGATGCGCTCCATCTTTGGCCTTGCCTTTGACGACTACTGCGCCCGCGTGCCTCGCTGGCTCTAGCTGTGTTCCGTGTTGGTATTCATTTTAACTTGAGCTATGCTCTATACCGTGTGCATCGCTGTCCGAGTCCCAAGCCGACTGTCACACAATTGATTTTCGTTGATTCTCCGCCTCTTCATGGACATGTTCGGACATACCTGAGAACAGAGTCGGCGCCGGAGGTGCCGATCGCCATGAAACACCTTGCACACGACTTCTTGTTGGGCAAAGCCTTGAAGTGGTGCTTCGCTAAGAAGTTTGAAAACCGCGATATGGCAGGTTTTTGAGACGCTCAAATGCCGTTGATTCGATTTTTGAGATTGAGTGGACTTGCCTTGCCCACTTTTTCTCGGCCAAGTGAGATCGTGGATGTTCTCGAATGCTTCAATGTCAATCTTTTGAACACGGCATGCAGCTACGGTACGCTTGAGCCTTGTTGTGCCTGTGCTAGTTCGTATTTTGCCTTTCCTTTTTCCTTTTTGTTATTTGTTGTCCCGCGTTCTTCGTGGTCTATGCTGAGGCTTTTAGAACACGTCCCCACCTTACCACAACTGGCTCTGTAGGTTGTTCGCAATCGGTATTTTGCCTGTACAATACAAAGACCTGCGCCGCTTGGCATGGAAAGATCTTCAATTGAAGAATTGAAACGAACGTCTGGGCAAACGGCATCAAAGGTGGTGTCTATTTTTGGATATCATGGAGCAGTTTGAAGCTGACGAGAAGGAACTGCCCGAGACCGGCAATGCGGATGTGATCGATCACACCCGCGCTCCTGCTGGTCGCCGCGAGGTTTGGACAAAGCTGATCTCGGTTATGCAGGAGATCATGAGTGAGCGCCAAATTATACTGCGCAATGGCGCCCTCGCCAGACAAGAGATGCAGGCGCGTCAGTCTGACATGGATGATCGTGCTCGCGCCATTTTATAGAAGGATGAATCAGAGCTAGCCAAGCGCTCAAGTTGCGCTGCCCCAGTCAGACCAGAATATGGCGCCTGCTCAACGTCTACATGTGGATTCGCTGCATCACGGGGCATGCAAGCTGGTCGCGGAACAAATTCGACATGATACTGCAGGGTCGCGCATGCCATGGTGATAGCAAATGCCAGGCCGCGACGAAGAGCAGCTGTGGAGTGTCCTTCGGCGCGCAGCTTGAGGAGCTCGCATACGCACAGAGATAGTATCCAAATAGAAAGTTGGGCCCCCGACTCATGGGTTTCTGCCAGTAAATGCTGTCGAAACGCAGCAGGGAAACGCTCGTCCTCGGCAAAAGCGGCGGCCGGCACGACCTTGGCCTCAAGCCTTCGTGGGCGCGGTCGCTTCGCCATGCTCTGCTTTCATGATTCCAAAGACCCTTTCGCAAGCAAACTGTGTTAAATTGTCACACAACTCAGAGCGATAATTAAAAGAAATTAGAGGGGTGTGGTGAATTTGACTTTTTTTTCAAACTCGTCCAAACGATCGACAACGAGAGAGGTGCTGTTGCCCCGGTCACCAGCACCATGGAGGATGGATCGTGTCCGTACGAGGTGCTGGGCATCGAAATGACGGCCACCATTGAAGAGGTTTGTGCCCTTGGTATCCCATGTTGCCAAAGTGAGTCCCTTTCTCAGTATTGGTAGCTCGTCTCATGGAGGGTTCTTGTGCATGTCCAGATTCGCAAGGCCAAGCGAGACATGTCACGCAAATATCACCCGGACAAGCACATGAACGTCTCTGAAAGTGGTGCGTCAGCCATGGGCGAGCTGGTTGTTTGACGGCAGCCTCGATTCAGAGGCCAAGGTTGGCAAACCACACGAGGCCACCCACTAATTCTGCCCGTGTTTCTTGGCGGGGGCGCGTGGCGATAGAGAAAAAGAGATTGCGCATCAAGTTTGATGCCCTGGGCGAGGCGTATGAGCTCTTGTCAGATGAGACAAGCCGTGCCAAGTATGATGCCAAGCTCAAAGCAAAGCAGGCCGCCCAAGTGCGACATGCCAAGCTCAATGAAGAGCAACGCAAAGCCCGTGAAGGTATGGAACACGCCACGACCGCAGCCCGTATCGCACAGCACCACATGAAGGGCCAAACTTTACTCTTTAAACCAAACTTGCCCTGTAGAGCTGGATGCCCGTGAGCGCGATGCCAAGCGTGTCAAGGCTGCAACGCGGCAGCATGATGCGCAAATGCAGGCGGAGGTTGGCCTTGCTGCTTGCTCACACACACACACACACACACACCCCTTGTTGTTGGCGGCTTTCGTCTTGTCCTTGTCTGCACCAGTTACCTTTCGCCGTCAGCCCCATCATTCACACTCGGCGCGTGCGGCGTGTCCTGGCTTCTGGTTCAAACCCATGATGAACAGATTAAGCGATTGCGTGCGGAGGGCATCGAGCGCCTCGAAGCTGAGCAGGTCCGCATCGAAGCCGAGCTTCAACGAGCTCATGATGCAAGTAATCGCCGTGCTGCAGAAGCATCTCAGCACGGGGTTCTCAAGGTTAGACCAGTTCAAGGTGTTCTGTGACGCTCCAGAGTTCGCCAAAGTGTTCTCGATTTGATCCGCGTGCCGTCTTTTTGACCGCATATTGCCAGGTTAAGTGGGATTCGAAGACCAATCATACAGACACGAGTCTACGTGATATCTTCGACAAGGTCTGTATCAGTGTGCTCAAGATGCCCTGCTGCTTGGTTGACAACTGGGCCATTTTTTTTTTTTTTTTGATGACTCGCAGCTGCGAGCTTGAGGGCGCCCATCCCCAAAGCTTGCCGTTTGTGGATCTTGGTAGCTCATGCTCACTTCCCAACGCCCGGTCATCGCTCGCTTAGTATGGACGACTGGATGAGATTGTTTTTGGAAAGCCGGGGCGGGCAATTGTGTCTTTTCGCTCGCGACAGAGCGCTGTACGTTATAACCTAGGTGTCGGCCGCCGCCGCATGTGCACCCATCTCATGCCGCTGCCATTCTATGCTTGTAGCTTGAGGCGATGCTTCGGGAACGCTCGCGTGGCGCTCAAAATGGCCTCAAAAAGGTCAGTTGCCAGCCTGCCGGGACAAAACATGTTTGATCTGCGCCTCTAACCTCGGCCCCAAACGTTCCTTAGATTGAGCTCATGACGACCGAGACCACCGGGACTCCGTTGACTGCAGAAGCGCCAACGACCACCGAAGCCGATATAGCCCCCGATGAGGGCATGGATCTCGAAGACATGGAGGCCATGCTTATGGCCAAAATTGCGCAGAGCGCGTAGATTTATGACAATTCAAACCCCAAACTGAACATCCCGTCACAGGCCCCAGGCCGCCCATCATTCTTGTGGAAAAGGACAGCGGATCGTCTTCAAGTGTTTGTTTGTTTTTTCCGATTTTTTTTTTTTTTGTCAGCACACAGAAACAGCATCATTTTCTGTTCGAGCTCCAAAAACACAGCATGGCGGGTAAGTGTTGTTGGTCCGGTCCTGGCCATCCGTACTGGGGCAAGAGACACGGTGATCACACACGAACGTGGCTCAGCATGAACAGTGTTTGCTTGGCGTGTTTCTGGTATGATAGGACGGGGGCTGGGTTTTGGAAGGTTGGCTCGGCCGCCACCGCCGCCACCACCACCACCGCCATCATCAGCGGTCCAAGCCCCAGCTCAACCTGACCACGAGTCGGACCGCGCGGAGCCCACCCCAAAGCCAGAACAAAGCTCTGTGCCCACGGCTTTGGCCTCAACAACGACCCCATCCCCAGCTCCGGCTGTAGTGAAAGCCCCGGCCTCCAAAGGCGCTTTGGCTCCAACGGCCACTCACAAAGCAGACGCCCAACAGGATAAAGTTTCAACGACATCGACCCTCAAGCCGACCCTCTTAGCCAAGCGACCCAAGCTCACGGTGGCCGAAGCCTTTGGGGTTTGTGGTGGACACGATTTGCTAGGATAGAAGCACACGCCTTGCTGACCGTTTGCCTTCTGAACGCGTCCGTGTAGGGTGACGAGGACGAGGACGAGGACGAAGAGGAGGAGATTCCCGCTGCCATGCGCATTCGGATGCGCAACGTTGGCAGGTTGGCGTTGTTTGCTTCAATCACCTGACGGTGGCGTGCACGATCTAGCCTACTTGATATTTCAACTCCTGACATTCATCCCCGCTGACATGCCATGTCTCTTCTTTTGGCTATGCGTCTCGCTAGTGAGACACGCACATCGGCTGGCCCCAATAGTTACGGCAAGTCCAAGCGTGGCTTTACGTGGCGTACCCGCACATGGGAGACAGAAGCAGAGAAACTGGCAGCTGAGCAAGAACAGGAACACGATGGTCCAGACTCAAGCAGTGCGCAATAGCCGGATTGCCCTCGCTCAGACATGGCGGGGGAGAGACGACAGCGGGTCGGCGAACAGCGCCCGAGGCGCTTTTAATGTGGGGTGAGGAGCAGCTGGAGCCAGATTCCATGTGGAAGGGGTGGTTGTTGGTGTTGGTGTTGGTGTTGGTGTTGAGCGCCCATCGATTCTTTGTCCTCTTGAGCACGCATGGAGAATTGACCCCAAATCAGGCTTCCAGCGGGCTCTTGATTCGACACGCACTTCAAGTACTCGTCTTTTTGACCAACGAGATGGCAGATTCCGACCTGTCTTGAAGACGACAGGTTATTCTGATGAATTCTTATGGCTGTGACAACGCATCATTGCTTTTCTGTTTTTTTTTTTTTCTGTTTTTTTTTTTGTTTTTTTTTTTTTCTTTTTGGATTGAAAAGAATCATGGAAAAAAAAAAAGGAAGAGAATCATAAAAGGCAAGGGATGGCTCGGGAGCGATGGGGACAAGGCAATCCCGGAGCTAGAATTACAAAAGACATCGCCATCCATCACACACACGCACACATGGAAGACAGGCAGGGGCAACCAAGGCGACAAGGAAGAGTACTCCGCGTCGAGAAAAGCACAGCAATGAGAAGAGAATGGCATGGCCCTTTGAGCCGCAACCAAACGCAATGCACGGAGCAAGGGGGTAGAACACAACCAAACCCAGGTATGACAAGAAAGAAAGAGGGTTGACGGGCATGAAGCCGTGGCCCGAAGAAGTAAAACGCGCAGCGCAAGTCTCTCTCTCAAGCTCGCTGCGTGTACACACACACAAGAAGCCAAGCACAACATTTGCTGGCACCGGGTGAGCAGGCTTGGTCAGAAAGCCCGCAGACTCTTGACGTACGACTGCTCAAGGTGATGCACACAACTCATCCTTCCAGCATCCATCCATACCATAAAGGGTGCAAGGACAAGTGGAAGGTAAAATAGGATCAAGACAATCAATGGACAAGCCGGCATCCTTGTTTAAAGTGGGTAGGGCCGGCGCTGAGGACAAGCAAGACACTGGACACAGGAAGAAAGTGGTGACAGAACGAGAAAGCACATCCATCTCACCCAACAGGGTAATTGAGTTGCAGCACATTGGCGGCAAAGGGATGGCTGGAGAACTAGGAAGCATTGGCCGGCATGCCCTTGGCCAAGAGTTCCTCAAGGCGCACAAGCTCCTGACGGTCAAGCAGCTCCGGGGTCTTGAGGACCTTGTTGAGAAACTTGACCTCATCGCGCATGGAGGAAACGACGGTTTCCAGTTTGCGATTCTGGGCCTCGCGCTCCTCGTGGACGCGTTCCTGTTCCTCGCGCTTCTTCTTGGCCATCATACGAGAGCGCTTGACAGACTCGTTGTTGTTGTCGCGAGATTCACGCCATTTGGTCCAGGCCAACTGATATTCCTCCTCTGATCCAAACTCATCGCGCGTGGGCTCTTTCTTGTTGCTAGCGCGTTTCTTGCGCTTCTCCTCGGGCTTTGGGGCAGCCGTGGCCAGGCAGTGCATGGGCGCACCGGGCAGGGAAAGCGCTTCTTCCAGTCGTGTGATTAGGGAAGGTTTGAGGCCGGTGGTTGGGAGTTTGCGGCAGCGCAGTTCATCGCGGAGCTCATCGACGGTCAGCTTGCTGGGGATGCAAATGTCTGACCCATCGCTCGCCTCACGCTTGGCATCCGACATGATGCTGGTGTTCTGTGGAAGCGCAACAGCGACTGAAGACGAAAAAAAAAGGCGGGGGAAGGGAGGGGCACGCCAAGCACACACTGCTGTGAGCTGGTGGTGGGTACAAGTGAATGGGAACAACTAAAAAAATCAACACGAATCAGATGCCCCCAAGAGTAAGCAGCAGAGAGGGCCAAGCAGCAGGTGTTTGAGGAGAGCCAAGACGGAGCAGAGGGAGAGGGTATGCTGCTCTTCGACGCCGTCCCTGGCGTCGACACAACCGCCCGGTGGAGCGACCGTGACGCAACGTCGCACAAAGGCACGGCAAAGCAAGTCCAAGAGCAAGCAGAGACCATGCAGCGCAAAACAAGCCCCTCCTCCGACTGCCAAACCCCTGCGCACATGCGTACCTTATGCCACCAATGCGTGTGTGTGTGCGTACAACTTGGGGAGGCGTATCGATTGGAAGCGGGACACACACCAACAGGTAAAGGACGTTCAGCAGGAGAAAAAAAAATGTGTGTGCGTGTGTATTTGTGTGCGTGTGTGGCTCTCTATCTCTCTCTCTAAATCTCTCTCTAAATCTCTCTCTCTAAATCGCTCTCTAAATCTCTCTCTCTAAATCTCTCTCTCTAAATCTCTCTCTCTAAATCTCTCTCTCTAAATCTCTCTCTCTCTCTTTCTTTGTCTGCCTTTCAGTTTCTCTCTCTTTCTCTTCCTAAAACTCTCTTTCTCTCAAAATCTCTCTCTCTAGATCTCTCTCTCTCTCTCTCTCTCTCTAAATCTCTCTCTCTCTCTAAATCTCTCAAAATCTCTCAAAATCTCCTCTCTCTCTCTCTGTTCTCTCTCTCTCTGTTCTCTCTCTCTCTGTTCTCTCTCTCTCTCGTCTGTGTCTCTCTTTGACTGGATCTTGCTTCTGCTGACAGCTGTTTCACACACTAAGGCCTTCTTGCACCGGCTCAACGACTTTGACTGTGAATGTGTTGCAAGGCACATCTCGACGACAAGAGGGAATGGTCCGTCATTTGCCTTTGCAGCATCTGTTTGAGCCGGGCGGGCTTAGGGCAGTGGGGTCGCCCGTGCCTGACCCCACTGCCATCAACACCAGCGCCTTCAATCTGCCTCGGGCGCCCCCTTTGCATGCCCTCAAGTCACACCGACACCTTCATGGAAAGGTCGGGAGTCTTCGTGAAGCTGATTTGAGAAGCAACGCACTAGCCAAGAACGTGGGTCAACAGCGTGCCCGTGAGTAAGAAACGTCAGAAAGTATTGTCACCGTTTTACAATAAGAAAAATGATGACAAGAGAAGGCTCTGACAATTCTGTATAATTCCACTAAAGCTGCAGAGCCGTCTTTTCCCCATCCAGCCATACAGGTTTCCAGCAAAGAATCTGCACACAACAGCTGTTGCTCCACCTTGACGACCTCCTCCCAATGTCAGATAAAAAGGGGCGAAGAGATCGCCAACGACTCTCTCACATTCCGACACACGGGCAGCAGCGCTGACCACTTCGCCGCCAGCCGTTGCCGCCGCCGTCGCCGTCGCCATCGCCGTCTCTCTGTGCGCAGACGTTCGGGCGGATTGGTGCACAAACGATTAAGCAAGAGGCATCGAGGCGCACCCACATATTCCAAAATAAACCTCGATAGCACATCAACGTGCCTCAGGTCTTTTTACCTCCCCATCCTTGACATTCGGGTGCGCGGTAAAACTCGCCCCAACACCGAAGCGAACGACAGGTACACACCAACACGGCTTGTGCCTTTTTTTAAGGCGGGCCTGCCATGATGGCCCCGCGCGTTCACCGGGGCCCGGGCAACAATTCTGCCCCGCCCGAAGCCCATGCCAATCGTGGAACGCACCCCAGGACCAAGACCCGACCTGGTCGGTCGCCCGACGTTGGCCCAGCTGCCGGTGCCCAAATCAGCGAGCTGGCCTTGGCCCGATTTGCGCAGCCAAGCGCTGTTCGAATGAAAGTGGGCGCCCAAAACCCGGTAGCATTTACCGCTCCGCCTGGCATTGAAATGACCCCGGCGGCTTCGCCCCATCGCCATGCAACGTCCGGTGGAACAGGCAGTCGTTCCCAGCCCCATAATGCTACCGCGCCGCTCCGTACGAGCGCGTCCCGTCACCCCCACTCGCACCCACAGTCCCCCTCCAAAAGCAGTACCTGGCATGGGCTCGATGGTAGCACTTCAGCCCACAGCAATCCGGCACAGAACGCACACCGCACCGCCCTCTCAAACCACACCGCTCCCTTTCAGGGTGCCTTTCGGTACGTAGTTCTTTCATTGACATGGCATGTACGCGTATACCAGGTGCTCTTAAGGATGTCCGAAATTGTCTCTGCGAGACGTGTGCCCTGGTTTCGAATGCCTCTCTTGTTTTGAGCGTGGACCCACGCGATTTCGGTTCATGTCGGCCATCATCAGCAACTCGGGGAAGCCGTCAAGTCTCACCTTCCTTCCGCGCCTGCTTCCTCAGCCCGGGGACAACCAACGCGCGCATCCGGTTGCCACACATCAAAAGCCCTCCTAGCACACCCTCGGTGAGTTGTCAACCCTTGGTATCCGACTTTATTCCCGTTTAGGCCGGTACACAGACCACCAATTGGTCAACCCCACCCCTGTACGTTTGCTTGGCAAATGTGGTGCTCCCTCACTAAACTTGCCCTTGTTCGGTTTTTCTTGTGTTCTCCCTCGTCTGTTTGGCAGCAACAAACCCGTGCTCGCACCCCTGGCCCGTTACCGCTACAAGCGCGCCTTGATCATCGAGAAGACCAGTCCAACCGTGCCCGGGCTCGCAAGACTGAGCACACCCATTCAGCCCACCGCGTGCCCCGAGGCTACGTGATGGTGGGCGCACAAATGTCCATGGCCACCCGCGTTGAGATGAATGAGGAAGAGTTGCTGATGCTGCAGCGAATGCAGGTGGCCCCAGCCCCCGATCTTTACCTGGGCCGTGGCTTTATTGCTGAGGAAGATCCTGTGCGCATTCGCCAGGTGCAGCAGGCTCGCCGGCGTAGCAGCGCCTTGGCTGACTTACAGCTCGTCCATCTGGACCCGACTGAGGCGGCAAGACCCATCGATTTACAAGGAGCCACCCTTGTTCCCTCACCAAGCCCACGGCCAGCCGAGCCTGCGCGTCAGCTTGGGGCCGATCCTGCCAACCTCGATGGCGCTGAGCTTGATCCAATCAACATGGCCGGTGCTTGTATTGGTCTCGATGACGCTGCTGCTGCTGCTGAACGTGTCAGTCGTGGTCCTGAAGTAGAAAATGACCTTGACATTGAGGCTGGTGCTACCAACGCCGATGCTGCCGCCAGTCCTGACGCGGATGTCAGCGCCAACACCGACGCTGACGGCGGCGGCACACATGCCGTTGAATCTACGCCAGTAGCAGATGACACTGGTAGCCAGGTTGGCGGATGGACCGACACCGTACTCGACGCCAACCAATTTCAGTCTGACCCTTCAGAGCAGGCAGCAACAAATGCCGTGCCCTCTGACACCCGGCCGGCCGAATTGGAAACCGACACTGTCTCAGAATCAGAAGCCGTAGCCACCCTCACCTCTAATAGGCCTCTGAGTGTCTGTGTCGACGAGAGCGATGCGAGTCTACCAACGTTTGGGCTTGACAATGCTTTGACATCTTCAAACTCCGAGCCCCCTATCTGACTCAAGTGCAGCCACCACCACCCGTAGCGGCTGAGCATTGTACGCGACCAACCTTATTGACGATAACCGTCTTCTTGTGTGATTGTTTTGAAGGAATCAGTACCTACACGTTTCAAGCACCGTTTCTGTCCACGCCTTTGTTTTGGGCGTTCGTTTGCTCTTTTCTTTGTTTTTCCAGGCCGCGTGTTTGTCGCTCGCTTGTCACGCTGCCTTGCTGCCTTGCTGCCTTGCTGCCTTGCTGCCTTGCTGCCTTGCTGTCTTGCTGTCTTGCTGTCTTGCTGCCTTGCTCCCAGATTGCCTGTCCGATCTGCAGACGCCCCTTAGAGAAACCGGGGCCACCCCCCTTGTACCTGCCCTTTCCCACCATCCGAGTCGCTTTTGAGTTGCTTGATTGATTGATCGATCTAGTCGCACCTCACCTTTGTTTCCCATCACACGAGCCACAGAACTGCCGGCATCCACAAACATGCAAACCATCATGACCTGACATCCAATTGTGCAGGGACAAGGCCCGTGCTGACATGTGAGAACCTGGGAAAACAAGAAATTGCTTTTCAAAAACCGGGGAATTCATTCGCTCAATGTCAGATATTTTGAGCGACCGCGTGCGCGAGCACAGAGAGAGAGAGAGAGAGAGACCGCCAATCGCGAGCTCGTGGTCGTGATTGCCACCCTCTGCCTGCCGTGCCTGGTCTAAGCTGGTCCGTTCGGTGCAACGGCGGCTCTGGTCCAATTGGTGGTGGTATTTGTGGTGGACAAGGCACACACGCTTCCAATTTAACCAGGTTTCCAGGCGTCTGAGCCGTGCATTGGAGAACCAAAACTCAAGGAGACTCCTGAAACCTTAAACCGTGCACCATGGCTCTGGCCTCGACCAAGACAGCAGCCCCGTCGGTGGCACCGGCGCCTACCCTGCTGCAGCCCTATCGTGCCCTCGGCGTGGTAGCGAGCGACGTCCCCATGGCTACGCAGAACATGGGCAACGACACCTTCATTGCCAGCGCTGTCGGCGACGCTTTCAATATCTACAACGTTCGTGCGCTTCTGCCTCGTACCGACTTTTTTTTTTTCTTTTTTTTTGGCTAGCCTTGCTTGTCACACGAGAGCCTTGCTGATTGACTTTTTGTGGCCCCTGCCACTCGATTGATTGCTTCCCTTTTGCAGAGCAAGAAGCTGAACCTTGTGTTTGTCGGTAAGCGCCGCGCCCCCGCCGCTCAACCTGCTCAAAAGACATGCTTGCTCATCCCACCGTGCTCTTGTGCGCCTTCTCTTGGCCTGCAGGACAAGTCGGTGAGCAAATCTCGCAAATCCAGTTTGGTGGCCGCCTAACCTTCGTGGCAGCTGGTGCCCGCGTCCTTGCCTATCAGCGTGAGCGCCAGGTAACTCAAAGCCCTTTGTGGCCGTCATCTCAGCCTGTCTCCGTTTAGCACCAAGTTTGATCTCATGGAAATTTCGCCCCCTCCCTTTTTACCAGGTGCAAAGCTTTGTGGTTCCTGGACGCAGTGCGGCTGTCTCCCTCTTCACCATTTTTGGTGACCACCTCATCGTCACCTACGAGGACAATGTGGTCGTCATCTTCGTCATTGCTACTGGTGCTGTCCACCTGACCATGGAAGACTTTGACGCAAACCGCTTCAAGATTGCCGCTGTGCTCCACCCTAGCACCTACGTCAACAAAATTCTCTTTGCGAGTACTCAGGGAGAACTGCAGCTCTGGAACATTCGCTCAAAGTACGCATGACATGTGATTTGCCATTCGGTGCCCTCTTGTTTGCCCCTCCGCACGCGGCAGCACGTACTCTTCCTTATCAGACCACGCGCGTGCCCCTCAACTTGCTGCGTACTTGTAGCAAATTAATTTACTCTTACAAGTCCTTTGGCAGCGCAGTCACTTGTCTCACCCAATCACCAGCCGTCGATGTCGTGGCTGTTGGCCTGGCGGTACGTGTCAACACCAGGCTGTCGTTTGCGAACGCGCACATGTGACGACACAACGCGGCTTTGTTTCTCTCACGCCCTTGCTTGTGGATGTCTCAATTGACCCACGCGCCAACCCCTCCATTAGAATGGCCACATCATGCTGCACGACCTTCGCCGTGATAAGACCGTCCTTCAATTTCACCAGGATGGTGGTCCCATTCGTGCTGCCTCATTTCGCACTGGTATGGCCTGCTCTCCGCCAGATGTGCGAGAAATTTGCTAGTTCAAGCAGGCACCTGGACTCACATTCATGCGCCCTGCTCCTTCAGATGGCGCACCCATCCTCGCCACCACCGTGGCACTGGGTACTATTGCACTCTGGCACTTGGACGAGGCCAAACTGCTCGCGGTCTGTCTGGTACCCCTCAGACCCATACTTTGCCCATTGGTCGTCCTGCCTGACCGAACCCTCATTGTGCTTGTGTTCTGGCTGCGCCTATCTCGATGGTTTTTATGTTCGTCTCGGTGCGACATGTTTTGTTGAAACTCGTAGACCATGACACATTGCCATGCCAGCAGCCTGACCACCATGGAATTTGTGCCGGGGAAACCTTTGCTGCTGACGGGTGGCCATGATAATGCCATGAAGGTGCGGCCTGTTGTTGCAAATGAGCACAAGCCTGCCACGCGGCCATGCTGGCGCGTGGGAGGCTTTGCAAGGACGCTAGATTCACCCCGGTGTTGTGTTAGTTGTGGGCTTTTGATGCTCCGGACAGTGCTGGACGGTTGCTGCGGCATCGCGAAGGCCACGCCGCCCCCATCACCCACCTGCGGTTTTACGGCACTGATTTTGAGCTCCTCTCTGCAAGCCACGACCGCACGCTTCGCTCCTTCTCCGTGATTCGCGACGAGCGCAACCGCGAGCTTTCCCAAGGCACGCTCGAGTCACAGGCCAACAAGAAGGGAGTGCCGCTGAGTGCTCTGCGCCTTCCTCCTATTCTGGACTTTGCCGTCGGTGAGTACGGAAAATCCAGACCAAGAGCGTCTAGCTGTTGCACATTTGTGCACTATGGTTGCTGGTAGTAGTGGAGGTCGAGATGCTTGTTTAAGTCTCGGCTCACGACTGGACACGTGGGCTCTGCTTAGAAATGTCCCGCGAAGGAGAATGGAGCAACTTGGTCACTTGCCACAGTGGTCGTGATGCTGCTTGCCTTTGGTCCACCGACAGCAAAAAGCTCGCAGATCTCAAGCTCGCCCCAGACAGCAAGCACACCGGCAACAATGTTTATGCCACCGTACGTCCATCTCGGACCTGTTCCCCTCATTTTTGTACCTCTCACTTGACCACCGTCACCCCGGATTTTGCAGTCGGTGGCCATGTCTGGTTGTGGCAACTTTGCGCTCGTTGGCCGAAGCAATGGCAGCGTCGTCTACTACAACGTTCAATCTGGACGTGTTCGAACCGTCTTTCGCTCCAAGGGTTGGTTTTATCGCTGAAGCAACGGGCTCCGAGATGAGCCCGTTGTCTCTTGGCAAGGCAGTCGTTTACGCGCATTTGAGATGACCATTCCTTTCATCTTTTCTCATTTCTACCCCCCCCCCCTTTTTTTTAATCTCACCTCACGACTCTTCCTCTCATTCAAATTTGGCTTTTGATTGGGCAGATGGGCAGGCACATGGCTCTGCTGTCACAGCTGTGACAGTCGACGCAGTCGGTGACACTTGCCTCTCGGCCTCGCGCGACGGCGTCATGAAGGTGCGAGCCAAGATTCAACTTGGCATTTGGCCGCAAATGTCGCTGACTTAGTCACTTGGTCGTTTGCTCACTTGATTCATTTCCTAATCGTCCTTTTTTTTCTTTTTCTTTTTTTTTTTTTTTTCTTTTTTTTTTTATCGGACAGATGTGGTCCCTCAAAACAGGCAAACTTCGCACCAAAATCACCTTCAAGGCAGCAGTGCAAAAGGTTGAGTTGTTCCGCAGCTCCAACATTGCTGCTGTCGTGACGGCCGACAATGTGATCCGCCTTTTTGATCTCGAAGTCAAGCGCATCGTGCGTTCGTTCAAGGGCCACGACGCCCGCATCACAGATTTGGTTCGTAGCTCGATCGTTCGTGCTGTCTCCGCCCAAGTGGTTGAGCGTTCACTTCATGGCCGGCCAGCATCAGCTGTGTGCACCAACCCCCCCCCCCTTTTTTTTGGCATGCGACCCTTGCCTCATGATCAATGTTGCTTAGGCCTGGTTTCCCGATGGCAAGTGGATTGCCACCACTTCCATGGACTTGACCATTCGAGTGTGGGGTACGTATGGCAATTCCATGTCACGCCATCAATGCCACCCTCATTGTTGCCACCCTTCACACACAACTGGCACGCGCAAACGTGTGCTTGCTTGTTTGTGCGATGCATTTCTCTCATTTCAAAATCGTGGACAGATGTGGTTTCGGGTCGCCTTCTGTCTTGGGTTTCGGTGCCTGATGCACCAACCTCGATTAGCATTAATCACACGGGCGAGTACTTGGTCACAAGTCACGTCGACAACGTTGGCATGTGCCTGTGGATCAACCAGAGCCTCTATACCTCAACTATGTTTGCTCCACTGAGCCCCGGTATGTACGGCAGTGCAGGCTGCGCAAATGCCTCGAGGCATTGACATTATTTCTCCCACCCCATTGCTCCTGCTGATTAGCACCAGCTCACCTATTTTTTTTGATTTTTTTTTTTTTTTTTTTTTTTTGTCACAATAGCACAAATTGAAATGGGCCCACCCAGCGTGGCGCTGCCCAACAGTGCTGACCCCGAAAGCACAGGCGCAACGGACAGCAGTGCTGATGAGTATGTATGCTTTTGACCTGCGGTCAGCGTCTCAACTGTCCCTGTCTGCGCCCCGCCCGCTCACCTATTGAATGTGTGTCGTGGGCAGGTCATCCGAGGCTGCTGACGCTGAGGTGATGGAAAAGGAGGATGCGACGGCCGAAAGCTCAAGTTCTGGCCCGGCACAACTGGACAGTGAATTGGTGACTCTATCCACACTACCCCGTTCGCGCTGGCTCTATCTGTCTCGCCTTGAGGAAATTCGCCATCGCAATCGTGCCAAGGAGGACGTCATTCGGCCTCGAGATGCGCCATTTTTCCTGCAAACCAATCCCGGTGTGTAGCTCGTGTCGTTTCTCCGCAGCTTTCCCTTTTGAGGCGGAAAGCGAGTCAGAGAAAACAACTGCATGTTGCACTGACTTGCCCGTCTCTGGCTCGCCTGACATTTTAGGTCTCGAGTTGAGCTTCAAGCTCGAGGAGGATCCGCTCAAAGACTTGGACAAGACAAGTCGTGTCCTCAACTTTAGCAAGCTCAATGTTGCGTCGGCGTTTCAACGCTGCCTCCAGCAGTGCCATCACCGCGGTGAATGTACGTGCTTCTGTCGATTCCTTCGTGCTCAATCGTGCCTCGTTTTGGGCGAGTATCGAAGAAAGCAGTGTGGCTCACATCGTATGTCTGGCCGGTCAACTCTCGGTAGTTGTTGAACTGATGGACATGCTCAAGAGCATGGGCTTGTCTGCAATCGACCTTGAGTTGCGCTCGTTGAGCGAGGCTCATGATGGCGAACAGCTGGGCATGTTTGCGGATTTCCTGGTAGCCATGCTGGCCGAGAAGCGGGATATTGAACTTTTGCAGGCGTACATGGATGTCTTCCTTTCGGTAAGCAAGGGTTGGCTCGACTTCAAATCGTGCCCCGCTTTCTTGCTGGCTGCCTTTCTCCACACATGCACATGCCCTTATCTCTCCAAGCGAAGTGCCCTACCTTGCCACCACCGACTCATTCCACGACTTTTGCTTTTAGGCACATGGCCTCACCATGCGGCAGCACGAGTCTTTGGTGGCTAAACTGGCAGTGCTTCATGATGCGCAGGTGGGTCTGGCCAACCGATCGTCTCAACACCCGAACAACAGTTGGTCGGCTGCCGTACTCACTGCGTGCTGTGCACCACCTTTGTGTGCCAATGGCAGGCGGATATCGCGCTGCGAGTTACGACCCAGGTGGACGGGTGCATGGCTCTGCTTGAGTTTTTCCGTAGCCTGGACCTGAATTGAGTTTTTGTTGCTCTCGAGCTTTGGGGCGTGCCTTTTCAACTCGATTTCCGATAGTCTGATATAAATGAGAGCATGCGTGCGATCAAGCGCTTAGACGATTGTGATTCAGGGACCCATAACTCTTGCAGTATGCCTTTGTATAGCTTAATGCGTTTTGGGGTCGGTGGCGTTGCAAGATTGCTCTTGCAGTGACTCCATGCTCAACTCGAGACCACACCCGCCAATCGCTTGTAACCTACACGCAAGGAGCATGTTTTGCTCAAAATGAGACCAGCAGCAGCCTGAGCCCGCAATCACCACAACAAAAAGGCTTTGGAGGCTACAAAAGTAGGAGCCACGACAGCAGCAGCTGGCCTGCCCGGAGAGACCCTCCAGCACACCCACCTCGGATCGGCACAGACACTCAAGAGGCCCTCCCGATAGGACTGAGCCACTTCATCATTGCACATGCTATGACGACCACTCGACCTGAAATGTAGAGTTATTCGAGATGGATGGTGAGCTGGGCACGAATGACCGGCAACCAATCTGGCTTTCGTGGCCCTCGTTTGCACCAACCTGGATTCGCGCGTCATGTCATAAAAATCTTGTGCTGAAAGCCATTTGATGCCCATGACCTCCTCGCTGTCAAAGTCGATGATCTGGAGCAAGTCTTGCTGGTAAAAGGCAATATGGGTCAGCTGCACGTCGCGTGCATGCTTTTTGGCCGAGGAAACATAACGGTCAAAGGTGTGGTTGAATAGACAGGTGCCCGTGAACAGGACGGCTTCGCTGTCGGCAAAGATGCCAATCTCCTCGCGCAGTCCACGCAAAGCAGTCTGCAGTGGTGTTTCCTTGAGCTGGGCGTGCTCACCCAGGATGCCCCAGGACCGGGGGCAGGTCACCATATTCTTGCCACGCTGGAGAAGAAGAAACTCGAGGCGGTTGCCCTTTTGCTGCAAGCGGCGAGTCACATAGAGGTGCGTGCTGGAATGCAGAATGCCCTGCGCATGGACCTGGTCAATGGAGAGTTCGCCCACTGCTTGGTGCCGAGAGCTGTCGAGAACAGCGAGTCGATCTTCCTGTTGAACTTCTTCGGTCGAGCGTAGCGCGCGGACACCAAAGCTCATGTATGCCAACACGGCAAGGGTCAGCGTGAGGCCGAAGAGCAGGTTGAGATGCCGACGACCGCGGTTCAAGAGCGACCGGCGCTCAGGAGCCGTGACACCCTCCATGTCCACTTTAAAGGCCCCAGCCCCTTTGGCCGGTGACCCCGCGGCGGGAACCATCGTGGCCTTGCCCAGGTTGTGAAAGCTTGCAGAGCGCTGCATCCACTCGGGGGCCTGAGGCTGATAGACTGCGCCGCGGCAAATCGCGCGGCAGGCACAGAAGACAACGAATACAATAAAAAAACAAGGGAGCCTTGAGACAGGAGGTGATGAGGCCAACCCCACAGACGGACGGACGGACACCAACCCAGTTGGACGTCAATCCCCAGCCCAACTTTCAGCCGCCGCCAGACGACCACCACTTGCGCCAGAGGCTGAAAATGCAGAGGCACAGAGAGAGAGAGTTTGAGAGAGTTTGAGAGAGAGACAGAGAGAGACAGAGAGTTTGAGAAACACAGACTAAGAGACAGACAAACACAGAGACAGACAGACAGACAGACAGACAGACAGAGACAGAGACAGAGACAGAGACAGAGACAGAGACAACAACACACACACGCAACACCTCATCTTTCGCTCTCCTTTTTTTTTTGTTTCGGTGTGTGTGTTGAAGCGGCAAGAGAATCGGATTGAGCATTACCACATGTACAACAAGGTTAGAAAAGAGAAAAGGGTGGCCAGTCAAAAAGGGTTTTCCTATGGCAGATGGCTTCGGATCGTGATGGTTTGTGGCTTGCCCAGAGTGTGCGGCGGCGCTGCAGCTGACTCAAGCGGTCTTTCGAGGGTCAAATTGGGTTTATTGAGTCGATTGCTTGAGCGAAAAACGGACGACAAACGATTCATGGTCATACGAGAAATGGGTGCAGGCTAGGCATGCCGGCGCGGGCGTGAGGCGAGCCGATGCGAGTGCACGGCGTGGTGATGCGGGTGCAAGAAGCGCACATGCTTCTTCACCCTCTTTGGCGATCGAACCATCCATTTGCGCATCAGCTTCCAATTGAGTTCGACAATGCCTAAGAATTGGGAACGGTCGACACACTCGGGATGATGAGGTTGAGACTCTATTTCATAGAGAGCATCGCTGAGGTCTTTGGGCATCCTTAGATCATCGGCAATCGTCTCGAAGATGATGCGTAGGTTCCAGACCATAAAAATGACGCATGTCGTTCGCGAATCCAGAAGATAAACCGCAAGCGGGGTTTCGGCGCACAGCTCTTTCGTCTTGGAGACAATATTGAGCATGGCTTCGTTCTTTGGCAGACCCAATGTGTCGGTAGCCAATTCTTTGAAGCGTCTCCAGCTGAACTTTTTGTGCCATTGACCTGATTTCATCTTCTCGAAGAACGTGCAAGCGGCCTTGACAAGCGACTCCATATACTCGTTGTTGACGTCTTGTTCTTCAACGCGACCGTGTTCTTCGTTGACCATGGCATGGTGAAAGCACGCTGTGAAGTGATGGAGCTCAGCGGCTTCATGAGAAGCAAGGCCCCTGCTGTTGTTCTTGACATGGTCGGCAACGAATCGCAAAAGCATCATCAGTGTACGGAACCACATTGGAGTCTTGAAAAACGCTAAAACACCAGATGGGAGCTGCTCCAAATGGACGTCGCGAAATATGGCGTCGTAGATTCTGGTGCAGGCATCTTGGAGTGTCTTCACATCGGCTGTCAACGTGTAGTTGGGGCCACCTTTATCAAACTGGTGGTATGCCACACAGCCGTGTTCATTACACATTAAGACGAAACCATGATCGTGTGCATCAAGAAACTTGCAAGGCGTCTGAGCTCTGTACTCAGGCGTACGATCAGGCGTGCGAGGTTTGTGCTCAGCCACCCTGGCTCTGCGTGCGAGAGTGAGCGAGTGAGCGCCAGAGTAGTGCGCGCACACACGCACACACGCGCACACACACACACACACACACACACACACACACACACACACACACACACACACACACACACACACACACACACACACACACACACACACACACACACACACACACACACACACACACACACACACACACACACACACACACACACACACACACACACACACACACACACACACACACACACACACACATACACACACACTCACACACACA
>NW_001865039.1:3143792-3205348 GCF_000002865.3 Monosiga brevicollis MX1 | reverse complement strand
GGGGAGTGGGGAGAAAAGACGATGTATACCAAAACAACAACCAGCGCTTCACCGTTACGCATACGTGGACACGTTGTTGCCCCCTCTTCTCTCCTGCCCCCTTCATCGCTCCCTGCTTGACCTCCTGCTTAAGTTGATCTGATCAGGAGAGAGGGTTTGGGGCTGACAAGCCATGACGTGGCAGATGGCTTTCTTCGACTTTGAATCGACCAGTGGGGAGAGCACGATTGCTCCACGCAGATAATTCACTGAATAATGATTGTGCGTTGGTGGCGCAGGGGCTCGAGAGAGAGAGGGCATGGCTGCCGAGAGATGCTGAGAGGCGGAAACAGCTCTGAAGATCCGCAAGGGTGTTGATCAATGGGAAACTCAGCGTGAGTGAGAGAACAGGCGCAGGAGGCTCGCTGATCCACAGAGTGAGAGAGCGCGCGCGCGTGAGAGAGAGAGAGAGAGAGACTTCTCGTGTCACACACCCCGCGCTACATGTGCTAACGGACACCAGGCCGTTATTCTTGCTGGTACTCGAATAACAAACTCTCTGGTTCAGCGACGACTGAAACATATTCTCTGATTCGCGCTGTATTTCCCCTCATCTCCTTCCTTCGAGAATCACCCTACCTCTCAATATCTCTCCGCAACCTGTTCACTCTCTTGTTTTTCGGCGCCAAAAAAACCGTTACACTCTCTCTGCTATATTGAACACGTCTCTGGATCAGAAACGACTGGTACACACACTCTCTGATTCACGCTGCGTTTGCCCTCAATGCCTTCCCTCGCAAATCTCCAGCATCACTCTGCCTCTTACCATTCCTCCCACTGCATGCCCGCCCTCTTGGGAGAACGGTTCTCCCCCACAGTCTCTCTGAAGACGGGCGTTCGAAGGCGTGTGGGTCAGTGGGGCCGAGCGTAGAGGCAAGAGATCGTTCTGTGTCGTGGTGATTCGCGCCGGTGGATGTGCTGAGGTGACTGGCATCATGGACCTGGTGGACCTGGCCTCAGAGCGAGGTCGGCAGCTCGTCAACTCGGTGGCAGCCTGCTTCGGCACGTTTCCGAAGATTGCCGGCAACAATGAGGGCACCGTGTATCAGTTTAGAGACGTGATTAGTGCACGCTGGGACGACGTCGCGCAAGCCTGGCGGTTTTGAGGCCGAGGCCTCGTACCCTGCGGGCCCGGCCATGGGTATCATGACCATCACTGGACTGGTGCACCCGGACGAGAGCCCCATCTTTGGTCCTGGATCAGGCGTGCTAAGATGCTCAGATCTGCGCGTAGACCCCACCGGCATTAGCTAATAATGATGATGAGGCCCCGCTGGCCCTGTTCAGGCTCTGACGATGCGGTGGATGGCAAAAAAATCAAAAAAAAAAAATTATTAATTGATGGAGTCACAAGTTCTGCCGCCACCTCATGAGCAGCTTGATCAGACCCCGTGAGCGGCGCCATTGTCAGCTGCCCCATCGACGGAATAAAGGGCCATCGCTTGAGGAACGCACGAACTAAACAAAGTGACAACGACGACAACGGCGACAACAACAATAACAACACACACACACACACACACACACACACACACACACACAATCATGATGAAGGAAAGGCAATCAGATGGAAGAGTCGTCGTCCGACTCAGAGTCCATGTCAGCTTCCCGGATGAGCTGCATGGCCAAACGCTTGGTGTGTTCCGATGACGTCAGGTGAGCAATGGTGTGGCGACGACTGGTAATGTGCGTTGGACGACGGCGTACTGCCGTACGCGTGGCCCCCGCACGCTCAATAACATTGCTTAGATCGCTCATATTGCGTTCCTTGTCACGCATCTCCCGGACCAACTGCAGGCACAGACATGCAGATGATGAGGGCTACAGGTGGACCGTGCACCCACCAACGCGGATCGCACGACCAAGAGTGAGTCGGTCCCACTGCCAACTTACCCCTGGTACTTGGTCACTGGTCACAGCTTGAACGTCTGCCGCATCCAGCTCCAGAGCCATCTCTTTGACCCAGCCATCTTTAAAGTGCATGCTGGCATCCTTGATGATGAAGGTGTCGAATCCTAGAGAACCGCAGGAGAAGGGCACCATTGAGCGCGCGATGATGCGATCAAAGTCCGTCGACAGCCCCCTTTATTGCAGCAAAAACCAAATGGTATGGATGTTGTTGCGAGAGGCCAGGTTCATGGTAAGCAGCGGCCATACCGTAGGTTTTTGCATCGCGCGCCGTGCGGCCAACACCAACATCGACGCCCACACCACACACAAAGAGGCGCACCACGTCGTTGTCAAACAAATAGCGCAGCAAGCTAAACAAATTTGTCACAGGCACCAGAAATTAAAAAAGCACAGGGCAAGTTGGAGAACGGATGAGCACAGGGCAAACGTGAAAACTTGAATCGAGGGCAGGTGCGCTATGGGTGCAGGTGCCATCTGTCATACGTACTTGGTCTGATACTTGCGGTTCTCATCCCAAAAGCCGCTAAACTGCTCCGTTTCGGGGTGTCGCCCAGTCACAATGACGTAGTCATCCATCTTACAAGTCTGTACAAGGGCAGGCGCAGGTGTCATCGGCATCAGCATCAGCTTGATGCAGCGTTCTCGGCCCTTGTGTAGGGAAAGGCAGGAGTGGTGTGGCATACCAGTTCGGAATATGGCTTGACCCCCTCGGTTCCCACGACACAGTGCTTGGGCCAAGTGGCCTCATCCACGTGGGGAATGTGTCGGCTCATTGCCACGTGTGTATCCTCGAGCGTCTCATCCGTGTCGGCATCAGTCTCTGACTGATAAAAGGCTTTGGCCCGTGCCGTTAGTGACAACGCCGTGGGCGTCGTTCCTTCGGGGGCAAAGGAGCAATGATTGGGCGGATGGGACTCTTCCACGCGAAAAACCTGTGCCAAAAGACACACAGCGCACCATGAGCCACTGTCAGCGCGCTGACGAGAAGGGTGGTGAAAACAACGGGCATATTCGACGAACGTAATCAACGTGGCCTCGCAGCTGGTCAATGAGTTGGCACACCTCGCGGGCGCGCGAGGCATCCTATGGTCAGGCACCAAGCAGACAAGCAATGCTTAGCTCGGCGCAGGCGCAACCATCGGGAGTTGAGTTCACTGCGGTTTGTCTTTGCTGCTTGGCTCTCAGCGTGATTGGCGAACCTTGGCGGGCATGCTGCCAGTGATAAAGTCGTTCTGCATGCCGACAATGATGAGAGCCGACTTGACGTGGGCACAGTGACCCGATTCGAGCAGCAGGCTGAGACGATTGAGTCGGCAAAACGTTGCAAACGTCTCCATGGGGATGTCGTCGTCGTGGTCCGGATCCAGCAACGTGGCTACCTCCCGACTAGCCGCGGCCACATCACTATGAAGCTCGGTTGTCTACGACCCTCGGCCAGAATTCGGCACGTGAGACGGCAAGGCTGCGGTGATAAGTGGGAAACCCCATCAGGCGCGCCTTCTCACCATGTTCAGGGCTTGATTGAAACACATATCCTGGAGGATAAAGGACACGGTCTCTCGACTGGCGCTCCGATTCCTATGGGGACAAGTCAGTCCATCAGCTCGAATGCAAATGGGAGGCGTCACAGCAGTGCAAGACACCAGGTACTGACTGATAGACACCGTAACGCTTAAGCATTTGATGCAACTGAGATAAAAGCAAGCAACGAGCAAGACAAATCCAGTGAGTGCGCGTTCAGCACAACCATGCCTGCAGGAAGACCGCATGCGAGTCGCCCCAACTAAGGGGTATGGTCCACACCTCCTCAAAATCCGTGATGTAGTTGCGGTTGGGCGATTCTGAGTCGATCAAACGCATGAGTGACTTCCAGCGGCCTTCCACTAGTTGATGAATGGCCAAGTGATAACTAGTGTCAAGTCATGCCACAACACATTGACAGGAAATTGAGATTGACTTTAGGCAATTCTCGAAGCATGGTGGAGAGCCTACACGCAGCACACGCTTGCAATCATGATGCCAGAACGCCAGCATACCCAGGAACATGGGGGGCATGGCCTTGTTCGGCTTGTAGCCGCTTCCAAACGCGGTCCACAGACTTGTGGTCACCCTCTGCGTGGCTCAATCAAGGTGCCAGGCCCGAATATGGTGAGTGCCCGACAAAGACCTGGCCACAGCCAGCAGATGGCTGCCGATGAGTCACAGGCAAGTCGTTGTCGTACCAGTCTCGATGACGCGCCCGTTTTCGTCAATGGCCAGGCGCTCTAAAACAGCCTGTGCGGACCCATCAAGCAAGTCCATGAGCCCAGATACAGGTGGTGGACAACATCAGCAAGGATGCGCCAGGCTAGCCGCGTCCGGTTCTATTTAGATCGTACCTTGTAATACTTGTCTGGCAATCGGCCACAGTCGGAGCCAGGACGACCCACACGACCTGACAAGCCCACAACCAAGGCACGGCGTTCAAGGCCCAAGGTCGTATGCGCAAACTGAAGAACGCTAAGCAGGTTGGCTGATTTTTGAAACTGAAGTCGTTCATGTTCGGCAGGAGAAAAAGGAGCAAGACAAGCTCATGAGGAGAGCAAGCGCGTTACGCAGGGAAGAGCGGATGTGGGTGCAAAAGCTGGAGGGACACACCTCTTGGTAGACGTTGGTCATGAGGGCAATGAGAATGTTGAAGAGAATGATAACGGCTACGCAACATCGTGTATTGCACAAGCATGCAAGCATAAGTTTTAAACTGATTCGCAACAAACACACAAGCTGCAGAGTTGTGAATGTCGGTGCCAGGAATGTACATACTCAGGGCAACAAAAACAACAAAGAGAATGTACATGGCCGTCGGCGAAGCGCTAGCCTCCGCATCGATCGAGTCAAACTGGAGGTCTCCCAGAGTCCATTTGACCAGGGTGAACATGGCCAATTGCGTGCTGTTGGCCTCGCGAGGGAAGTCCGACTCAATGTCACGGTTTGGTGCGTGGTCATAGAGAACCTGAAAGGCCACGGCAAAGGCGACCAGCTCGACCAAAAACACCACCATCCTGCAGGCACATGTTCAATCATAAAAGTCCATTTAAACTCGAATGGAAATGGCAAGCTGAGGTAGAGGGCGTGGAAGACAAACCAGGACATCATGTTGATGGCCATGTGCTCAGTCATGAGGATAAAGTTGGAAAGCGGTTGGATACCACGAGCAAAATTGAGCATTTGCATCCAGCCCATGACTGTCACATGCAACAGCAAGAATGAGCCATCAGACAGAATCTGCCTTGTGCCGCACAACGCGCAAAGTACTCACCAGCCAAAAAGGACATGAAAGTGCGCTGGATGTTGCTGGAAACGCTGCCAATCCGCAGCACAATCACAATCAAGACACACACACGGAAGCACCAGCTCGCCACGCTACACGCCGAAGGCACGAGGATAGGTGGGCAGACGTGGCATGAGCAAGGATACAGTGAGAAAGGCCTTAGAAAAAGTCAAGCATACTTGAAGACGATGGAGCCGGCACGTAGCGAGTGGTTTCGAACTGGTGACGTCATGACGTCTGCAAGGGGACGGTGGGAAGCGCGATATTCAGGATGAGCAAAACTAGAAAGGCACCAGGCCCAATGCCGTGCCCCATGCCTCGTCTCGGCGAGATGCCAAACCTCGAAGTTCAAAGATGGTTTCCAAGAGAACAAAAACTGCCGAGAAGATTTCAAGCACCAAGCGCACGTCGCCCCGAGTTCCATCGTACACGTTTGGATCCCCCGGCGACATGAGCAGTGCTATATCAACGAGCACGAGCGGGCGCAAGAGCAACGATGATTGAGTGAGATTGGGCTTGCTCAAGCAGTCGATGACCCGCGCAGATGACTGCGAGCTTGAGCCATCAACATTCAAGCTCAGCTATGCAAAAAGACAAAGCGGAGGACTTTGACGGCAGGCACAAACCAGCGGTAACGCTGCCAGTCATCGTCAAATAAGCAAAAAAGCTGATCCAAAAGATGTGCCGGCCAGACTTGACCCATTTCTCAACCAGAATGTCACTACGGGAACAAGACCGGTGTGAGTACCAATGGATGCGCTCCATTCAGAATCGTCGCCATCGTTCTTGAGTGTTGGCAAGCTCAGCCAAAATCGGTTTTATAACGAACATGACGGGATGGTCAGCCAAGATCTGCGCATGTTCCAGCGTGCCTTCACGGACGAGCAACTCGATGGCGCTGACGTCGACGTCGTTGTCCTCGTAGTGGGAGTCGAGCTCGTCCATGGGGTACAGGAATTCACGGACGGGACCAAAAGCCCTACGGGGGCAGCACAAAATGAGAAGAGACTTGAGGACGGTCTGCACACCCACGTCAGCCAGACCGTACCAAGACAGCTCGCGGCGTCGGCGCAGGATGTGGTGAAACATCATGCGATCAGCGCGCACGGCAGCCAGCTTAAGGGGCGTCAGCCCTTCATTGTTATGCATGGCCTACAGAATAGCGGCGTTAGATTGGTTCCGTACAGTCGGGAAATTGCAGGGCGTGATTGTGTGGCCAGGCGAAGCAGATGCCTGATGGACTAACAAGGATGTTATCTTCAAAGCCTTGGTTGCGACTGGCAAGCAGGTCGTAAATCTCCGGGTAGCCGTACCACACGGCCAAATGCAGGGCATTGTTGCCATACTTGTCCTGCCATCGACAAATCAAGAACGTGATTGACGCGGCGCGCGCCGTGAGCAAGCGGGTGGTGGAGCACGCCGTGAGTGGTCAAAGCCGTTGATCAGACTCTTACCACAAGGGCGGGATCAGCACCGTGATTGAGGAGATACTCGACGCAATCGGCGCGGCGAGAGCACACGGCAAAGTGGAGGGGCCGCGAGCCAAAGTAGATGCCTTTGTCTGCCTCGTCCTGATCGAAAAACTCGCCAGAGCAGGCCACGTTGACATCGGCACCAGCTTGCACCTGGCCAAACGAGTCGAGTCAGCGTGGTCGCACGACACGTCTTCTGGAAGTCAACAAACGTGCTGGGGCTTGGCGTACCAAGAGGCGGACAAATTCATCTTGTTGCTTCACAATCGCCAGATGGAGTGCTGTTTCACCCTACACTCGGGCAACCGGGACCTGTCAACAAAGAGCCCATGTACCGAGTCAACGATTTTGCAAACCGATGGATGCCAGAGCATACCTGATACAATGAAGGTCGATTTGGGTTAAACAAGTCGTATTGGGCGGCAACGAGCGCCTTGCCATACCTGTTAGGCCAGAGGCAAGAAACGATTTTTTTGTGAGCAAGGATGGTCCGAGTACAGCCACACCCAGTTTGAGTAGAAAGCGAGCAAAACACACGTCTCAATCAGGTAGCGAGCCACATTTTTTGAAGCGCAGAGGATGGCTACGTGCAGCGGGGTTGCGCCGACGGCATCGCGTTGCTCCAAATAGATGCTCAGCTGGAAGCATCAACGAGAAGAAGGCACGTCAGAAGGCGAGTTTGAGAACTTGAACACACTTTGCTGGGCATTTGGAGTTTGAAGCAGGCAAGAGCCCATACCAATTCTTCACGAGAGCGTCCGGCCTCCCACGCCTTGAGCACGCTGACGCTGTTGTTCTTGGCCGCGCTGTGGAAAGAGAAATGTATCAAGCGTACGGTAAGAGGCGTGAGGGACTGCAAACAACGATTGTGCCTGGATGTTGCACGTCACATACTAAAACTGTTTTTGGGTGGACCAGTCGCGGGCCTGGCGCACTACACGATAGCATGGCAACGACAGCGGCCGAGCGTGATGAGATGCTGGCACGAGGCCAATCAGTTCGGGACCAAAGGGTTGGGGGGCATTGCTCGCGTACCTCGCTCTTCCTCATGTTTGGCAGCGCTAGAGTGTTGCCGGGTTGTGAGGCTGATGGCGTTGCTGTTGTTCTTCACCGACGAGCTGTGTCGGCTGATCGACTCTGCTTGAGGTGAGATCAGGCGCCTTGATGTGAGTTGCAGCCAGGCACTCGCATGACAGCATTCACACACAGAGAGACACACGAGATCGCTGCTGGTGAGAGACGTACTGAGCGGTATGTCCTCGCGTTGCGACATGTTTGCCGGTTTGACGCGAGAATTTCGCCGAAGCCGCCACACGGTGGGAAGCGCGAGATACCGGTGTCACACGCCACTTGAGTCAGGACCGATCTAACAACAAGATAGCACGGATCACAGTGAGCCCAACACCACCAAGCCCACCTATTCGAAACGACCAGCGCCGCTTGCGCCAAAAGCCACTTGACACTAGTACGGTCTCATGCCCCATGCCATGTAGCCCAGCCTCTTTCCCTCACGATTGATGGCCCTGGCCCAGTCCCGATCTGCTTCAGGCTACCGATTTGAAATCTGAGAGATCCAGCGCGCGCGCGTGTGTGTGTGTGTGTCCAGTCGTGCATGCAGCTTACCGCCCCCTTTGGACAAACAAAAGGATTTCAGGGGATTCGGATGGGTATGGAGGCAGAGGCAGAGGCGGGCGTGTAAGTAGGGGAGATGATGAGAGGGGCAACCAGTTCATGAACTGAACCACACTGAGAAACAGAGGTAAATCAGAGAAGCGCAACAACACCCGTATCAACATCAGAGGAACACCAATGTGAACGGTTTGGTCGTTTGACATGAGGAAAAAGGGGACGCTTCTCGGTAAGGACAATATCTTGCTTTTAGGGCAGCACCGCATCAAAGAGGCCGCGGCCCGACCGTGCTGGTATCAATGGCTTGGAACCCGAGGGTAAAGGCTGGACTGCTGGGATCAAGCTGAAAGTTGGTGCCCGAGGCTATGTTGATGAAGCGGGGGTCCTGAATCAAGCTCTCCACGTCCTCGCCTCGGGCTTGCCAATCACTCCAGGAGCAGTCCGTGGGGAAAGGCGAGCTCTCACCCCAGCGCTGACCGGTCTTCTCATAGATTGGCGCGCCTGGCGAACACCACAACGGGCCTATGGCGAGAAGGTGAAGGCCTCAGTGAGGCAATGGTAGAGATTTGCACGTTTGTGGCCGAGCCGAGCATTATAATCCTACCATGATCCGAGACCGAGGGAGAAGTGCCGTTGTGCACACAGATGGAGGCGTCATTGTTGAGAATCATAAAGTAGTCACTGCCCGTGCCGTGGGCCGACTCCATGTCACACCACAGTGACTTGGTGCCCTGACCAACGTTGACATCCACACACAAGTTCCCATCCCCCTGCATGTTGGCTGCACCTGCCGACACGGCAGCGCTTTGCGTGGTGTTGGTGCACCACACTGTCTGATTTGTATCACCCGTCGCCAGCCAGGTACACAGGTTGGCATGCTCATCGAGATACAAACTGGCCTGGCGGTTTTGAGAATAAAGCCGCTGACCCAGACTGAGGCCCTCGTTGGTGGTAAGCCACCAATGATCGCCAAAAGGGCGCGATGGGTCGCAGGGAAAGCTGGGTGATGCCGAGGCATTGTAAGACCAATAAAGATTTTTTGCAAAACTCTCATTGGCAAACCCGTTCTTGGTCGTGGAATAGAAGAGCAACCCCAAGTCCACGGCCACAATGTTCTGCTCAAACACGAATGAAGCTCGGTCCCCCTCGTCGCCTAGTGCAGGGTCGATGGTCTTGAGCCAAACACAGCTAACAATCCCCCCCCTCCTCCTCAAACATGGCCCGCCGATCTCACCAGCGTTGCCATCCCAACCACATTGCCCCAGTGGTTCAAGCGCATGCAATGCAGAAACAAAACATGACGGGTGTCATACCTGGCGCATCATGAGCTGAGGAGCGTACAGCCGCATCGCAGTCCTCCCGGTCCACCAGGGCAAAGATGTTGTTGCGGATCACGTTGTTCATGCCTACCAAGCATCACACCGTCGTCGTGGGGTCAGACACGCCTCTGCCCCACCCCCGGGCGTTGGCGCTCGTTTTCTTCTTTCTTTTCCATCCGCACCATAATGCTGGTGAAATCCGCCACACTTTGTTTTGTACGCCACGTTGTTAATCACAGTCACGTTGGAGCTCGCTTCTGTGTTAGCCCGAGCCCAAAAGCAAGGAGGTGCCGTGAGTTGCAAGATGGCATCAAAAGTCAGGCAGGAGGAGAAAAGAACGCAATCAAAACAGCCACGGCAGGGGGCATTGACTTGCGGTCCAAGTAGTAGCCCCAGCCCCCGTAGTTGAAGCTCGTGACGTTGATGCAAACGTTGTTGCTGATAACTGTCCCAGGCGACTCGCCCAGATGATACACACAGCCCATGTCACTCAGCTGCCGCCGACCAATGTTCTCAATGTGATTGTAGCTCACAATGTTATTGGTGTTGGCTAAGCGCACGCAGGGCAAAAGATCAGCATAAGGCCCTAGCACACATTCGCCTTGGGGTTGAGGAAAGCCCAAGAGGTCCTTTTTACCGGTGGGGATGTAGTTCCAGGTCCAACCAATGCTCACGCCAGTATAGTCAAAGTCGCGGATCATGTTGTGTGAGACCCGACTGTTGTTGGCTGCCTGCATGAGCACACCACAACCGGCCCTACGGCGCACGGCAAAGGAGCAACAAGACACCGATTCAGCCACGTTAATCGCTTGTCCTTTGACCACCAAGCCATCACTAAAGACCGTTTAGAGAAGCAAAAGATTCGGTGCGGGCCTTGGGCAACAATGGACAACGAGCGTGCTCTCGTGAGGGGCTGACCGGATGATGTGGGAACCGTCAAAAAAGTTGTTGTCGGTGATAATGACACCGGTGGCCGCTGGATCGGTGGGCGCCGGCACGCCACCGGCAGCGGCGCCGGCACGAACCGCACCAAAGCCCACATCGTGCACTTTGGAATGCGTCAAGGCCACATCCACGCAGCCACCAAAAAAGGCCACCCCGTAACTTCCCGCGTGACGGACGGTGATGTTGTTCAAATTAACGTCTTGCGCGTGAGCAAATTGCAGCAGGCCATATCGACCATCCCCAGCCTGCGAGGAGCACGTTGACCTGCAATACATTCGTTCAAAGCAAGTGACCAATGATGCAGGTGCGGCGAGCCTGGCAGCTTTCCCAGCTTCATAAAAGCTCAAACGTACTGGAAGCAAAGGCCAAGGTCGGCACGATTGTGTTCAAAGATGACGTTGCTCACATTCAGGTGGGCAAACTGGCTCACGCTGAGCAGGCTTGGTAACAGGGCCACGTAACCGGTGACCTGCAGCAAGTTCAGAGTGCACGCATAAGGAGCCTGCTTCCAGTGCAGTGGCTGTGACGACAAAGAGCGGGTGCGTCCCGTTTGCTGCGCGCATGCGTGCGCGTGCCCTCGCGATGTTTTAAAGACTCGCCCTCACGGACCTGGGGCGCGGCACCGTCAATGGGTGCGTAGAAGATCAACCCCTGGGTGGCGTCGTGGAAAAAGTACCCCGAGCCCGCCACGACATACTCGCGTGCGTTCTGCACGTAGTAGCTGGGGAGCAGGTTGTGTTGAGTATCCAGCCAGGCGTGGTAGGCAGCAGAAGAAGAGGGGTCAACCAATGCCCCCATCATACGCATGGACTTTCAGGCAAACCTACCGCTGGCCACTCGCGCCCGACGTGCCGCCGGAGAGCCACCGGGACGGAATCGGGTTGATGACGGAGATGTTGTTATTGGAAGCGTCAATGTGGGCGATCTGATGCACAGAGGCTGTCCACGACTCGTACACCACCATCTACGGACCAGACCACGGCATTACCTCAACCCCAGACACCAAGTAGCAGAGTGGCGAACGAAAACTCAAGCAAAGCATGTTGCGCTCCAGCCCACCGTGGCCTGGGGTGTTTCATACCTGCAAGCCAGCCGTGGCATTGTACGAAAGGAGCTGGTTGGGACCAACTTGCATCCAGTAAGATTCAGCTGCACCCGGCTGAGCACACGTTTGTTTGTGAACAGCCAGTGTCAGGGCCATGAACAGAAGCGCCGGCTCGATCATGAATACGAGGCACACTTCCCGATACTTGGGCTGGGCTGCGCAAGTCAAGGGTGGGGGCAGAGCGAGGCTATCTGTGGCTCGGGCAACGTACGGCAATCTGCTCCCAGATCATTGTGGGTGATCGAGCCAGCGGAATGCGCTCATCCCCGATCCAAAGCTGGAGGGCCTGACCAGGGTAGGACGGCGGCACACTGGCTGTAAAGATGCCGGGTTGATTCGGCTGGGGTGACCAGGCCCCAAGTGCGATGCCACCGTCCACGATTGCGCCCCTGCCCAAGGAATCAGGTTGAATCAGCGTAAGAAGGTAGCTGCAGCTGAATTCGGACTGTTTGCTTTGGACCGGTATCCTTTTGCCACGTGCGCTGGGGCAGACTCTTTTCACGAAACTTACGCCTCGCCCACGAGAGATAGGCTGGCCGCGCTGCATGTTTGGTTGATCTCGATCGGGGTCTGGAGAACGTGGCTAGAGCAAGAAAGGGATGGAGTGCATGGTTTCAGCTTTTGTTGCTCCTTTGGCGTGGCGAGGTGGGAACAGTTGTCACTCACCGACCGGCAGGAATATCGATCCGAGCCGGGCTGGAACTCGCACAAGCCGTGCGGACAGCTGCTGCGAGGTCGAATTCAGTCCCCCGTATGGGCAACCCTTGCCCCATGGCCAGCCAAGCACTGGCCACAAACATCAGCTGTACCCAACATGCCATCGCCCCCTCCGATCGTCTCGATCTCTGCTCTCAAACCAGATGATGATCAACTCCGCAGACGGGAAGTCAAAGTTTAAAAAAAAAAAAAAAGAGAGAGAGAGCAAAAAAGTGTGTGTGTGTGTGTGGAAGAGAGAGAAGCAAATCATCAACAAACACACACACACACACACACACACACACACACGTCTCTTTAATCCTCTCGTTTATGCTTTTCTCTCACATGTGGTAGTTTGTGCTTTTCCTTTGCATCTTTGCTAATCTCTCTCTCTTTCTCTCTCTCTCAAGCGTCTCTCCTCTCTCTCTCTCCTTTCCCTCTCGCCGTGCTCATCAATGGGGCGAGTTTTTGAGGTTTGGTGGTCCAGAACTGGATTGAAAGAGCAAGCACCGGGGATTGGGCTGGCCTTGAGCTTTTTGGGACGGCTTGATGCCTCCCGTTGAGACAGCGGAGCCGGTGATCTGGACCATTTTGGCATTGGATGCGGTGTTTGAGGAACATGTAGCTTGCTGGCTGTGCCTGGCGGATCTGGGCGCCCTACGGGCCTCGTGCCGGCGAGGACGGCAAGTCGTCGACGCTCTGCTGAGGCACATCAACTGGCGTGCCTTTGCATGGGTCGGCTGGCCTGTGCATGGCGATCCCAACGACATGCTATTTCACGCTGACGTTCGCCTTGCTCAAGGCTCTCCTGTCCTCGCGGGCCTGGAGAGTCGGGTCCCGCGCTGGCCCCAGCTGGGCCCCACGCTTGCCTACCGGCTGCGGCACCATCGGCATCTACCCGAAGCCTGGCCCATTCTTGCAGATGCGCGTGTGGTTCGCCTCCTAGTCGTGAGCAACCACACCGCACTCCTGGCAGACGTCGTGCAGCTGTGCTGCGATGCTGCGTTGGGCTCGACTCGACCCGGTATCAAGCCGGACCCCGCATGGCTCAATCAACAACGATGCATAATTGGCGACATTCTAGAAGATTGTGAGGGCCGCTGTGCTCCTGCCCTGCGCCGGTGGCTCACCCCCACCGATCAAAGCCGCCTCCAGCGCCAGCTCGCTCGCGCCCGCGCCTGGCTGACCACCGCTCCGGCGTTCTAGACAAGATTTTGCCTTTCTTTCCCTTTTAATCTGACATTTTAATCTGACATTTGCACTTTTGTGTTGACGACTGCAAGAATGAACACAACAGCAGTTGACTTTTGCAGTTGTTTGACAACGTCACAATAAACAAATCAGCAACAAGCCGAATCGTAGTAAATGCATCACCAATCACAGTTATCGCAGCAAACCCTCCCACCACAACGTAACATCCCCTTCAAAGCAAGTCGAGTATTTGCGGCCTCATCAACACTTATCGCGGTTAATGCAAACTGCGGACTTTTCAAAGCTGGCAGCGCCGATGACTTGTGCGGCACCGGGGTCGAACGACGGTTTCTTCGTGGTCCTCAGGCAGTGCTGGCTGTAGTCCTTGTAGAGACTGTACGCCCATTTGAAAGAAGTTTTAGCGTTGCGTTGGTTGGTGTCGGCAGTTTTGAGCGCAAGCGGCCGCCGGCGGCCCGTCTCGTCATCATGGCCGAGGACGGCAGCAACACCTTGGCGCCGCCTCCGTCAGACGGCGACGAGCACAACAAGCAAGTCCGCTTCTCAGACATGCTTGAGGAGTACGAGCCCTCTGATCTCGGCCGCAAGGGTCCCCGTGCCCCGGCTGCAACCACCTCCTCACCACAACAGGTCAAACCCGCCGCCGAGGCGACCGCATCGGCTCTGGTGGGCCGTCTCAACTTGGCCGCCATCATCTCCAGCCTCCCAGCAGACATGAGCGGTGGCGGCGGCGGTGGAAAAATCAGCGAAGAGGACGCCAGTGGTACCAACGCATCGGATCTGCCGCCCACGCATGATGAGGAGCATCTTTCGGTTGCTGCCACGACCACACCCAGCAACCATACGAAGGCTGGTGACGCCGTCGAAACAGATGGAACAGCCCTGCCCATTGTCACCACATCCTCGCAGGACCCTCACGAAGGCATCCAGGCACCCAGTGAACCTGCATCGACTTCCGCTCCGCTGCCGCAACAGCAGCAACCCGTAACAGCATCGTCAGCACCGCCACCGGAAGAACAAGCTCCGCCCACGACAATGACTGCAAATGCTGAAGCGGCGACTGCCTCACAAGAGCCAGACATGAGCGAGAGGGAGAGTGTTGTCATCGCACGTGGCGGCAAGATTGAAGTCGTTGATGCCGATGCCGTAACAGTCCACCCAGAACTGCGCTTTGAAGACCATGAAGAGGACGCAGACGATAGTGCGCCCCTTACTCGCGCTGCACGAGCGCCCCCTCGTCCATTGCGGGCTCAATCAGCTCGACCCCATCGGTTCGTTTCAAGACCTGACAACGGCAACACCCTCCCTTCCTACCATGCCCTTGTCTTAGTTGTCAACCCCGCGCCAGTTCTTATATTGATCGCCTTGCTCGTTGTCCACTATAGTTCAAGGCCCACCCCGGCACAAACGTCAGACCGGCCACGACCGGCCTCAGCCGCCCAGCCCCGTTCCCACACGCGCATTGGTAAAGACGCTTTCGCCTTTCCTGATATTTCATGAACCTGCTTTTTCTCCGCACACCCCGCATCACTTTGTCTGACTGGACTGTGCCTTCTCATATCGCACATTGCTGCCTGCCTCCGCTCACACAAACAGCGCACACAGCCAGCTTCACGGGCCCTGGCAAGGGCTTACATCGCTTTGCCAGTGAAGAAGCTCGTGACGCTTTTGAGGCCTGGTATGCGCGCAAGCAACGTTCGATGCGAGACACTCTTCGCGCCAACTCTAGCAGTGACCCAGAGGCTGAGAGGCAACGTCAATTAGAATCTCAGCGCAGCTTTGAGGCTTGGCGCCGGCGCAAGGACGAAGAGGAGCGAGAGGAGCGTCGGCGGCAGCGCCAGCGAGAAGATCGGCGCAATCCAGCACACTCACGTGCTGCCAGTGCGAGCACACAACAGGCGAACAGGGCGTACCACGAATGGCTGCAACGGAAGCGCTCCGAGACCAAACAGGCACAATTAGAGCAACAAATCCGGCAGCAGCTTTTGGATGAATCCCAAGACCTCTTGACCGAACGTGAAACCTTGGTCCAGTCGGCTGTACAAGACTGGCTCTCGCGCAAGCGCTATCAAGAGCAGGTAGGCTCCTGTGCGGCACAACAATGCCAACGCATTTGCCCGCTGTCAACGTCTGGACGCTGGTGGGGTGTTGACTGTGCGTTGCTGGTTGCGCTGACTCACGCCCCCCCCCCCCCCCCCTCCCCCGTTTCTTTTCCGGGACTTTCTTAGCTGGAGAAGGAGCAATTGAAGGAGCGATTGCGCGAGGAACGTCGCGAGATGCAGCGGATCAAACAGTCGTTGGCACGCACATGGACCACACCTTCGCGTGGTGAATCGCGCACCAGCACGACCTTTGATGCTTCTTTTCGCCTCCAGCAACGTGATGAACGGATACGGTCCCATCGCAATCCGTCGCTGTCGTCGTCCCCAAAATCATTCAAACCGAACCGCCTCAAGACCATGTAGAGTGTCTGTGGACGTATGGCATGTGTCCTAGCTAAAGTTTACCTCATTTCACGCCATTCTAGGCTCTAGGTGATAAAAATTTTATTTTGGTACATGTACTTGTTTGTGTTTCGTGTTCTTGCTTCAAGCATATGATACAGCCGCGTCTTTCTGTTTGTTGTGCATATTGTGATGGCGTACGCCAACAATTGAAGAGCAACAAAAGATGGGGCGCTCGTCGGCAAACGTATGTCACTTTGAATTGGCTCGCAGACTTCAGCGGGAGATGCTCCCGCAACACGCTCGGCGTCATTTCGGTCAATGGCTAAATACACTCCCCCGCGCGCACATACATACAAAAGTCGTTTCATAAAAGACATGGTATTTGCACGCTGCGTGATAACATGGTGTCAACTCATCGTCAGAGCCAAGAGCAAGAGTGAGGAGACAGACGCTCCCGGCGTTGTCAATCCTGCCACAAACCCTAGGCACTCTGCTCAATAGTGCTCGTATTGCTAAACGCTTTAACTGGCGCGTCCGACTATGGATATCCGAGAACGCGAGATGAGCACACAACAAACTAACAAGCCGAGTAGAACGATTCGTGCCCTTGCATAGGGACACGCGCAAGTCGGAGAGGCTGCCCAGAGCAAAACGAACCGTGTCTGCAGTGGTTACTCCACCGAGCTGAATTTGCGGATCGGCAATGCTTTCGCCCGGCCCATTGTCCCCGTCGAGCTTGAGTTGTCCTCGAGACATGGCCAGCAATGGATTTTCTTGCATGCCCAAATCGTCATCATCTGCATGGCGCACACCGTCCGTCTTGTGAGGCCAACACATTCTGCCATGTTTCGAGCCCATACCCAAACGACAACGAGGGTACACGGTCCCAGGCACTGACTTGTTTGCACACCGTCGATCCGTGCTTGCGCGGTTTGAGGCTTGACACGCGCCTGCGCTGGCGAGCCCGATTTGATTGCGAGGCCCAAAACTAGAAGAAAGACGACTTGCAACAGCCAGCCCACTAGGCACAGGATGAAACCCAGGCTCATGCTGGTCGAAGTTCTGCGTTAAAAGAGCCAAATTCAGGAGGCCGTTGGGCGTCGGATACAGAGACGGAGAAATGAGATGGCACAAGGGCGCAGAACTAGGACTCAAAGAATACGAGACCATGCGCGACGAATGACAATGCAAACATACGCTAGCAGCGAGTCTTGAAGCAAGACCGCATAAACGGCTGAAGCAGACAGGCCAAGAATCACTGCGCAACAAGACAGCAAGGCACAGTCGAAAAAGTCAAGTCCGCGCCATAATGTGCCGCAACCCTGCGGTACTTGTTTGTATCTGTCTCTTTGCTGTTTGCTTCACTTGGCATGGGAAGGATTTCAGCTTACCAATCAGGATGGCTGCAAGAGTGCAAACGGCATTGCCGTGGGCAAGCAAAAACTGTCCCAAAGAAAAGCGTTCCAACACGAGGACGCCCAGCAAGTCGAGGGCGATGGCAGCAAACCATAGCACCATCAAGCCCGCCAGGATAGCATCAGTCATGAACAAACTCTCGACCGCCTGCGACTTGCGTGTCGGCCCGGCAATGCACGCCAAGCTGGCGGGGAGATGGCATGAGCCTGTGCGCCACAATGCGAGCGAAAGTGTCGCCCCAAGCGATCAAGCGTTTGGGCCACCGTGTGTTGCAGAGCAAGCAAGAGCACGTACTGGTGGCCGGCATGCAAGTCGAATTCAAGATCGTTGGCAAGAAACCAGTTATTGGAGCTAATACCTGCAGGGAACCGATGTCGACGGCATGAGTCAGAGCTGCCGGAGTAAGTAGGAGAGAATCACTGCCGCCCTTGTGGCACCACATACCAGCAGCAAGGAGACTCATGGAGGCACTGCTGAACACAATGACGATCCAGGGCCATCGGGAAGTCCATGTGATGCGCCCTGTCCAGCGGAGCAAGCCATCATATGCAGCGCCCACCGGCCTGGATGTGGCGGGCCACGTAAAGAGCACGACGAGTGTGCTGTATCATGGCAGTAGCGTCGCACAAATCGGTCAAGGCACACGTGAGCACTGAGTCAAAGTCAATATTGTCTTGAACGAATCGTTCGCAGACAGCATGTACGAAAGGTGCATGTCTGCCTTGATGCTCACAGAACAACCATAATTCATCCCCCATATTTGGACGCGGGCCAAAAAAGAAAAGCAAAGAAGAGACAGAGGACGTTGGGGGGAGGACAAGGTGAGCGCACCAAAGTATCAAAGTGGCGCAGGCAAGGCCAAACATGCTGGTGAAGGAGACACAATCCACCAAGCTCGCATCCAGATCGGTCATTTCGCTTGCCAACAGCGCAATCGTGACCAGCACCATCACGCCTTATCATATCGGGCACAGCACAAAGCAAAATGAGCCAAGAGGAGAAAAAAAAATCCTTCAGACGAGGACGTATCGTACCGGTCGCAGCAAAACCGATCCAGAGACGGCCCTTGCTGAGTTCAACGGCTTGTGGCAAGGGTGGAGGCAAGGAAACTGAAGACAACAACTGAAGGTGGGGAACGTGCAGGTGCCGGTGAATTCATGACGACAAGTGAGCAGAACTCGCGTTTGAGTGGTGACGCAGTTGACTACCTGAAGCGTGGCAAAGAGGGCAGTCAGCAAGGCACCAACGAGCGCCAAGCAGAAGAAAGCCAGCGCTGCCTGCAATCGAGAGGGTATGTCGGGCAAGTCGGCATCTATATTTTTTTTTAAAAAACAAACGGCGTCCAATACAATACCAAGGTCACGTGTGAAGCTTTCACCCCTTGCAGGCGGCCACCAAGTCAATCTCAAGCACGTACATTTGTAACACGTGCTCCCAGCACATGCGCCGACGAGGCCGTATGTTATGGATGTGGTGCCCATGCCCAAGGTGGCGTTCAGAGCTGCCCAGTCATTGATGGAAAGTCCTGTGTGTGACACCAAACACAAAGCGTCAGTAACCACAACCTCAGCCCCAGTCCAGCAGCTGGCACGTCCCACGGCGGTGGTCAGGCAGGTATCTGCGCACCTAAGATAACAAAAAGAAGCAAAACCCAGGCAAGGATGCACTGCAAAATGCTCAGGAACCGATTTTCCGAGGCATCAGCCCGGTCTGTGGAGCCGATACAGCACAAAATCAACAAACAAAATCACATCAGGGTGGAATGGCAACGAGAACAGGTCGGCAGTGAGTGGCGGCATTGTTTCGTCCCACGACAAGACTTTGGCAAAATAATGATAAAACCAAAGGCTGAACTCAATGCACGTACAGCTCATGGCCGCCTGGGCCTGGTGCGACGTAATGGTCGAAGTGCGTGGCGGCAAGGACGGCGTGTTTTTGGCAGACTGCGAGACGGAGGAGCCCCGTGGCGGGGGAACATAAGGCGGGGGAGCACTATCAGACGAGTTGACGCTTGCTCCTGGCGCCGCGCTCGGTGACGGCGAGTCGCTGACAAGGTTGGCCTCAAAGCCACCGGTGGAGGGATCAACGTTGAAAGAAAAGTTGAGGACATCTCCGGCTGAGGTGTCATATTCATCAAAACCATAGCTATCTGCAGGGCTCCGCCCTCCGGGTGGGTCCCGCAAGGGAACGGCCGGTGCAGCCACGGCGGTAGCCGCGGGTATGTCCCGCTCCAGCTCGGTGTTGCCATACATATCGTCGTTCATCGCGACAACGGGAATGGCCGGCGCACCACTGTCGAGCTCGGCGTTGCCGTAAATGTCGTCTTCCCCAGCACCGCCAGCACCACCAAAGCCAGTAATGACTTCGGGAGCCTCGTCCTCGCCATAAATGAGATCGTTGGCCAATGCCTCTGCATCGATGGTGTGGGGTGCGGTGAATCCAGGAGCTTGGCTGACGGAAGCATTGCGTTGCGGGGGCAGAGGAAGCGGCAATGATTGACGACGAGAATCGGCTCCAAAAGAAGTGGCAGGGGGCGAGGTCTGTTGCATGTGGTGCATGTCAACCTCCGTGTTGCCATAAATGTCATCGGAGGGGTAGCTGATGTTGGGAGCAGCGTCGAGCTCCGCATTACCGTAGACTTCCTCGTCGGGCACCACAGCGCCATGCACAAGGTGCGGGGCAGGCTGTGACTGCCCAAAGCCCAGATTCGGAACATTGTCCTCATTGCCATAGGTTACGTCTTCCGTGGGTGGTGTGTATTCCACCTGAAAAAGTGGAGCGGGTGGGGCTGCCATACCCGGCCGGGCAGAGATGGAGGCGCGGGGAGGAGGCAATGCGTCGTAGGTGTCATCTTCTTGTGCCACGATGATGGGAGCAGGGTTCGACACTGGGGCAACGGGAGGATACGAGACAGAGGCGCGAGGCGGCGGCAAGGCGTCGTATGTATCATCCTCTTGAGCAACAATGACCGGAGCGGGAGCTTCGACCGGGGCACGAGGCGGCGGCAGGTCGGCGGTCATGGGTGTGTAGGTATCCATACTGTGGGCGGCGGGCAGATCCATGTCGGCGTTACCATAGAGCTCGTCGTCATCGGCAACTGCGGGCATGCCGGGCGCCGCAAGTGGAGCACGCGGCAACGGGGCTGGCAGCCCGGCAGTGCTGGATTCAGCTTCAGCGTTGCCGTACAGCTGATCGGCATCGCCCCCCGACATGGGCTACCAAGGTGCGTGATATGCCAGGTGACAAAGACAAGTATAGATGAGATCAGTGCATGCACCATAGCCAAGCACCTTCCAGCAGACCAACACCTTCCTGCCCGAAGCTAGCTACCGTCGAGACGGAACGAGGAAAGGTAGAAGCGTACCATGTAGCTTTGCTCCGCTTCAGCATTGCCGTACAGTTCGCCGTCATCGCTCGTGACAATGGCTGGTGCACTGGCGTGAGCAATCTGTGAACAAGGGAGGGCACGTCAAGGAAATTGAATCATGGAAGCTGGAGCTCACGAGTCGGGGTGGGAAAAAAGGTTGAGGAGCATGACGTACAGACTCTTCGGCCTCGGTGTTACCGTAGAGTTCGCCATCATCCATGGCAGTGGGGGCATTCTGTTGAATGGCGTCGCTGTTGTTATATAGCTCGGCGCTCTGAGCCATTAGTTGATTGGTAGTTGAAGCGGAGGGCAAATTGAGTCCACCGCGAGTTTGCTTCGGGGGCAGGGCAGGCGCCGTGCTATTGTCGGCGTCAATGGTGGGCAAAGTGGTTGGCGGCGCCCCTGGCGTGGGCAAGGGCGCACGGAATGAGGCGGAGGACGAAACGGAGGCACCTCTGGCGCCCGGCAGGCTTGGCAGGGGTCGGCTCATGGAAGGCGTTCGCCCCATGACGGAGCTGGTGCGGGAGCCGAGACTTGGCATGGGGGAAGAAGGCAACTGAGGACGCATGGTTTCCAGGTCTTCATATGTTTCCTCGGGCTCCAAGTTGGGTGCAGCGGAAGTTGACCCGCTTTTGGGGTTGATGGGAAAGGGGATCAGCTTGATTTCGTCGCCGCCCGAGGCGATGCCGTCGGCAATGTGTGTGTGGACAAGGGCGCCGAGACTGGGGTATCCAATGGTCGGGGAAACATGCCACAGGTAATTTTGCTAAAGCCACGAACGTTATGTCAAGGCCAGGTTGCCATGCTTACAAAAGAGGATGCACGGGCACGGGCACGGGCACGGGCACGGGCACGGGCACGGAGAAGGCGGCGGTAGTGACGAGAAAAGATGATCGGAAAGCCCACCTGAAAGATGCGAAAGTTTTTGAGCGCGCCTTGCCAGCGCACGACCATCGTAAAGGCATTAGGGTCGGACGCGCTCGACCGCAAGACGAAAGACCCATCTGCCACTCCTGCACAAGATAAAAAGGGGGGTTGAGGTCGTTTCGGAGGAGATGCCAAAGCAAAGAACTGGCGGATAAATAAATCCGGAGCCAGGGTGGACCACAAGGCCGCCCAGCTCAAGGCTTCGGCCACATGTATAGTTAAAAGACGGTCGTGGCGCAAAACGACATACCGGGCTGCATCAACCGTTGCTCGATGCTGTGCTTATCCTGCAGCCCAGCAAACCACTCCTCATCCGCCACCTCCTCAGCCATGTCGGCGGTGTGCTCTGCCTCCTCCGTGCTCCACGAGTGACAGACGAGCGCGCGAGAGAGAGAGAGAGAGAGAAAGAGAGAGAGAGTACGCCCCTCCCCCTTTCACACTCATAAGCACATTTTGGCTGTGAACAAGTCGAGGTGTTAACAACAGTCGTTGTTGTCAAAGCCGTTTTTGCTGACATTCAATCACTGCTGCTGATGTGTGTGTGTGTGTGTGTGTGTGTGTGTGTGTGTGTGTGTGTGCAACGCCAGCTTGGACAGAGACATGTCCCAAACGTGAGGGCTGGATCTTTTCAACGATAACATGGAAAACTGCTACATAAACTAACGTTAGTGTGATGTTGTGGACTGTATTTGTTTGAATATCACCTACACAGACTTGTGAACCTATTTTTAAACTCGGCACACACCCTCTTTTTTTCTACGGACAGAGGCGCCGTCAGTGCGCGTCAAGGCACGGCGCGATCGACACGCACACATGCAGATCAAGACCGGCAGACAGAATAGCAGTCACGTAGTGTTGGGAAACAAGGAAACGGAGGAAACGGACCGCCTCGTCAACCAAGCGTTTTTGACTGAACTCTCTCTCAAACTCTCTCAAACTCTCTCAAACTCTCTCCCCTCTCTCTGAATCTCTCTTCTCTCTCTTCAGCCTTTTCTCTCTCTCTCTATCTCTTCTCTTCTATCTTCTCTCTCTCTCATCTTTCTCTCTTCTCTCTCTCTCTCTCTCTCTCTCTCAATCTTTCTCTCGCCTCTCTGTGTCACTTCTTTTGGTTGTTTTGGTTGAGCCTTGCTGCTACGATCGCTCGTCCGAAAGCTTGTGGGCCCTGCTTGGAATCCGGGAGAGCAAGTACAAGTACGCGCCGGGCAGAGGTCGTGTACGCGCTGGAAGTGATAAGAGGCATCCTCACCTCGGCGCCGTTGATCGTGCCTCTTTGGGCTCAAAGCGTTGTGTTTTGTTGATCTTCTCGTGCCTGGACCAGTCTCGTACGTTGACCGCGTCCAATTTTTTTCGCATCGTGTCCCGACCGCTCGGCTGTCGTCTGCACTTGCACTGCAATGCCTTGCACTCGCGCTCAACTGCAATCGTGCCCGACGCAGATGGAAGAAGTGACGGGCTGCCCTTATTTCTTGGGCAAGTCCGGCGCGACCCGGGCCAGCCAGGTCCTCTCGCAACCCTCAGTCCCCAACCATGGTTTCGTGATTCGCGAGTCCGAATCGGCTCCAGGCAGCCTCACGCTGTGCATCAAGACCATGGACAACATCACCAACTTTAAAATCAAGCAGGTGCGCTGAACGACTGGCTTCCTGCCATACTCTTGTGCACGCGGGCCCCTCGCCGTGACCCATATGATGGCCTGACTTGACGGGTGGCATTCATTCACGGGCCTCCAGCTCATCCATGATCGTCGTCTGCATACCGCCCCCGCCACTTCGATATAGGCTGGCCCGCAATACTTTATCAAGCAAGGCGAAGTCTTCTCTTCAATCAACCAGCTCTTGTCTGCCCTCACCACCTCGGGCTTTGAGTCGCAAGGCCGCCACCTCCGTCTCATTCCCATCGACAGTCGAACTTGCACCCCCACATTCATCGCCAATCGGGGCCCCGCTCGCCCTGGGCCTTCCGCGACTCCCGATCGCAGCGCCACGTTGCCCCACCGCAGCTCAGGCCTTTTGTCTGGTAGCGTCCCACCTCCCTTGCCCCAGACACAGCGCCCCAACCAGCGGGCGTCTCCCACTCCAGGAAGCGCACCGCCCCCAGTGCCACAAACGCAACGACCGACATTGGGATCGCGCAGTTCCACCCTTCCTGTGGGCACGTCCCTTGCTGCCATGGCCGCTGCAGCTCCGCCTGCTGTACCCTCAACTCCCCGCCCCGGCAGTGGCTCGCCTCCCGTACCCTCATCGCCCCGGCCCTCCGATGCGGCTTCCACGTTGCCCCGCAATCGAGCTGCTCCCGACCCCTATGGCCAACACGTGCATCACTCCGGTCCAACGTCTGGCTCCCCACGGGCTAGCATGGGGGCACCTCCCCCAGGCGCCACACCGCCGGACGGCATCGTGTATGGCAATGCCGTGACTCGCTCTGGTGTGGCCCTCCCCGTGGCCACGCCGCCTTCTGCCGCCTCTCCGGCATTCGGTGGCGAAAACGTCCCGTATGGCCAAAAAGTGAGCCGCTCAGCACCCGTCCCCGCCAATCAGGAGGATGATGACCTCTATGAAGCCGTTCCCAACGATGGGAGTCGGCCCAAGCCTTTGGGTCGTCCCCATGCGACGCTCGCCCCGGTCCGTCCAGACCTCGACGATTATGACGACCTGGATGATTACGAGTACACCAACGAGGAATTGACCTTACCACCTCCCAACTCCTTTCACGCGGTATGCACTCTCATTCCTCGCCCAGAAGCTGTTATCAGTCCAGTCTCACTAGCCCTTCACCGCAAGATCGCTCATCCGCATGGCATTCTCAGCAATCACCATCTAGTCAGAGCCAAACTCAACCGCCGCCGTCAGCCATAAGCACTGAGGCCACCTACGTCAACCTGCCAGCCTCTGGCCTTGACCCAGGCACGCAGAACAGCAGTCAACCGCCTGCGGTATGTTACTACCCCGTCCCAATACCAATCAATGCCTTTGCGGTTGCACTCATCTCTTGAGCACTACCCTGCACGCTCACCTGCGCCTGAGCGTCCCCGACAATGCACGGGGTGGGTTGCCCTGTGGGCCGTATTGCTTACTCTCTAGGTGATCGCGATACAGGAAGATGAATATTCTCATTTGGCCCAGCCTGGTACCTTTGGGCAGCTTCAATCAGACAGCACATCCAATGTGCAGGCCTCGCCCGCCGTCATGGTGCGGATGCCCGAGGACAATTACGTCAATGCAGCCGCTATTCAAATGCAGCGTACCAGCCTGACACCATAGGTGCCCCGTGGGTAGCCCTTGGGATCAACCGACCCGGGAAGTGTTTTCGATCATGGCAATCCGTTTGTTGATCTCAGCGTCGAATCATGATCTGCACATAGTTCGCAAATTGATTTCTTGATTTCTTGATCTTCCAAAGACCCTAAGCTGGATCAAGTTGCTGGACGTGCATTGATGACTTGATTGATCCGCCCCCTCGGCCACGCCTCAAGCAAACAAGTCATCAAGTGCCAGCGAGAGAGAAGAGGAGCTTCGACTGATAACTCTCCTTCAGACACAGTTTTGTGTTTTTGTTGTTCAAGCCTTTCGCTACCAAGTGGAAATGAACTCAAATGTATCTGCATGCATGCACTTGTCGGCGCCACACCCGCTTGCTTTATCGTGCGATGGGGCGGATCCCGCTCCCTTCACTCGTATCGGTGTGTCTGAGGTACACCAAATGCTGCCATTTTTCTTCAGTTTACCGCTCGCTCCTTTTTTTTTTTTTTTTGGCTCGACCCTCTGGGTTGCTGGGCGCTGCATCCGCGATTGGCTCTTCTCTGCCCCAGTCTGGCTTTTCTCTCGACGGTTTCAAAGGTGAGGCGAGCTGCGCAGGCTTGCTCCTCCGACTCATCGACTCAGCACTGTGCCTGGGCCGCGCTGACTTGGCTTTTTTGTTTTGATTTTTGGGGACGCTGTTGCTGTTACCACACCAGAAAGGCCTCGAAGACGAGTGCAGAACGTAGCAAGCCACCGTCGCCATGCCCTTGTCCAGCTTTCCCGAGCTTGAGGGTGCACTCTTCCCCAGCATCGATGCCATGAAGCTGGCCGAGAAAAAAGTGCTAGCTCAACGCGCTGAGCAAGCTCGGCGGGAGGATGAGCAACGTCGCCAGGCCGAGGTTAGCCACTCATTGGCTAACACCCTGCTAGTCTGCAGCGGCTGGGCTCTCCTGACCTGAGCTCACCAACTGTGCACATGTGTGCCCCCTCACCCTGGCTTTGAATTCATACACGTGTGGTGCATCCGACCCTGCAACAATGACAGGCTGAGCAGCGCGCTCGTAATGAAAAGGCTGCCCGCATTGAGGCCAAGCGTGTAGCCAACGAACAACGGCTACAGGACATGGCCCGTCAACGAGCTGCCGAGGTAGATGCCGAGGCTGAGCGGATGCGACGACAGCAACGAGAGATGGAAGAAGAAGAACTGCGCCGCCAGCAGGAAGCAGATGCGGCTCGCCGTCGCGCAGAAGAAGAAGCCGCAAAGAAGCGCTCTGAAGCCGCCCAGTGCGTTCGCTCTGACATGTCACCTTGATCCCGCGCTGTTCTGCGCCTGCTATGACGATCGCTTTGCATTATTGTCTGCCTCTCCTCATTTCAAGCCCTCCTTTGCCATAGGTTGGCCGCTGCCAAGGAGGCCGAGCGCCAGCGACGCCTGGAACATGAAAAGCAGCGCAAAATGTGAGTGTACGCCCAGACGCCGGCTCATAGGTCAGCCCATAAGTCGGCCCATGCGTTGGCCCATGCGTCCACCCATATGCCGGCCCATACGTCGGCCCATACGCCGGTTTGAAGTCTCTCTATTCCATCCGATGCCGTGTCTCAAAGCCTCGACCCAACCGCTGCTCACTAGGAACGACATGATTGCACGGATGCAACAAGAGGAGCGTGATGCTGAAATCCGGTTTGTTTTTGGCACAGCCCGCGCTTAACTTTCTTGGCTTTGGTCTCCGGCACAAAGATAACCGTCATGCCGCGAACAACCATCCCATGATCTGACTGTCGAACAGGTGGATCAAGTTGCAAATGGCAGAGGGTAAAGTTCGTGTGGGGAAGCGCATGAGCCCCCGGGGAAAAACAGAGTACTACTGTCGCACCTCCGACATCAACGATGTGACAGCGGGTGATCTACTTGATTGGATCAAGTCCGACCGCGACCTCCCCTCTGGGGTTGAGGTGAGCCCGCAAGCATCTTGAGCATGGTAGTTGTTGTCGGTTTTTGGCTTGTTTGGTTTTTAAAATTTTGCGAGTTGTCTTTCCTTTCTCTCTTTCTCTTTCTGTGTTTGTGTCTCACCTTCACCTACCTTCTGGATTTGATAGGCTGTGGAAGAACAACCGATTGCAGAGCCAGTTGCCAATGCCAAGTTTGGTCAAGGCAGTCTCAGTGTCGCGCAGGCTGGTGCAGCAGCAACAAACAAGCCTCGCCAGCCCAAGCTCCACGTCGTGGACCGAGACTGGCGTCGCAACCATCAGTCGTATATCCAAGACGCCGTCAGTGCTTTTGATAGCAGCAAGGGCCTGCCATATTGGCGACGCGCCGTGTTCCAAATTTGCGACCGCCTCGACGATGTGGAAGAGAAATACGATGCCGTTCTCTCCCTCTACTGCTACGTCTCGCTTCTGCTTGCCCATGAGGGGCGTCGGGGTCTCAAGCAAGATTCGGAAAATGCACGCACAGCAGCTGCCTTGGTTGAGTCACCTCCCTACCTCTCAAAGATCCTGAAAGAAGCCCCAGGCAACCTGTACGCTCTGATGACCCTTGGCCTCCTCCGCTTTGCCGGTGATGACGTCCTTGCCGACAAGATTGATGGTCTTCGCATCATTCCCAGCACAGTTGACGGTACGTTTCGTGGCAAACTGGATTATTGCTTGAGCATGGAAAACCTCTAAACGACCTATTGGCTTCCAGGCTGGATCGGTCAGGTCATCGCTACGCGCCTCTACTTTGACTTTGTCCTCTGGCGCCAAAATGGGAGTCCTCCCCGCGCTGGTTTTGAAGAGCTGGAATTTGAGCCCGAGGCACCGGTAAGTCATGGCTGTCACGAGTATCGCACACGCACCGCTCAACAACGCACCGCCTGCACTCATGTGCACCGAGCTCTCCCAATATAGACTCAGGGGTCTGCGGAAATGTATGCCTTTGCCAAGAACAAGCTGCAAGAGCTGGTGGCCGCTCTCAATTTACCCGAAGTTCGCGTGGGCAACATTCCCACAATCCTGTCAGCCTTTGACGAGCGCGTTGCTGAGTTTCTGAGCCAACGCCGCGAGATCAAGGCATCCTTGGTAAGACCTGCACCATCTTGTCCTTTTGGTGCAAATGGTTTGGAGGAGGCAGGACGGAGAGACTGGTTGTTGCTGTGGCTGCTCTTGCTTTGCGTGTTTGTGTTTGCTTTGAGTGAGAAGAGCCGTCATGACTTGGTTTGTTGATGGATGCACAGGACAAGGTGGAAGAGCTGAATAAATTTTCGGTCGATGCGGCGGCTGAAGCGGCAACACCGGCAGACATGGACCTGCGCACGGTGCAAATGCAGCTGGACCAGATCAAGCAAGAGCTCAAGCGAGCTGAGGATGAAGCCGCGCAGGCCGACATGGATATACAACGCCACGAGGCTGAGATGGAACGAAACCGAGATCGCCTCGCAGTACTTGAGGCCGAACTGGGCTCTAATTGAGCCTCGTTGTTTGGCATCTACAAGCAACTCTCGACTCACCAAGGTGTGGCATTGCAGATCATCACGGTGCCACCTCTGACGAGGCGTGCCCAAGCACATGGATCCACACGCCCTGCTGCTTACCGCGGTGTCTGCAGCCAGGCTTGGCGAAACCACACACCCGCATACACCACACCTTTGATATCTTTTATGGCCCTGTCAAGGGGTTTGTTCGCCTTGCATGCACCAATTCTTTGTGACTGGCGCGGTTCTCAGACCAGTGCATCTTCTTTCGCACAAAGTCCTATTGGATGTGTGTGTTTTTTGTAAATCACGCGAACAATTGACTCTCGTCGGCCGATTCGGTGCTTTCGGCCGCATTTTGAGGAGGCGCGACGAGCGCTGGTCTAAGCACACAATGCGTGACAATGCCATCTATCAGGCGAACACATTGGCGAGGCAAGCAGAATTTTAGTGTACCTGGCAGGGGACGCTTCAGGAGAAGCGTGGTTGACAGCGTTGTGTGCCCCAGGGCTCGGGGTTCCTTGAGGAACGACGCGCGGCGAGGGAGCCAGTGTGACTGGCGTTTGCGGGGTCCGAAAAATAACGGCGCGACGAGGCAAAAGCTGCAGCTCCCGCTCAACGGTTGGTGTCCGAGGGACAACTCGGAATGGCGACTGTCCTGAGGGCACCACCGGACTGGCCACGGCCGGCGACGCCGGCACCAACGAAACACCACTCCGAGACATGAACGTTGATCCCCAAGGAGAGAAATGTCGACAATTCATCAGCCATTTTCCCGCCAAAAATGAATTCCAAACGCTTGCAAGCTTTGTGTGTGTGTGTGTGTGTGTGTGTGTGTGTGTGTGTGTGTGTGTGTGTGTGTGTGTGTGTGTGTTGTGTTGTGTGTGTGTGTTCTTTTGTTTGTGTTTTCCTTCTCACTCCTTTCATGTGGTCGTTGTGCTATTTCTGTGCCTTTGCTGTTTCTGCCTTTCTCTTCCACCAATTCTCTCTCTCTCTCTTCTCTCTCTTCTCTCTCTCTCTCATTTTTTTTTTGAAGCGTAAGTGTGTGTGTGTGCGAGTGTATTGAATAAGAAAGGGACGAAAGGGCGGTGCGGAGGGAGTTGGACCGAGTCAAGGCGGTGGAGAATTGAGAATGTGACTCACTGATGATTGGCATTGTGTTGTTCACGGGGTTGCTGAAGTCGGATCACGTTGAATTGACCACCGAGAAGGATCACGATGGAGCCGCCGACATGGGTCATTCTGCTTCTGCTGGTCATCGTTCAGATCGGCTTTGGAGGCTACTCGATCGTCTTGCAGGTCTGTTGTCGCAGTACGCTATACTGGCGCCTGTGCTGGATTCCAGCAACGATGTTTGCTCCCACTGTCCTGCGATGCGCGCCTCGATCTGAATCATTGGCGATCTCACCTGTCTCATGGACTGGTGCCCATTTCATCCGATGGCCTGGTTGCAGGCCTTTGCCAAGAATGAGCATGCCGACTCCCTCGTCTTTAGCACCCTGCGCGATGCTTTTTGTGCCCCTGTTCTGATGTTGGCGGCCATTGTGACCGAAGGCGGCTTTCGCGTTCCCCGCGTCTCGGAGCTCGCATTCTTTGGCGGTAAGCTTTTCAACGCCCTCAAACCATTTCACCCAAGCCTGCCCCACCCGATCTGATTTCTCCTGTGGCTCAACTCATGTATCACCTCCATCACGCATGCACTGCCTCTGGGACTGCACTCTTGCGTTGGCCAATCAGCGCTCGGTCTGACGGGCATGTTTGGCAATCAGCTTGGCTTTATTGAGGGTCTTTATTACGCTGGACCGGACGTAGCCAGCATTTTCCAGCCCTTGATTCCCGTTTTCACGGCTTTTTTTGCCTTTGTCGTCTGCATGGAGCGCCTTCCCTCCTCCTCCCGCTGGTATCAGTGGTTCAAAGTGGCTGGCATCTGCCTTGGAGCTGGCGGCGCTATTGTCATGACGCTCGCCAAGTCCAGCTCTGCTGATTCGGTAAGCCCTCGTCGGCAACCCTCACTTCTTTTGATGCTCCTCTTTGATGATTGATTCCTGCTTTGGTCTTGGCATTCGTGCGCAGATTGATATCAAGCAATTCAATTCGACAGCTTGCAATGATACAGCCTACAACGTGACCACCTGGTCTCAGAAGGATTGCCACTTGTGGTCCGACCTTGACGGAGTGGTCCCAGCCTATCAACAGATTGGGTACGTCCTTGCTGGTTGCTCAAGCCTGTTGATTGCAACAACTCACACCATTCCGACTCCCTTGGTCTACTAGTCTGGCGCTGGAGGCGAGCTGTAATAACTCGATTGTCACGCTATCATTTTACAATGACAGCAAATGCGCATCCCCCATGAACATCAACATGATCTTGAATGATACGTGCAGCGCATTGACTGATAAGACCACCTGGTCATGTGCCTCCAGCTCTGGCGCAAAGAGCGAGGTACGTGGTTACACATTCTCCTCTCTGTCTCGAGTTGAGAGTCGTTCATCCCCCTGACCTCTGGTGCTTTCGTAGATTCTCGGCATCATCTTTTTGATCATCAACTGCTCCTCCATGGCCTTTTACGTGCTGTTGCAAAAGCGCTACATCTTTGATGGGTCTGGCACCATCAGTCGCTGGGGCAAATACCCGGTGCATGTCACTGCTTGGAGGTCGGTTCTTCTGGACCTCCCATCTTCTGTTTTGACTTGTGAATGTGATTCCCTCTGACACAACAAACATGGGGACATGTCGCAGCTACTTGTTTGGGGCTTTGTGCATGGCAATTGCCACGGGAATCCGGTATGCCATCCAGCAAGACAAGTCTGTTTTCGTGATCAAAACAGCAACCTTTGGTGGCCTGGCCTACGCTGTGTTGGTTAGCTCAGCTCTGTGCTACGGCCTCATCACTTTCTGCAACAAATACATCTCCAGTCTTGTTGTGACGGCCAGCTGGCCCCTCCAGGTTGGTCTTGTGCCCTATCTTTGCACGCAGCTCTTGGCGCCGCCGTCTCACCAAGCGTTTCGCCGCGGCGCCGTGCTAGGTCTTTGTAACGGTGATCCTGTCCTACATTGTCTTCAACATTAAGCTGCAGTCCTTGGAATATGTGGGCATGGGTTTGATTTTACTTGGCATGATGGCTGTTGCCTATGGCAACTTCCGCGAGCAGCAGGAGAAGCGACGGGATGGCTACGACATGCTTATCAACGATACAGATTAGATTCGCGAATCAGAAATTTAAATTCCACATAGTGTAAGACGCGCACCATCCGACGAAAGCACCTGCGAGCTTGCTTATCAGCCAGCGCGTCGTCGCTTTGCTTCAGCGAGCTTGCGTGGCAATTTGCGTGATGTCGTCCTTAGAATTTGATTTGTCAGTGTCGCGAGTGTTAAAATTTAGGGTTGCAATGTCTCCAATCGTTCACGTTCAAATCTAATGTGGCCCACATAAGACCGCAGTCCACATGCGCACACGAAAAAGCCGACTAAGAACAAGAAACTAAAAAAATTCAGCATAAATTCGAGAAAATTAATCGAAAATAACCCGAGGAGGGTCGATTTCTTGATGGAACAGAACTAATGCGCTCGCCACAACCCCAGACAAATCTGCGACGAGGACGGGAACACTGTACTTTGAAAGAGATCCCCTTCTGTGACTTTTTCCTTGACAAAGAAGTTCAATGAGATGTGGCCACCAGCCCATTCCCATCACTTCGTTTCGCTTCGCTTTATTTTATCTGAAAACACTAGCGAGGGATGGATTCCAATCGCGCTCAGAGTGGAATGACTTGCGCAAGTAGACACAGGTGATCAAAGAAAGTCGATTTCAGAGGTCATTGGTTGTCAGTCGGTACATGAAACAAAACACGACTGGATCAATCGCGGTTTGAAGGCACGTCGTGAAAGATAGACACCCCATGCAGACACACTCTTGTGCACATGGATGCGTCTTCACTCAGGGGGAGGTCTGACAGGCTGGCCCTTGGCCGCAGCGGCTATTCGCGAACAAAGCAAGTCCAGGGTGGGGGCAACACCAGTATCATGAGGTGTCGCAGTTTCGACAGGACACGCAAATTTGAGGCAAGTCAAGTCCATTAAAAACGTCGCCGTTCAAAAGGACCACACTTGTTTGCGGCAACGTTGGTCATCACGATACATACCGGCCTTGTGCCGTTGGGCTTTGCTCCACATTTCATGGCACTCGGTGCCTGCAGGCAGCTCCAACGGACGCGCTTTGAATGGTGGGGATAGGTAAGCGTGGGCACAGCAATCCGGCACGGTCGGCCGCAAAGCCGGGTTGAGACTCAGCATCTTGTCAAGGAGATCAAGCGCCAAGGGCGGCGGTTGCATCGGTCTACATACAATGACAGCAAACGAAACAACGACCGTAGATCACGTCAAGTTTCACATGACAAGAAGAACAATAAAAAAAAACACCACTTGACAGGCAAATGCCTTTCTTTAACGAGAAGTTGGGGAATAACCCATGAGTGGAGATAGCAGTCCCAGGCGACGAACGTACAGCTGCTCAGCTCGAAAAAATCCCGCTAGATTGCGTTCGTAGCGCTTGCGCGGCCGCAAGGTCTTGAACGCGGGGAGCTGCGCATTGGCGATCCGGGTTAAGAAAGGATGAGTCATGAGGTCTCACAAAAAGATACAGGATGCAAGTGCACCGGTTCAGGTCAACGCGTACGTTTTGGGCCTCAGGCCAGTTGGTCGGATCAGGCGTGCCGCATGCCATCGAGATGGCATGGAGCTGCTCAATCTCGGTGCCGGCTCGAAACATGGGTCGGCACAAGAAAAACTGCAGCATATTGTGGTTATCAGAGACATTGTGAGGGACGCATGTGTTTCGGGCGACAAGGGCAGCGGCTCTGAGCGGGCTGGGTCAAGCATGAAACGATCTCAAGGTTCCGAATGTTCACGTGTCATCATACAAACTCAAGCTCACCTCGCCTAAAATACAACCAGCCGACCAGACATCCACTTCTGGGCCATATACTTCGGCGCCGTACAATAGCTCGGGTGGCCGGTACCACAACGTAATCACCTGGATTGCCGTTCAACACGAGAGGGGTCAGGTGACGCCGATCTCCAAGTGTCAACTTCTGACCGGAAAAGAAAGAGTGGTTGGGAGCGCGCAACCGCCCTTTACATACGTTGTTGGTATACGCCCTACTCCGATCCTCATAAAGTCGTGCAAGGCCAAAGTCTGCAATCTTTAGTCGACATTGGTTGTCCACCAGAAGGTTGGCACCCTTGATGTCACGGTGGATAAAGTGCTTGGCATGGCAATAACGCAGTCCCTAGTGTACGACAAAACGTGACAACGGCGTGAGGCGGGGCGATGGGCCGGCCGGCCGGCCGTACTCTCGCATAGGTGGTCAACAACGCACATCCATAAGCTGAAACATGAGGTAGCGAATCTGCTCTTGGTCAAGCGTGCACTGCTTGGAGGACAAGAGGCCGTAGAGGTCGTGCTCCATGTACTCAAATACCAGATAAAAGGCTGCCGGTTTGCGCTTGAGAAGGTCACGATTGCTATGGACATCGGCGACGATACCGATCAAGTTGATGATGCTTTCATGGCGCAGCTGGCGCAAAATTTTAATCTCTCGTAGCGCCGTAACGGGGAAACCTGGCGGGTTTGTTTGAGCAAGGGGACGTGAGCCAACGAACTTCAGCAAAGCACTCCGGAGCAAGCAGATCCCGCGTTGGTGTTGTATTTCATACCGTCTCGATCAGCTTCCATCTTGAGCATTTTGAGAGCTACCAGCTGGTCTGTGTTTTTGATCCGCGCCTTGCTAACCTGTGAGCGAGTTGGCCAAACCCATGGTGCGCCGACGATGCATGAACAGTTGCCAAAGTCACACATGAGTGTCAGATGGATCCAAATTGACAACGGTGAGTGTCATGACAAGTCAAGGTTGTGCGCTGGTACCTGGCCGTAAGTTCCTTGACCAACTTCGTTCACCAGGTCAAACTGTCCCACACTGCCGGTGTACCAGACGTGATCTAGCAAGGATGTGATGTGCGGTTATCAGCAACCATTTGCGTACGATCGACTCAAAAGTAAAGGAGAACTGCAATTTGGGATAGAGCATCGGACTTACCAGTTTCTTGGGGCGAAGCTTCTGCAGCAGAGGTCGGGCTGACCAAAGCCCCCTACCGTGGGCCACCATCGGTGAACGTGCACGCGCAATGGTAGGAGAATGGGGATTGAAACAGCGTGAGCATGCTAATGAGGATGCGACGTACTTCAGATGATGTGGGGCCAGGGTCGGCTGCTGTTTGATGCGCTTCAGACGGTGCTGATTGTGCCGCGGCCGCAACTTCACGGCGGGTCGTTGCTTCATCCCGCGGCGGGGACGAGGAGCGTTGTTCTTCCTTGTACTGAATTTGCGCGGGCCAATCATGCATGAGGCCAGAGCGCTCGATCGTTTGTTGTTTCGCCACAAGGGAAAACCAGAGGCCAAAGAAATGAAAGCAAGAACAAAACGGGATCCAGCATACTTTGGGGTGCTTCGTGACAAAGACGGACATGTCTGTCGTGACGCGCTGCACAAGATCGTGATGGCGGTGCGGGGAGCGGATGACAGGCGAGCGACTGGGCGAGCGACTTCGCGAATGGGATGGCCGTGTTGGGTACGGTGCTGGGCTACGCTCTCGGGATCTGTGATGATATCCTGGTGAAGCATAGCGATCACCACGCCGAGATCGGCTGTCCCGTTCCTGGCGTCTATTAGCAGGTGGGTCGGAGGACACAGAATGAGTATTCGATGTGATGTGGTCTGCAGGAGGTAAACGAGTAGCACATTGCTACCTGCGATAGTGGTCCTCGTGTCGGCCATGATGATGTCGGTAGTGACGGTCCCTGCCAGCAGACCGAGAATCAGGTTCATATGGAAGGGGACGTTCGCCACGACTGGAGTGATCCGTATAGGAATGATCGCCACGGTAGCTCCGCCGATGATCATCCCAACGCTGGCCATTCGGAGCATGAAAGTGATCTTGGCCGTGGCCCCGGTCATCGTCATAGTGGCGTTGAGAGCTGCGGCGCCGCCCGTCGCGACGTGTGGTCTCGTAGCGGTCATCGTAGCGGTCGTCGTAGCGGTCGTCGTAGCGGTCGTCGTAGCGATCGCGGTACCGGTCATCATGGCTATCACGGTAACGATCATCGTAGCGGTCATGATACCGATGATGATGGGAGTTTTCGTTGCGGTCGTCATGACGTTCGCTGCGGTGCGAATCTTCGGATCGGTCACGGCGACTGCGCGCCTCTTCAGGACCGCGGTACTCGTCACGCTCAGCGTGAGACGATGGTTCAGCGCTCCAGTCTAGTCTTTGTTCAGGGCGGCCTACATCATGCCCTCGCTCTGCTGCAGGCGGTGACCACGCTCCTCGCTGGCCCATACCTCGTGGCGGAGCCCTGTCCCTGTGTGCATATGCGATGGAGGCCCGATGTCCGAGTGAGCGACACTTCAAAGATCAGACTAAACGGCAGTTGCAAAGGATGCGCCACCAGCACGGGTCGGGCGTATGTATATACATAGGACGCGGGGATGGACGAGTGACTCTCTTAACAAGAGAAAATCGCCGCCACGGGGATCGCTGGGGAAGTCAGATGTACTCACTCTGCAGCGGAAATATGGTTCGGGGAAGGCTGCGGAGGGTGCGTCGAAGCAGGAGTCGATTCTTGCTGCAGCCGAGAGCGTCGCTCGTGGTATTGGCGAATGATGCGGGCTTGCTCTTCCTGGTAGTCTGGGTCCTGGATCACTGCCGTCACGGCCGCCTAGTGCACAAGAGAGGATGATACAAAAGATGAGCCACATTCAGTATTTCACCAAGGTCGCGTGTCGACCCGACGATGCTGGCGTGGCGTTGGGGCGCTGACAGATGGACCGCTACAGAGAAAAGAGCAGACAGAAAACCACGGCAAAGAGCGGCCCTGCCAGTTGCCTTGGCTGCCATCACAATAATACGAGCTTCAAGATGCATACCTTGCGGTTCAGGGTTGCAAACGCCTGGCTTGGTTTCTGCCAGCCCGATCCTGCAAGATAGCACAAAGCCGCCAGCACATGCATGGATGCACATGAGGGCTCAATTTTCACGGGCCAAAAGCGTGTCATCGAGATGCACCACGTCCACACTCGGTCCCCATGAGCCAAGCGGCAGCCGTTCGAAGGACCATCAAGCGACCGAAAGAGTACGTCAATGGTGCCCGAAGCCAGTTGACCGCCGAGCGTCAGCCGGCTGACCGTCACACCGCATCGTGCGTGTGTCGAGTTGAATAGTTTTGGAACTGACCTGACCCCGCCATGGCGGCCTTGAGCGGCTTTGAACGGCCGTTACAATGACATACACCTAAATGCTCCAAAGCCCCTTCAAGAAATCAACCTAACAGATCCTAGGACGATAAGCCAGCTCATCCGTCCTTGAGCAGGCGGCTGCCGTTTGCGCCCGGCACCAGCAACGTTGTGTCGACGGCGAAGGATTCTGTCTTTACACGTTGTTATTTTTCCGACGCCAACAATTCAAAATTTCGCAAAATAATCAAAAAAAAGTCACACAACCCTCTTGTTCTCTTTTTTTTTGTTTTCTTTGGGCTTTTTGTCTTCCAATCTCGCTGTTGCTATTTACAGTTGCATTGGTGTGTTGTAAGACTTTTTTCTTTTTAAAATCTCTTGTGTGTGTGTGTGTGTGTGAGAGAGAGAGAGAAAAAAAGAGAGAGAGTGTGTGTGTTTGTTCTTTTGTTTGTCTCTCTGTCTCACTCTTTCTCTCTTTCGTTTCGTCTCTCTCTGCTCTTTCTGTTTTCGTGTGTGAGAGTTTCTCTTGATGTGTTGTTGGAGGGGAGTGACGCTCGTTATTTTTTTTTTGGGCAGTGAGGGATTGGAAGCAAGCTTGGTGGTGTGATCAGCCACTGGTGCAGGAGGCAAGGGGGGAGGGCAGTGGGATTGAACTGCTGTTGAACGGTCTTTTTGCTGGTTTTGCACGACCGGTCAACCATGGATGTGATTAAGGCCGTCCGCGAGTACATCAGCAAGTTTCTGGCTGACTCGGCTGGCATGAAGGTGTTGCTGCTTGATGAGGAAACGGTGCGTCCTGGCTTGACGAGATTCGCCCGTTATTGCCGATGTCTGTCCCTTGCGCGGTGGTTCCCCCCCGACTTCTCTCTCATCTCTTCTTCCTTACATGACCGCCACAACCCGTGCTGACTGGGCTCGCTGGCAGACCTCGATCGTAAGCATGGTGTATTCACAGACGGAGATCTTGCAGCAAGAGGTCTTCTTGGTCGAGCGTGTCGACGTACCCAACCGAGAGCCCATGACACATCTTCGTTGCATCGCTTTTCTTCGACCCACCGCTGTGCGTACTGAAAGATAACATGGCCCGGTGTTGCTGCCCTCGTTGCCCGACCTGATCTTACTTCTTTTGGCACACGTATCACAACCACAGTCTTCGATCGATGCTATGGTCACGGAGCTGCGTCGCCCAAAGTACAGCCAATATGACCTCGGTACGCACTTGCCCAGGGGTTGTTCTTAGCCATAACATCCAGCTCACGTTTGCTCGCGCCCACAGTGTTTACCAATGCTCTTTCCCCAAGTCAGCTGGACAAGCTGGCTCAAGCCGATGAGCAAGAGGTCAGTCAACAGAAACAGTCTCTTCCTCAAGGGCTCGCTCGCCTCAGTACTTTGAGACTAACTTGGACTGCATGGCCTTTGCAGACGGTGCGGCACGTTCATGAAATGTACGCCGACTACCTTGCCGTCGACAAGCACCTCTTTTCCTTCAACCTGGTCGGGTGTGCGATCGAAGGCGGGCAGAGTTGGAATAAGGGCATTTTCAAGCGTTGTGTCAAGGTGCGACCCACGATCAAAGACCCTTATTCCTTGTATTACACCTTTATTGCTTGCTCTGCGGTGCAAATACTCACTATCATGCTCCTCCAGGGTCTCCTCGCTGTTCTTCTGGCGCTGAAGAAGCGCCCCGCCATTCGGTGCGCCTCAGAGATCGGTCCCAGCTCGCGCCACACCACCACTCCCCACCCTCGTCTGCAGCCCTCCTGAAGGAGGCAATGAATCAGAGCCACTGGAACATCAAAACCCGCCGCGCCCTCCTCACGTTCTGGTTCCTGTGTCCCATCTAGCTATGCGGCGGGCAGCCAACTATGCAAAAAGCTGGGCGAGGAGCTGTCCTATCAGATTCAGCAAGAAGCTGAGCTTTTTGACTTCCGGCAGACCGCTGATGCCCAGCCGCTTGTTCTGGTACGTGCCCAGCTGGAGCACATACAGCGTCAATCTTTTTCTTTTCATTGTGAGCTTATGCATGCCTGCCCTGCCCAACATAGCTCCTGGATCGCCGAGACGATCCCGTGACGCCGTGCTTAAATCAGTGGACTTACCAAGCTATGGTGCACGAGCTTCTGACCATTCAAAAGAATCGCGTGAGCCTTGCAGACGTTCCTGGCGCGCCCAAGGAAATGCCCGAGGTGGTCTTGTCCTCTGAAGCCGATGACTTTTACACTGAGAACATGTATTCCAATTTTGGCGAAGTATGTGGATGGTGACTTTGTGTCGGGTATTGCAACGATCGCTCGCAAGCTAGACAAGCCAAGTGCTGCAAAGCCTGACACTTCTTTGGCTGGCTCACCGTCTGCACTGGGCCCTTAGATTGGTGAAGCCATCCGCTCCTTGGTCGAACAGTTCCAATCCAAGACCAAAAGCCACGAGAACATTGAGAGCATCGAGGATATGAAGGTGCATGCTTGCTATCATGTCTTCAGCCTCATTAGCCTCAATCGAAGCCCTCACGATTTGACACGCTTTTTGCTGGCAGGCCTTTGTTGAAAATTATCCACAGTTCCGTGCCATGTCCGGAACCGTCTCAAAGGTGAGGTTACACAGCCATGGATCCATGAGCACGCTGGTTGCAGGATGGGCGGCTTGCAGGCACGCTTTGCCTTTGAATGGCGATTGGCCGCAGGGACTCAGAAACTCGTTTGCCTTGTTCCTAGCACGTGACCATTGTCACTGAGCTATCACGGCTTGTGGAAGTGCGTCAGCTTATGAATCTCTCCGAGGCAGAGCAGGAGTTAGCCTGCCAGGGCGGCCACTCAGAGTCGGTCACGGTATGTCCTTGAGTAACATGCTATTCATCACCTTTTGCAGCTGAATATAAATAGCAAATAGCTAATGACTGTTCACTTGTCCGCGTGCGATAGAAAATCCGTGAACTTTTGGCAGATCACCGTCTGTCAGCCTTGGATCGGCTCCGTTTGGTGTGTGCCAATGTCGAGAGCTGTCTGTATGGGTCGCCACTTGGCGCTGTTGATCTGTATTCACGCGAATCCTGGGTTTGCAGGTGGTACTCTACGTGTTGCGACACGAGAAGAACCCAAAGAACCTCGATGAATTTATGGAGATGATGCATCGGGCCAACGTTGAACCTGCGCAGCTGCAGGTGTGTGGTGCTTTTCATCGAAGGAGTCGGCTACTTGCCGACTCTTGCGTGCCAGCTATGCGCTCGTACATGTGATATTTTTTCTTCTTTCTCACTGGCCCCCCCCTACACGTACTGTCGCTTTGTTGTGTTGTCTTGGGTTTGACGCCGTTGATTATGACACAGCTGGTGCGCGCTGTGACGGCCTATGCTGGGTTGGGAACCAGCGAGCGCCAGAGCGACTTGTTTGGTACCAAGGGAGCAGCTGGTTTGTTCAAATCAATGACCGGTGGTCTGAAGGGCGTGGATAACATCTACACGCAACACGTACCGCTTCTGAAGGCCACTCTGGATGCCTTGGCCAAGAACAAGCTGAAGGACACAGCATACCCATTCTGTCGGGGCAATCAGATGGACAGGTGCGTGCTGCTCGCTGTTGCATAGGGACAGGAGCGGGCTGGCCTTGTAGCTCACTAGTGCTTGCGTGTGTGTCCCGATGCTGCGCAGGCCGCAAGATGTCTTTGTATTTATGGTGGGTGGCACGACCTTTGAAGAGGCACGCAGCGTGGCTCAGTTCAACAAGGAAAACCCAACCATGCGCGTGGTGCTGGGTGGCACGACTGTCCACAACTTTGAGTCATTCTGTGATGAGATTCGTGCAAGTTCGAGATAGAGAGGCCTGGTTTGATGGTTCTCCTCTGAATTGGCTCCTGGTAGCGTTTTTTTTTTTTTTTTTTTGGCGCGTGCATATCGTTTTGATTATCGGAATCCGTGCAGGTGTTCCCGCTTGTTCATGTTCTTCCAGATGCGACTGCCTTTGTTTTGCCGGTGATGGGTGGGGGGGGGGGTGATCTCGACACGTGCTATTGTGTGGGCGCATTCTGCATGTCATGATTGAATCTCGATTTAGCAGCTCATCGACTTGTCGGGGCACGGCTTGAAAGCAGAGCTTAGCGTGGGCACCGGGTCGCACACACGCAAACACAGCGGCCAAAACTCAGGCCCATAACAACACTTTTCACACTTGTCATTCACACATTTCTTCTGGTGGAAGATCATCGCTTCAGTTGGCAGGATCGGCCAGCTCCTCCAGCTCCTCTGCCTCAGACCCCTCGAGGAACTCGGCATGAATCTCGGCGATGGCTTTATCTGTAGATGGTGTGCAAACAAGAGGCATGTGTTGTCCATGAGTATGATCAAGTCTCGTATGGCCCGGATTGGATGACGTACCAGCGTCTGCTGCGTTGATAATGACCGAGACGTTGATTTCGGAGGCGCCTTGTGTGATCATCTCAAAGTTTACGCCCGCATCGGACAGGCAACGGAACATTCGAGCAGCCACGCCAATCTGCAGGGCAACCAAGTTTGAGTCAAGGGCAGGGTACGACTGGTCTGCCTCCGGTAGATGATGCGCAGCACACACCTGATTCTTCATGCCTTCACCAATGATAGCAACCAGGGCGCGTCCGTCCACCATGGTGCACTCGCCCACCTTTTCCAGATCTTGCAGCAGGGCCTCGGCCTAGCAAAAAGAGGACGCGAGAGCGAGTGAGACGGGTTGGATACACAGTCGCAAGTCAATACGAGCCGGCGTAGAAGAACTTACATCTGCATCAGGAACCGACTCGTGAATGGCGATTGAGAGATTGGTCTCGGCTGTCGAGATGAGGTCGATCTTGACGCCACGGTTGCCAAAGGCTTCAAACACCCGAGCCAAGAACTTGGGCGAGCTCATCATGCGGTTGGAAGCCAGGCTGATGACGCGAACGTTCTTTTTACTTACGACGGCCGTCACACCATCTGGGAAACAAAACGAGCAACGACAGCAAACAGGCTCGTGTTAACACGGGGAAAAGAGTAACTATGACGCCGTGTCCATAGGTTGGCAGCCGCAGAGAAATTGGTGCGTACTGCTTTGCATGCGGTGAAACGGCTGGCCTGGGGCCACAACAGTCCCGGGCGAATCAATCTTGAAGGTATTCAGGATGTGGATGGGGATTTGTGCTTCAATCGCGCACTCCATGGTGAAAGGATGCAGCACCTATTTGGTTTGTTCGACGCCATGGGGTAGACGTCGGTCCAGTCTGGCATGAGCAAAACCTGCCATGGCAGTACGTGGCATCTGAAGTACCATGCGCTCGCAGTGGCGGTGGAGCTCAGTTTTACCTCATTGCCAAAGTAGGTGAGCTCCGCAGCCTCACGGGGCGTCACGTTGTGTAGCAGGCGCGCAGCGTTGATTTTGGTTGGATTGCCCGTGAAGATGCCGTCTGATTCCTTCCACACCTAGGGGTGGGGTGTGGCAGTGTAACAGCAGTAATCAAAATGCGTGAGAGGCAGGATCGGGGTTCCGGATAGGTGGGGGAGAAAACCGAAGCTCACCTGAAGTGCATCCGCACGGAGTGCAGCGGCGACAAGGGCAGCAGTGAGGTCGGAGTAGCCCCGACCGATGCCTTGGACAATGCCCCCCTCGATGTCCCCCATGTAGCCCGTGATGACCGGAACGACACCGTCCACATCAACTTCACGATCAAGGAAAGAGCGGATGGCGGCAGTGGCGAGGCGGTGGTAGCCCGTCTTGGAGGCGTCGAGAGGATCGCGAAACAGGTTGGAGAGGTTGACGTAGGCAGCGGGGATGTCGTTCTCGCGCAAAACGCCTGCGATCAGGCCCGCTGACAAGCGCTCACCGCAGCCGACGATCATGTCATGGGAGCGAGGAGAGAGCTCGCGGATCACGGTGAGGCTCTCACAGAAACGGCGCACCATGCGCAGCTCCTTGCTAATGTGTTGCTTGACAATCTCGCGGTTCTCGTGCTTGCGGAGCATGGTGTAGACCACGTCCAAGTGGGTGTCCTCAATGGCGTCCAGGAACTGGTGGAAGGGTTCCTGGTGGACGGCGTTTTCAGCGGCGTTGAGCAGGCGCGTGGTTGTACCCTCGGCTTTGGTATGGCTGCTGAGCGCGCTGACCACGCAAGCTACCCGATTGTCACGGTGCCACTTGCCAACAATGTTGAGAACCTTTTCGAGCTTCTCAGGGGTTCCAAGGCTGGTACCACCAAACTTTTGGACGACAATGGGTACATGATTCTTGGAATCATCCAGTGGCGGAGCGGCCACGAAGTGGCGCGCACTGTGCGAGAGCGCGCACACGTGCATGCGCACCACCGCCCCCGCAGAGCGCGGGAGCGCTCTCACAAGCAATTGCATGCTCAGTATGATGCAAGTCGGGGATCAGAGGGTTGCGCGAGGGAGGGTTGCCCTTGCGATTCCGTGGAGGCGCGGTGCAACTTGAGCTCAGAAGCTAAATCTGGTCAGCATCATGCGGCGAAATCAATTGTCCAGGCCTGTGGCGGCACATGTGTGTCTGTGTGCATGTGTCTGGTGGCCCAAGCAGCACGACTCACCACCAGTGCTGCCGTGGCCGATCCGTGGCCGATCCGTGCCCGACGACGGTGTGGCGGCTCAAGACTGACCCTGCGACGACACACTGCGAAACCTGCTCGTGCAAAAAAATTCTCAAAGAAATGGTGCCCAAATAGCATTTGTGCACACACAACAAAACAACCGACAACACCCAAAAAAAAAGTCGACAAATCGTTGGCGCGCTTTTTGCTGACACAAAACAATGGATGATTGCGCAGAGCGAGCAACTGCTGTCGCTGCTCAACGACAAGACCGCAGATTGTGTTGTCAGATCAATCAGCCATCTCTAAATATAGAAAACCGCCAAAATTTGAATTCATCAGTTTTCCATGGGCAGGAATTTTTCTGGTGTGTGTGTGTTTTTTTTCTTGTTGTCGTTGGCTGCCGTGTTGGAGTGTGGTGACGGCTCGCGTCACACACGCACGCACACGTTTTCTGTGGCACCCGTCCCCTGGCGGCTGCTTGGATAAACAGCAAGCGCGACAGTTTTCCAAACCTTTGAACAAAGTCGCTTGCCTTCACTCGTGAGCGTTTGAAAAGACTTTTTCAGGCAATCCAAGCGTCATGGCAAGGTGAGACTGCACCTTTCCAGCGGCCCGCGGGCGGTTGGAGTGAGGCATTGCTGCTAGCTTACTGCTGCGCTTATTTCTTGAGCCTTTGCTTGCCTTCACAACACGGTTTGGCTAGCACACCAATGCGGAACGCATGAACTCACGAGCGCGTCATTTGCTCCCGTGTTCCGCTCGCAGCCGGACTCCCAGCCGCGGCAAACAGCCGGCTCAAAACAAACAGGATGGCCCACGCATCCGGCGCGAGGTGCAGGTCATGTGTCGACCCAAGCCTTTGATAGGCGAGGAAAAACGCGCCCCGCCCAGCTTTTGGCGGGAGACGGAGACGAGCGTGGTGTTCCAAGAGCCCAACCGCCGCAAGAGCGGCATGTCCCAGAAGCGGTTTGAATTTGATCATGTCTTCAAGCCCGAGGATAGCCAACAAGAGGTGTGTTTTTTCACCTCAATCCACTGCACAGCGTCCAATCACGTACTCGATCGCAGCGATCACAGGCTACATATCAACTTTGACCGCCGCTGCTCGCCCACTGGTGCTTCCCAGGTCTTCCAAACAGCGGCGCTGCCAATGGTCAAACAGAGTCTCGAAGGTGTTTCCTCTATCCTCTTTATGTTTGGCAATACGGGGTCCGGCAAGACCTATACCATGCAGGTCAGTCAGAAGGTCAAGGGGGCGCGCTTACGACACACCCTTGGGGGCTTTGTTGCCCCGCTTTCCGTTGCGTCGTACTTGGCTCACGTGAATAGCGATGGGTGCTGTACTGAAATCAACAGGGCAACGAGGCGACAGGTGGCATCTTGAACCGGACCCTGGATGTCATTTTCAACAGCATTCGCAACCATCGCGCGAAATGGTTTACCTTTGATCTTGAGTCACGCCGGAACACCGTCAGCATCCGCCCCACCAAAGAGGCCCATGCCCTGCGCCTAGCCCATCGCGAGGCTTTCCCCGAAGACAAGGAGCTCATGGATGTGGACCGCTCTGACGTGGACATTGCCCACCGACGCCGATCTTATGATCCTACCACGGTACATATTCAATGGGCCTGCGCGGGCTTCCCATTGACGTGAAGCAACCCCTCCTTCGTGTTTGATGACTGTTTGTGCTGCTGGCCATGCTCATTGCAACAGGTGGACATTGAGCACGACGACGTCCGCTATGGCGTGTTTGTGCAGTACGTGGAGATTTACAACAACTACTGCTACGATCTACTTGTCCCCCCACCACCAGAGAAGGAGCCTGGTACGCCTTTTGCTATTTGCTTTGCTGCACTCGGCATGCCCGGCTTGTGTAGGCGCAGATGTTTTCCAAGTTAAAGACGCTTGCCTCTGCACACGCACCGCATTGGCCACGCTCATGACATGCCTGCCTTCGTTTTTTCCCCATTGCCTGTAGAATTCGATCCCTCTGGAACAGCCAAACCTCGACCACCAACGCGTCAGAGCCTGAAGATTTCCCAAGATGAGACAGGGCATCGCTATGTGCGCGAGGCCATCTGGAAAGAGGTGCATACACCCGAGGAAGCTTTTGAACTGCTTCATCAGGGTCAGATTACACGTGCCACAGCGGCCACCGATCTCAATGCTACGTCAAGTCGCAGCCACAGCATCTTTACGATTCGCGTAAGTCCCATTTCGCCTGGCTTGCCGCTCTCAAACTCAGGGGCCACCGCCCTCTGCACCCACCCAGCCCTGATTGCATATTGACTTGGCTGAGCTTGCCTCCTCACCGATTGTTGCTCATACACTGCTTCAATTGGGGTTGCTTTCTAGCTGGTGTCCGCTCCGACGTCAATGAGAGGCAACGACGTGCAACGGGACGGCCCGACCCCGCACGTGGCGGATATCTCGCTGGTGGATCTCGCCGGCTCGGAGCGTACCTCGCGAACCAACAGCACCGGCGATCGTCGCAAGGAGGCCGGGGCTATCAACAAGTCCCTTTCTGTTCTGCGTGACTGCATGAAAGCGCTTCGCCGCAATCAAGACAATGGTTCGCGTGGCAAGCCCAAGTTTAACGAAAGTAGCTTGACAAAACTTTTTGAGCGCTTTTTGACAGGTGATGGTCTGGTACGTCAGCGCGCACTGTCTAACGCAACATGCTTTTTCCGATCTCCTCTGGAAATTGCTTTGGTGTACTTTGTTTTGCATGGTGCGTCATGTTGTTCACCCACCGTGTCGGGACGGGCATGTACAGGCGGCTATGGTGGTATGTGCCTCGCCGGCTCAGAGTGATGCCAGCGAGACAGCGCACGTTTTTGATTTTGCCAAGGTGGCCAGCGACGTACAAGTGGAGGCCCCCGTTCATGTCATGCAGGACCACGGTAAGTTGCTTGATCACGGCGTGCGCACACACACCCGGCCCGCATGCCAAGAGCAATGCAAGCCTCGCACTTTTGGCTCTTTTATTACACGACTTGTATCCTTTATCGAATGGAAATCATAACACTCTTTTCTTTTTTTCACGAGCAGGCACACCAGGCCGAAGCCAGGAGCATCGCATGCGTATGAAGGCGCGCCGCCAAGCTGCCGCCGAAGCCAACCAGTCACTGGACAGTGATTTGTCGAACGATGATCCTTCATTTGCCTTGAGCCCCGTTTCGGCGTACGTACTCTTTTTTTTCCAACATAATGCATGTCACATTGTTTCACCACTTGACTCAAACTCCGCCTTGCATCTCCCTCCTGCTCCAGACCTCGAACACCCAGTGCACAAGCGCGCCGAATGTCAACTCCAGCGCACCACACGGCTGCATCACCGGCGCTGGTCTCGAAACGCGAGAGTCACCAACGTCTCTATGAGTCAGCTGTGGTACGCATTAGCTGCTTTGCTGCCGAGTCGCCATCGATCTTCGTTGATGAGGTTGACGTTTCATTGTTACTAGACCTACGATGAGCGCTTGCGTCGTGCCCACAGCGCCCTCGCCGACGAGGAGGAGGAGTTTCGCCAATACCTGACCACTGTGGTACGCAGCTCGAGCTTGCCTCGTCACAGTCCAAGAGGCCTTGCTGATGTATCTTGCCCATTGACGCTGTGTATTACAGGAGGATCAGTACAACTCTACGCTGGCCGATTTGGAGCGAGCCGAGGAAGAGATTGAAGCAGCTCTGCATGAGAACACGAAGGTGCGAGGACGAATGCCGAATGCCGAATGCCTCCTTACTCGAGCTTGTAAAGACGTGAAGACCGTTCAATCCATCCATACGCTATTCTATGGCTTGTTTGTTCCGACCAGCTGCGTACATTGCAGACCGAAGCTGCGCACACTCGACGTGAGCTCGAATTGGAGGTGGACGCGCTCTCTCGAGAGCTGGAACAGGAGCGGCGTCTTCGCCAAAAGGCCGAGGTGTGCTATGTTGCTTCTCGGCATCTAAGTGCTTGAATTTTAGACTGACTGGTCATGAGCTAGCCTTGACAAGCGTGCCAAGCAGAAGGTTGCGCATCCGCTGATATGTGGTCGTTTTCTTAGACGGATGCTGCAGCCAATGCGCGCCGTATAACTGTCCTTGAGGACCAACTAGCCAACAACGAGCACACTTTACGTGAATATCACCGGCAGCATGAGGTAGGTACTGAACAAAAAGGCCGCCCGTGGTCGCGTCCGCAACGCCTCACTTGCACATTGTGGCACCATGGCACAGCGTCAAGCTCAGGAACTGCACCACGAGCTCCAACAAAAGGAAAATTTGGCACGCGCCGAAATGAACCGCATGACAGCTGAGCAACGCGATCTTCTTCGCTCCAAGCAGCAGCTCATGGATCGTGTGACCAAGGCTATGGAGCACCTCGAAAAGGCTGATGTATGTGGCCCAATAGGCGTCACTCCTGCATGCTTAGGGTATCATGGCGACATCTCTCATCCAGCACAATTGGCGATCTGTCCCGCCCTCTCCCGTGGTTTCCAGTTTGTCAAGCAGAGTGGCCAACCCACGCGGGGCAGCGGTCATGCTGTGCCGACCCAAGACAAGGAGATGGAAGAAGATGACGCTTCATCAGCAGACGACAGCGAGGGCGAGACGGGAGGCATTCGCCAAGAGGTGGCGGTGCAACAAGCGTAAGTGATCAATGCCAATCCCCGCCTCCCCCACCTTGAAGTTCGATCTTTTATATGCAGCGCCTCATTCCGTGATATCACAATCCTTTGTCCCCCTTTTGTCAGAGAGTCACGGCGCTTGGCCAAGGCCAGAAAGGCTAAATCCAAGATTTACAACCAGCGTAGTGCGGACCATGTCGATCTAGCTGACACTGTCATGCAGCCCAACGTGCATGGTGCCACCACGGTGGCCCGTCCCGAAGCTAGGGATCTGCGTCGCCATGACAAATATATTTTGAATCACCAGGAGCGCCCTGGCGAGCATCAAGTTTACAAGGGTGACGTCACGCCGTCGGTTTCAGGAAAGGGCGTCTCGGTTGTGCTCAGCGGCATGGAAACTCTGGCCTCCTCTCCCATGTCAGCTTCCAAGGCTGCCAACAAACCTCGGCGCATGACGCCTTTGCGCAGTATGTTTGCACCCGCCATCAACGACCGTGTGGAGGTGCATCATCAGCAGTTTAGGTTCTCACAATGGCTTTTCTCATGTGTGTGTTGCATTGGATTGTAGAAGTGCCACAGCGCAAGTAATTGGGCAGGCCAGCGTCGAATTGTGTCTCGCCTCATTCTACACGGTCATGGACATGCTCCTTTTTTTTTAAGTTATATGCAAGCGCACTACGTTGGAAATACCGGTTGGCGCTTGTGTCGAGTTGTTGAAAAGAAAGCAATTGTCAACTCGCTCCTTGTCTGTTTTCAGTTGAATTTTGTTTTGTCGCCCTCGTGTATGCGTTTGTGAATATCAAGCGACGCCATCAAACATATGATGCCAATTCAGTCTGCCAGGTCCTTGACGATGGCGGCGAGGGTCGAAAGTAAAGGACTAGCGTACGCGAGCAAACACGGCTACAACACGCAGGGGCTTGCTACGGGCCGTATGATGTACAGGTCAAGGAACTTGGCGAAGGGCGCATGGCGGAAAAGACACAGCTAATTGTACATGAGTGCGTGACCATCGAACCAGTTAAAACACCAAAATATAACAAAGCAGAGGATAGGGACAACCCGTCAACAGTCGACATAACAATTATGCAGCCAACATGACATCGAGCACGCAGGCAGGTTTTGCTGCCAGATCATGGACCGTTGATTGAGGGTTCTGCGCCGTGAAAGTTGTGAATGCGTCGATGCGCGTGCTCTTGCTGCTTGTAGTGTGTGTACATGCTTCGAAGCGCTGACGTTGATGCTTGATATACCAGGCCTACGATAGAATACGGCAGCGGTCAGCGATCGAGTCAAGTTGCGCCCTTTTGATTCCAGCGGTCGAAAAGTTGGGCCTCATGACCACAACTGGAGTCAACCATGGGAAATGTGTCTTGTCGAAGCTTTGGGATGCTCGATACAACAGCGAGCAGAGGACAAACGCACCACCTAGTACGACGCGATCAAAAGTTTTGGGGATGAAGGCGGAGAAACAGAGATCTCCCACGGTGGATGCTACAAAGGGAAAGAGAAGGCTACCCATGACGAGTTGAGGATAGGCCGTTCTCGGACGCAGAGCAGGTTGCTCGAGTTGCTCATGTTCCTCCAACAGCCGTCGCGCTTCATCATCATTTTCATCATCTTCCTCGGGCAAAAAGCCATCATCTGTATCAACGGCAAAGGAGTCAAAGGGTGAATGGTAGGCGCGTAAGGCAAGTCTCAGGATGTGATCGGTATCGTGTCACACACAGGGCTGAATGGCGGGGGGAATGATTGTGCTGGAAAGTGACGTACCACCATCATCCTCCTCATCATGAAACAACGGGTTGGCTGCAGCGCGGGCTTCCATGCCAGCTTCAGCGGCATGCATTGCGTCACCAGGGTCGTTCCAGGCAGCAAGAGCGGCATTGACCTCGTCCTCTTCGGCCAACGCATCCTCATCCTCCTCTGTGTGGACCTGAATGCGTAGGCTACCATCATGGTCGATGCGCACTTGGTAGCTGAGGCTGGCAGCAAGGTTGGTGGCCACCAGGCTGCAGGGAATGAGCGGTAGGAGGGAGATGAGGGTCATGGGGTGATGTCGCGCTATCAGGGAGGCGATGGTGCGCTTGGTGGTGGTGCGATAGACCAGGGCGCCGTAGCAGGCCAGACCAGCCCAAAAGCACAGGCCAGTACTGAGGACAGAGACGATCGGACTGAGCTCAGCGGCAATGTCCCGAAAGGCATCGCCAATTTTCACAAACAAGGACCGATTCTCCACGGAGACAATGAAGGGAGTTTTGCACTGAGGGCAACGCACGGTGTGTCGGCGCTGACAGCTAGCCTGCTTCTCATCGATCCAACGCAAAAGGCAGTCTGTATGGACATACTGAAGGCTCCCTGTACAACGGCATGGTGCAACCCATTTCATGTTGGGCAGTTCCCCTTCGGTACAGTAGCAAATATAACATGTCCGGCCGTCGATCCAAGAGCCGTGGCTTCCTTCACGCGCAGACACGGTTCGAGCCATGGTCCACCGGAGCTAGGCGTGGCGTGGCGCGTCGTGACGCGAATAACAACGTGCGAGCACGAATGTGATCAGATTGGGCCGTTGACCATGGAATGGCTGCAAGGGCGGGTGCTCTCATTCAGCCAACCGGGGACCCAAGCTTGGCAAAAGCCGGAGTCAAAACTGAGGCTCGGGCAGGTTGGTGCTATTCGTCGAGCAGGAGGAGGTTGCAGTTGTAGCATCAACCGCAAATGCACAATGGACCAGGTGCAAATGAATGTCCAGCCAGTCTTGAAGGAAACTGCACCCCCCTAACCGTCCTGTCGTACTCAACCCCCCACCCTCGCTTGAGTGAGCCACTGTCCTGCCAAACGGTTGACAGGGCCCCGCACACACCCGCACGCACGCAGAAGCCCCCGAGCATGCACAACAACAACAGGAGAACTCCAAGCTGAAGCTGAAGAAGATAATTGATGACAAGTCAGTTTGTGTGCTGCGTGTGTGGGGAGAGAGAGAGAGAGAGAGAAATAAAGAGAAATAAAGAGAGTGAAGAGAGAAATAAAGAGCAAAGACACAAAGGAAAAGCACAACTACCACATGTGAGAGACAGAGAGACAGAGAGAGGTACATTTGCAATGGGAAAACGCTTATGCACTGGGTCAGACGGCGAACCGAGCATTAAGGCACGGGGGAGGGGACAAAGGGTGATGGGGGGTAGGTATCTCTTTGCGCAGGGTCGCTTCTCGATTGGACGTGGGTCATTGCAATCGACGGCGAACACAGCTGCACAGAAAGAAAGAACGCTTTAGTATTTGATCAAGCTTTGATATTCGCAAACGCAGCCGCTTGTCCCAGTATTTTACAACGAGCCAATATCTTTCAGAAAGGTGGATCGGGTACTATTGACGCGGCGCCTCAGCCGTCAGCTGGCAGGGCAGGTCCGAGTTGGGCTCGCGGTAGTGCTGAACCAGCTGAGGTAGGCTGGCGAAATGTTGAGCCCCATCAATCCCGTAGGCAAGGCCGCCATCCGGTGATCGATACTATCGCCACACGGGTTGATCATGAGCCTCCCACCTGGAGTCGGAGCGCTTGCTCCCGGCCCTGCCCGCACCACGCAAAGACAGGCAAAGTCCTCAGTATGCAAGCAACCTACTGATTTGATGTGAAAATGGCGCGCTGACTTCCGGTGACACAGCGACAATACATGATCGCCCTGATGACTGGTGCTTTCGCGAATCAGAAACATTCCGGGGCTAGGAAGGAAAAAAAAAAAAAAAAAAAAAAAAAAAAAAAGGAAAACAAGAAGAGCAAAGCACGTAAAAAAATATTCAGTGAGTCAACACATTGCAAATCAAACGGCAAACACCGGAATAGCGATTGCAGAGAGCGCAAGGCGCGTACATCAGGCCTGACTCTTCAAAGAGCTTTTCCGCAGCCTCACGGGAAATGGGGCCATGAAACCAAGCCTCTGCAAGTAGTGGACATTCATGCCACACATCGGTCGGCCACAAAGGCGGTTATATGGTGAGTCGATGCAAGCCAACAGCCAACCACTGCCAGAAGCACGCGTCGGACCTGAGTTCAAGCCGTTTGGATCCGCGCCGGCCATCGAATCTGCTGCCTGTCCGAGCAAACCCGCGTCGTCAACATCCGCTTCGTCATCAAACTCAACGCCCGTAGCTGCCGACATGTTGGGGTTGCGCTTCGAAGCGCGTTGTGACCGCCACTGCAAAGGGCGCAAAAATAAAAATAAAAATTGGAACCGTGGGTTCGATTCAGCGTGACCCATCCGTAACAAAGATAGAAACAAAAGGCTGTACCTTTTGGATGAGAGCTGGGTCGTTGGACTTTTGTGAAGGAACCTGACGCAATTGTGATGCCAGGCTTGACGGCGTTGCGCCCAGCTACGTACAACCACGAAAACCAACGATTGGTCAGACCGAGGCACACTAGCGAGGCATAGCGAGACTGATTGTAGGAACCCTGCGCTTCATGAGATGGAGAATACTTGATGGCGCCGTGCAGAACATACATGGGCCAGCTCGGTGAATTTGCGAGCCGTATCATCAAATCCTTGCTTAAGCTTGTTGCCATGAATGGCCAAACGCGCGCCAGCCTCCCACGGCAACATGTCAGACTCGGTATGAAAGTTTAGCACAATCAAATCTGTCAGCTCTGGCAGTCGCTTGCGAATATTCGGCTGTGTGCATACAACGTGCCGCAGCCAGGCAAACACCGTGTGAATGGTGGCCACAAGCTCCACTGCAAGTGGCCTGCCGCGTGTGCATGGTGCTGGCATGCCATTCAAACGTCGAGGCCTGCGCGTGAGACGCCCAGCCGCGCCAACACATACCCTGAAAATCAAGTTGAAATCAGAAGGTGCCTTGACTTGTTTGGCAAATTCACTTTGTCCATGGCACAGGATGCATTCATGAAATTTGACAAGAGCAACCAGATCTTTGGAGGCCTAGTGCCAAGTCAACCAAGAGGCAGTAGGGAAACGCCACTCAAATCAGCTGTTATCACTGGGGTCCAGCACAACGGCTTTCCTCAATGGAGCACAAACAAAAGAGTGCTTTTTGGGCACTGATCAAGACCTACCTCTGATTCGCCCTTGCTGGAGTAGTAGACGCCCGACGCTCGCAGCAAGAGAAAGCGCTTCTTCCACTTTTTGCCCTCGCGGCATTGCACCCAGCCCTTGACATCTGGTAGCCGCGCCGTCGAGCTAAAGTATTCCTGTGGGGCATTGAGCTTGTGCTTGAGCGAATTTAAAAAAGCGCAAAACGCAAGGCGACGTGCTTTACATCAATCATCACTAGACCTGAAATAGGATTCGCTTGGCTCGTTCTGTGAGCTTGGAGGCATCCTTGGTCTCTTGTGTCTCCTTGACAAATGAGGCTGGAAAGTACTTCTATGTTGCCAAACATGTTTGTCGTCGTTGGTCAAGCATGATAATCAGTCACAGCACAACACGTGTGTATGCAGGCGGCGGCAAGCCCAACGTGCCTCTGTCGCGGTGAAGACGCCATATTTAGAGGGCAGTTTGCGCAGGTCAAAGCGAAACTCGCTCAGTGGTGGCCAGGCCGTATACACGTCGCCTACACGCTCATGGTCCTCAATAAAACGTTCCAAGGCCAATTCCGGTGCCACCTCCACGAGGGTCCTGCTCCAGGATGACGTTTGGGTGAGGCACGGTGGCAAAGCACGGCAGTGCGTTGTCGAAGATGCAGTGTAGACAGAGGACAGCGCGGCGCCGTACCAGAAAGGATCATCCGGCAAACGATTCTTCACCACGGTCTTGCGGCAGACTTCAAAGGCCGTTTCTGTGGCATCCACACAGATGGTCTTTTTGGTGGCATCCTCCATGAAGACATGGATGATATTCTGGATGATGTTTGAAGCAAACCGGACAAGCAAGAAGGGTACCTCAGGTCAGTCATGGGTCAACTGGCCACCTGCATTGCCTCGTCTAAAAGTGTCGGCGGAACGGGACAGCCCGGACCTTTTGCATTTGTGCGGCAGCAAGTTTGCTCATGGCAATGCGAATCTTTTCTTCTTTCATCATGTTCTCCAAATCCACCGTCGAGATTTGCCCCATGCTGGAGAGGCGTTTAGAGAAATGGTCCAGATGCTGTGACACAGCCGCGGCTACGAGATGCAAGCAGCAATAGTCAGGACGGACCCATATCCACAGTCCGGGTCAGAGCAGGGTCGATATGGTAGCGGCTGGGTGACGCACAGGACTCGAAGTTGGCGGTCGTGCTGACGATGACGGGCCGTTCTACGTCAGCAGAGGGCGCTGGCGCAGCCGCCTCGACAGCAGAAGGCGTCGTCGTCTTAGCAGCAGGAATAGCTTCAGCCGTGCTGCCCTCTGTGTTGGCTCCTGCCTCACCCTCGTTCTCAGTCTACATGAAGATGGCGAGAGTAACGGTGAGTGCCTGTGGAATCGTCGATAGAGAGCCGTCAGTTGCAGAGACCAGGCGTACCGCCGGCGCGTGGTAAGGGGCCGGTATTTTGGGCTGGCCAGAGTCGTCTTGTGAAAACGAGTAGAGGTCTGCCAGAATGTCGTCCAAGTCATTGGCATCTGTGCCTGCAAGAAGTGAGGGTGCATCCTCCGTTTAGCTTAAGAACGGGCTAGGCAGGCAGGTCATGTGCTGGTCGGGAGCCTACCATCGAGATGCGACGGTGCCGCTTCGGTGTCCACCTGCATAGTCATATCTGGAGCCAATCGATAAGACTTGGAACGGCAAAATTGGGAAGAGAGCAACGTGGCGTCCAAGAGGGTGGGCAGCGGAGTTGGGGGATCGTACCGTCGACAAGAGACGAGAGGCCATCAAGAATATCATCGAGCTCAGCCGGCTAGAGTTGACGAACAAGGAGTTGTGAGTTTCACGACTGATAAGATGAGCAAAGGCGTCCCATGGTCGAATGCAAATGGAGTCCTTGATTTGAACAGGGTCCGCCTGGACTGTAGTGCCCTCTGGACATACCTGCTTTGGCACATGACGAAGGATACGGTTACGATGACCTTGCAACGTGATATTCATGCGATCAAGGTCTTCCGAGCTTATCATCGCCACTTTATCCTATGCAGCCGAGATGCCCAGCCAGCAGGCACGCCGCGTTAGTGCATGGCGAGCAAGCACGCAGCCTTGTGCTCGTCTCAGGCGTGCCTTTCGCTTCAGACTGCAGCACACGCGTGTGGACGGGTCGATTGAAGCATGAACGTACCAGGGTGTCAAAGCCTGCATCCACAAAAGCATCATGGTAGCTGTCGAGCTTTAAGCCCTTCAGCCAGTCGAGCACGCTCGAAGTTCCCGCAGCCATGGTCGTTGGTTGCTCTCGCCCCAGTAGCCACCTCAACGACCCTCCTGAATCGAAGCCCGATCACCGCCAAACCAGCCTTTTTTTCCAAGAAGAAGAAAAATGAATGAAGAAAAATTAAGAAGGGGAGGAAACAAAAGCATCTCCAAACATCAAAACACAACGACGATGACTACGATGCGATGGATGGTGACTTGCTTGTTTGGCAACAAGAAGACTTGATGGGAAGGAGTAGGGGGCGCGGAATGACAGGCGAGGGATAGGGTGGTTGGTACACCGGCGTGTTCAGCAATGTGATTGGCATCGATTATCTGGGTCTGATTAATAGGAAGAAAAGCAGGGCAAAAAGCAAAGGAAGAAAAAAAGGGTATCCAGACGCAGAGCTTTCAGAAGCTAAATGACCAAAAAGGACAGATGGGACATGGCAGAGGAATCGTGCGCAGCACGAACAAAGAGCACTTGGACATGGGCACAGAGGTCATGAAAAGGCAGAAACAAGAGAACACACACACACACACAAATGCACAAAAGGAGAGGCCGAGCCATCGACTCAGGCTCAGGTCTTGGTTTGGGACCTTTGAAGGGTGACGCGAAGCGGACTGCCTTCGTGCGAGCGTTGACCCAGGGAGGCTCGGCGAATCGACTCACGCCGCGAAGCCGATTCCTGCTGATCCTGCTGAACTGGGGCCTCGGGATAGCGCGGAGGCAGGACTTTATCCTGAGCCAGCAGGAGGTGTAAGAGACACGTGGTGCTAAAACAGTTGTGTCGGAGTGAGCTGAACTCGAGGCGTTCAGCCTTCAGAAAGCTCACGATGGAGTGGTCTTCGCCCGTCTGCGCGCTTTGAAAGTCTGCGTCTGGGTCTGGAATGTATTCTGTCGACTGATTCATCAGCTATCACCGAATGAAGCACGCGGAAGACAGTGAGAACAAAACGAGGCGAAAAGGCCAGATTGGTCAACGACGAGCAACCAGACAAAGACCAAGACAAGAATGACCAAGCATTGGGAAATCGCGAGGGTCAGCGGGCCAAAGGGGATGCAAAGGGGATGCTGACCTTGACCACCAAAAAATCGCGATGGGTGCTCTGGATGACAATATCCAAGCGCCGGTCGAGGCCCAGGACACGGGCACCCGTGGGCACACGTTTTTTACGCGACTTGTGGGGGGGCAGGCTCGCAGGTGGGTGGCCCTTGTAAAAGCCACCGCCGTCCCCCGGCTTGGTGTATTGAATTTTGAGTGTCTGCACCGTGCCCCGACATTGTGGTGAGTCAGATAAGCCGACAAAAGGCGGACAACAGCTGTGGTTCAAAGCGTGCTCCAATTCCGATGCATTCATCTCACCTCGCGATACTTGGCAAAGGCTTCGCTGATGCTGTTGACCACCTGGGACATGTACTGTTGGCGCGCAACTTCAAACATGGCATCTTCCTCGTATTTTATAATGTCCTCCAAGATGTCCGGCCAGTTGTCGCCGTCAAAGTAGGGCAAATCAGTCAGCGTGCAGCCTGGATAGCCCTCATCCAAGGTCATGACATCCACGACGCACGGGTCGCGGCGAAACATGCAGCTGTCCAGAAGATTCTCATACCACTGGCGTAGCCGTGTGACGCAAATCTCGCGCTGCGATGCTGGCTTGAAGGGGAAAATGTAGTTTTGCCCGCGCCGCGGCGGGCAAGTAAAGATGTGCGCATGGGTGAAGCCACGACGCGCACAGACACGCAGGTAGCCCCGAAACAAGGTGTGGTACACGTCCGTGCGCACATGAGAAGGCAATAGCATTTTGGGCATCTTCACAGAGTCCAAGAGCGAAATGTATATTCTCTGTCGCGAGGTCAAAGACAAGGTGGTGCCATCAAGTGTGTGAGCAGATGACCAGGCTGCATTGGAACCAGGATTGATTGGTCTTACCCTTGTGTCAGGTTCGGGTGCGTCCGGGCCATATTCATGAATGATAAAACTGTATGCGGGAATAAAAGGAACGGGGAGAAGGCGGCGACACGAGTGAGTACAGGCAGCCGGCTGAAAGCTCATGGCGTATTCTGTTGAGTTCACGGGGAGCGCTTTTGAATCTGGGGCATCATCGGGCCAAACATCGGCTCGACACATTCCTGGCAACGCACCCGTAAAAAAGGACATCAACGTGCCCCAAGTCCAAAAAGGCCAGTATAACCTTGCGGGTATAGGGAAAGTCGGTGGGTGCGTCGGGAAAGTAAGAGGCGTAAAGGTGTTTTGTATGCGCCACCTCGCGTGCGTGATTGACCGTTCGCACGACGACATGCTCGGCAAATTGGGGCAAAGCCTTGACGAGCTCAGCCTTGATCTCCCGTGCCAGCTGTGACTCTGGCAGAGTTCGAGCTCGAATGGCCCCGTGTGTGTTCGCAATAGGCAGCTCATGTGCCGTGGCAGAAACTGCCTCGCGCTGCGCACCCCGTCGTGTCATGTGGGATCCACTGTGTGTGGATGATGCACTTGAGCTACGCCGGTGGGCCCGAGGCGCTGACGGCACCGTGGCATCAAGAGGTTCGTCCTTCACCTTGGTGATAACAGTTGACAACGCTGTGCTCTTGATCGGGGCCCTGTCCATGTTCTTCAGCTCAGACTTGACGTCGTCTTTTGATGCTCGCGATGGTGGCTGAGACGGGCTCTCTGGCGTGTCCAAGGCGGGTGGCGATGAAGCCAGGCCCAACATGGCGCCCAAATCGACCGAGGGCGAGGTAAGAGCTTGCATAGCCTCCTGGGCTAGCTCAGGTACACCCAGTGGATCAGCCGCCACCGGCGATTCGAGCTGCAATGCGTGCAGGACGGACAAGCCAAGCGGAGAACCAGTCTTGGCGGCTTTGATCTTAGCCTCAGCCGCGGCCACGGCTTGCGTGGGGGTACTCGGGGCCGGTGATGCAACACGCTTCGAGCTGCGGTGCCGGCCCGTTGCGGAAGAGCGAGATCCTTTGGACACGGGGTGTGGCGATGCAGTCTCAGCTGTCGGCGATTCGCTTGAGGCTTTGCGCAGAGAAATCTTGGCAATTGCAGGAGCGCTGGCAGTCTCCACGGTAATATTGACACCAGCCTTGGCAGCGGCGGCCTGACGGCGGCGGGCTTCAACTGCCAACATGTCACGAGTGGCGGTCAGCAAACCCGGTTCAGGGGCCGCTTGACCCACGGGCCAACCCTCACGACAATGATGGCAGGTGTAGGGGAGCTCGTCGTATGGATCCTTGACCACGCAAACCTCGTGGTCCTGCCGTGAGCACCGGATGCACTCGACAAACTTTTCAGAGACGAGAGGGGCGTTGTGTTTTGCCTTTTTAAACATCGACTTGGAAAGCTCCAGCTCTGGGCCGGTACCGTTTCCAAACCGGGGAATGGTAAACTCATCCTGCAGCTTGGTAAAGTGTGCCTGGCAGTACACAATATGGTCTTCATCAGAGTACTGGCATTCAAAATAGGTCGAGCCGTGCTGGATGAAGCAGGTGCCGCCACGACAGCGAAAAATTTCGGGTGACAGTTGGCGTCGCTTGCCACAGCAATAACGGTGGTGCGCCAGCGTGACAAGCATGGTGTGCTCTAGCTTGGGCTCCCAGAACTCACGCAGATCCAAAGCATACTTGTGGTGAAAGGAGGACTGTTTAGGATTGAAAAGAAGGCAATTGTTGATCATGAGATGCATGTCCTCCACGTACTCCCAAATGGAGTTGTACTCTTGGTCATGGATCTTGCGGCTGATGACACTCAGATCCATGGGATGCTGCACCACGGTCAGGTATGATGTGAAGAGCTTGGTATCCACTGGTTTTAAAAAGACTTGGGAAAGGCGCTTGTCGTAAGCAATTACCTCATCATGCAGGTGGCCAATGGCTTCGAGGACCTCAACCTTGCGGAGAGCGTTATCTGGGACAGGTTTTTGAGGCACCGGTCGTGGGACGAGCCACTCATCCTCGGCCTCCGGTGTGCGGAGTAGGGACGCCGCAGTGGCATTGGTCGCGCCTGTCGCCAGTGCCGCCTGAAGCTCGCTATCATGAAGCATTTTTTCTGGATCGTCCATCACAATAACCGCCGACCCTTGCTTGCGACGGCGAGCCGAGCTACTTGTGCTTGAGGTGCGCCCGAGTTGCTTGCTGTCACTCTTGGACAGAGGCTCCGGGGCTCCTTGGCTGCCAGCCGGGGACAGAGCAAGGCAGTCCTTGAGACCTGAGGTCGGCGTTGCGCTCTTACGCGATGACTTGCCCCCGGCCTTGGACGGTGCCTTGCTGACGCCCTTGGCCTTGGCCTTGGTCTTGGCCTTGCCATTCGCCTTTGAAGACGAAGTGACAGCCCTACCCACGTCTGGCTCATTATGTAGCAATGGATCCACCTGCTCGGTCAGGCTCACATCGGGCCCAACCTTTGGTGGACTGGAGCTTGTTGCTTGTCCACGCGCACCTCGACCCCGCCCGCGAGCGGTCGCGCGACCTCGAGCTCGACCGCGGCCACGACTGGGACTGGCTTTGGCATTCTTGCGGCGCTTGGGCTCGGGATCGTGTAAGAGATCCTCGGAATTTTCAAGGTCCAACAGATCCTCCTCAGTAAGAACAGATTCGCTCCCCAAGAGGGGGCTATCGGGGGCGGAAGGCGACTCGGGTTGTGGTGTGGATTTGCGTTTGCCGGTCGTTGCCTTGGGGGCGCGAGGTTTGCGAGAGCGGGATGCCTTGGTCTTGCTGGTATTGGCCTTGCTCTTGGCCTGGCCCTTGCCGTTTGAAATGGGGGGAGCGCTCGCGTCGCTCACGTCGGCCGGAGTCTCGGAAGCAGCCGCTACGATTGAAGAAGGGGTGTCTCCAGCACTAGTTGCGGGGATTGCCAGCGGGCTAGCGGTCGTGGGGGCGGCCGGCGGGGCATGACTCGGGGCCGACGGAGATCCAGGACCATTCTTGCCCTTGGCGGCTCGCTTGGCTGTAGTGGCTTTGCCTTTGGTGGAAGCACCCTTGGCGGTCGTGGCCTTCGCAGGTCGTTTGCGCGGTTTGCCCTTGGCAGTGAGGCCCAGCATGGGTGGCTGGTAGGTGGTCAGTGTGGTGGCCATGCTCGTGGGTAGCGGTGTGCCGCCGGCAAAAGTAGTGGCAAGTGGTGAGCCGAGGGGCGAGCCAACAGGGGTACGCCCGGCCACGGGGGAGGCATAGGCCACCATGCCGGGTGACCCGGAGCGGCTGACTTTTCTGTTGGCATAGGACGCATAAGGTACGGCGCTGCTGTAGGAGTACGGTGCTGTGTATGTGCCCGGGCTGCTAATGGGTACATACGTGGTACGGTAAGCTGCAGCACCAATGGGAGGAGGATATGTTGCGGTTATCGGGCTACCGCTGCTGGGTCGCTTGATGAGTTTGGTGGGCGAGCCAGCGGGTGATTCGCTGGAGCCTGGACGCTTGGCTGTGCCACGACCGCGACCAAGAACGGCGGGTGCACTGCCTGGTTGCGGACTGCCGGGGAGCGGGCTACCTAGCCCCGAGGGTGGTACATAACTTACACGCCCGAGCGAGGAAGGCGCGGTTGTAATGGGCGCCCCCGTCGCAGGAATGGCAATGGGCGGCGGGCGAGCACCAGAAACGGCGGCGGGCGCGGCAGATGTTATAACAGAGGTGGAGGAAGGAGCAGAAGTGGACGGCGCAGAGCCTGTTTTCTTAGCATTGGCTCCGTTGGCTTTGGCACTATTACGCCGGCTTCCCGCCGGCGACGCCTTGGCCGAGCTTGGTGCCGAGGATCCATCACCTGGAGGAATGATAAACCATGCTTCGTATGAGCGATACTGGCCGGTCCTGTGGTAGCCTCAATCGAATGAAAAGGGGGGAACTAACGGGGGTGGGCAAAGAGGGACGTACTGGGGACGGGGGAGCTGGCGGCACTTGTATGCGTTAGTTGGATGGGCGACCGTACGATATAGGTGCCTGAGCTAGTGGTGAGTCTAGTAGGTGCATAACTATAAGAAGCATAGGGGTAGGCTTTTCCTGTTGGGGGAGGGGAGGCGGGGGGCAAGGAAGAGTCGAGCACGGTAAGGGGGCTTTGCGCTACCATGTCAATGGAGTGACAGGACCTGGTGTGGTGGTGGGGGGAAAATGGCACAGCGTCTGCGCATGCTTGCGATTTCAGGCGCGGCGAATCATACCAGGAGAGTACATGTACGTCGTGCCACCGGGGGTCGAGTAGTACGGGTGCGCATAGGGAGAGACAAGGCGGGTGCCATCGGAGCTGGTGGCAGGGCGATAAGTGGCGGAACTGGTTGCGGTGCTGGAGACTGGGACAAGACCGGAGACGGTGGATGCAGCACTTGTGGAGTAGCGGCGTGGGGCTGAGGGCGGGTAGGTGGGGGGGTAGGT
>NW_001865039.1:3133047-3143742 GCF_000002865.3 Monosiga brevicollis MX1 | reverse complement strand
GAGGAGAAGATTGGTTTGAGAAGAGAGAAGTAAAGAGCAAAGACTCAAAGGAAAAGCACAACTACCACGAGAGAGAGAGAGAGAGAGAGAGAGAGAGAGAGAGAGAGAGAGAGAGAGAGAGAGAGAGAGAGAGAGAGAGAGAGAGAGAGAGAGAGAGAGAGAGAGAGAGAGAGAGAGAGAGATTGAGGCTTGAGGAGCTTGAGAGAGAGTGGTTTTTGAATTTTTCTGGAATGTCAGCAAACAGAGGAAGTGGGTCGACAGCAGTAGGAGGTAGTTCTGGCTGGCGCGGTGGCAGTGGGGATGTGTTGGCGCTTCCGCTGCCTGGACGGGTGTGGCAAGGCAGCCGGGCGGTGATGGTGCACGGACAGGCGGAGAAATCCAAGAGAATTCACAGAGAGAGAGAGAGAGAGAGAGAGAGAGAGAGAGAGAGAGAGAGAGAGAGAGAGAGAGAGAGAGAGAGAGAGAGAGAGAGAGAGAGAGAGAGAGAGAGAGAGAGAGAGAGAGAGAGAGAGAGAGAGAGAGAGAGAGAGAGAGAGAGAGAGAGAGAGAACGAGAGAGGGCGTTGGCACTCAGATCCAGGCAGGGCGCATGCCATAGACGTGGTCAATTTGAGCCGTGGTTCCCCGTGGGAGCGGCACATTGATACAACCATGCGAAAATTTACTTCCCGCGCAGCGGGAGCGAACAGACCACAACTCATTTGGTGGCAGAGGTCGTCACAGCCGGCTGTTCCGCCACTCCAATTCGACCAACTGAGCTGCGACAAACAGCCATCGCTTTGAATGCGGCAAACGTTGGTTCTATCAGGCGTCACACGCTCTGGATCTGCTGCTGAAGGCGTTGCTGCACGGCTCGCTGCAGTGCCTGTTGCCGCCGAGACATGACAACGTAACCCAGGCCGGCACCGATCAGCATCAGCACCTGTATAGAGATGGCCCACCCCAGTCAGAAACGACCACCACCGTCAATGGAAATAAACCGCGAGGGGCCAAAGGGTAAGCAGGAAGGCGCGCGGAGGGTACGGGCCGAGAGCGTGAAAGCGTACCTCAAACGTCCAGATATCCATGACACGACACACTACAAGTTGGCTCTCCCCCAAAGCGTCAAAAAAAAAAAAAAGAGCTCGTGGGCAGGGTTTGAGCCAAGAGCCAGACTCGGCGCCAGTACGGCTCGCAATGCAGTGTCCAGCTGAGAAAAGAACGACCAGCTCGCTCACATCAATCGCACCGCCACGATATCAATCAGATGCGTCAATCGCAGTCAATGCCGTCACACCATGTCGCGTCCACCACCACAACCGGTAAATGCAATAACTGAGCTATCAACTGCATAAACTATCGAGAGATATATTATGGTTAATACAACAACCCATATTTTTACGTAAAAGCTTGTTCAAGTGGTTGGAGCATTTCATCACAGCCGCTCAATCGTGCCACGGCCGGCCCCGGTTCCGCCCTCTGGGCAATTAGACGCGCCTGAAAGCCCCGGGATCTTTCTTGTGCTGGTACCGAGGTTTGGCTGACCTGTGCCACAAGAGGCAGGGTTGTATAGGGAGAGTTGCGGGATCAATTGGCCAGGCTCGTAGCCCGCCGTGCAGAGTAGCGTGTCGGCACCCGATGCCAAGATGACAGCAACAAGCGGTGTGGGACCGCAAGGCGCAAGGCTACGCCACAGAGGCACTGCGGCGGCGACGGTGGTGGTGGTGGTGGTGGCAATGCTGCTCATTGGCCTCTTGGATCATGGCGCGGCCACGTCAACTGACACCAATGATGATTCCCCGACGTCAATTCCACAAGCGGTCTTCAGCACGGTCGGGCCCGCACACACCCAATCGACCTCCACCAGCTCGACGAAGCTACCCAAACTCACGCATGCGGGCATCAACGGTGGTCTGTAGGAGCATCGCAATCGTCCAACCGACTGCATCAACCGTCCTTTATCTCGTCCTCGCTCAATCTCTCGGCATTCACTGCGGGCGCACAGCATCATTGATGCTGAATATGTTCCTCATGGGGAATTTCCCAAGGTCCGAGTCCTGCCGCACACTTCCATCTCCCCGCCTTCCCCTTGTAGTGCAGGTCATGTCCAAGATCGCAACGTGCTTCTAACTTTTGATCAAACTAGGTGGATTTGTGCACCTACCCAAAGTACGCTCGCGCGTCGCCCCGGCGCTTGACAGTTCGGGCGGGTCAGACCTTGTACATTCCCAAATTTTGGTACCATTGGGTTTTCTCCTACGCCACCCCCGAGGAGGCTGTCCTTGGGCTTTCGTACTGGACCTCGACGCCCCACCGCATCTTCCAAGAACCCATCGTCTTTGACAACAAGGATCTTTTGACCTACGGCGCCATTAATTACACCCATGCCGAGCTCACGCTGGCGCTCGCCTTGGCCAAGAACAAAACCGATGAAGACTTTCCCGTCCGGGGCAAGGTGAAGAAGAGCGCCATGGTCAGTCGGATCGACCGCTGCGCTTCATGGCCGACCACATCGTTGTATCGTGTTTCCTCATTTTTTATACGATCTGCTTGCATCCCATTCATGCACGTATTCGTTCACACGCACACGCGCGTCTGCCTGCCCACCGATGATGATGCTTTTCAAGGCCGAACTGCGTCAAAAACGTCGGGCTCTGAAACAACACTATTTTGAACAGCTCAAACCAACCAACCTTACCTCTGCCCTCTACACGCCAGAGGAGGTGGCTGCCATGCGCGAGCACCTTCAGCTAGGTCGCTGGAGTCTTCCTGATATTGGCCGCACGTACCCAGAGCTGTGCAACCGGGAAGTGGAAGCCGAAACCGTGGTTGCCTGTGGTAACAGCGACCACATGTATCCTGAAGAGGTAAAAAAAGAAGAAAAGAAATTCGCCGCTGGACTGGTTGTTGTGCGCTTGCCTCCAACAGCATGGACTCTTTGTCCTGCTGCCATCCAAAGGCTCTCGTCGTTCTGCTGCTTATGGCCATTTTGATTTTTTTGTTAGGTTGCCCGCTTCGACTACTACTTGCCAAAATCCTTTGAAGAGTTTTGTCACCTAGGGTACCCGCAGGTTCACAATTACAGTTCACCTGAAGAGCGCATGTCCATCATCCGCGATCTAGCAGAGCGGTTTCCCACCGAAGGGGCCGTTGGGGTCGAGGACATCCATCCCTACCCCATGTGCCATGCCATGTGTCCGATTCCTGAAGACCATCCAGTTGTGGCTCCCATTGCCTACTACCAGCGTTATCACGAACATTACTTGCGCATCAACCAGATGTTCAACGTAACCGAACCTCACGACAAGCTGGCCTTTTCCATGCCCAAGTTTTGGACCACCAACAAGCCCATCCACACCGGATTGCACTACGATTCGGCATACAACAGCCTTACCATCCTCAGTGGCGTTAAGCACGTGGTGCTTTTGCCCCCCACAGATCGCTCTCACGTCTATCCGGTGGCCATGGACAAGCTCTTGGAGGCCCCCAAGCGCGACGCTGTCAAGTTTAACTTGTATAGGCAAATGGACTCGCTCTTGGCCAAGGGTTATCTGCGGGCCGTTGATGGCCAACCGCCCGAGGTGGAGGCCTTGATTGCTGCTCAGACCGCAAAGACTGAAACGCAATCTTCCAAGCCCGTCTCGCCGCAACAGAGCACTTCTGCTCAGAATACCAAAACGGGTGCTACTCCAGCACACGAAGAACTCTAGACCTTGTTATCATTGACAAACCCACCGGCGCTGCCGGCTGATGGGCGCTGGTCTGCCCCAGCGGCCGTTTCATGTCGCTTCTTGTTTTGTCTTTTGTATCGACTAGCCCATGATTATCTCTTGTGATCGGTTTTTCCTTCCTTTTTTCTCCTAGCTTGCTCGGCTTTTTGCCAGAGTCACCTTAATTGCTAAAACGCTTCCCCATCGCATCCAGGTTCCCAGCCCAAGCAAAGACGTCTTTACCACAGCGCTGCTCTCATTCTCACCACAACTGCCATAGTAACAAGCCACCTACCACTTGGGCGGCCCCCTTTTCTTTTCAAAAGCGACATCCACACGAAAATCAATTTTTTTTTTTTTTTTGGAACGTGTTTTTTTTTTTTTTTTTTTTCCAGACGATTTCGGATGGCGGAGGCGCTCACCGAGGTGGACGATGCGCTGTTGCGCTCGCGTTCAACCTATCATTGGACTCGGCGAATTGCACGGGAGCAGTACACTTTGGCTAATCGGCTCCTATCTATTGAAGAGGATGCCCAATATCTGCGCGAGTTTCATGCCTTTTACGTAGGTGTTGTCCCACGTGCTCAGCCGCGAAACGGCCCTCCGCCCATTCTGACATGCTCATTGGCGCTGTCCCGACTTGTAGCCGCAGCTCCCGCTATATGCCAACTTGCGCTGTGGACGCTGGTACGCCGCGCGATTTGATGGCTGCGTGCACTTTAAAAGCACGGATGGTCATCGCAACGTCTGGCACTTGGCCCATCGGCGTTTGAATTTGCATCTCATAGCCACGCTCCGCCAGCACGGGGCAGTCCTGGTGGCTGACGCCACGCGCAAGGGTCGAACTCTGCCGGATAGCTTTAGCCGCACCCTGCCCATTTGGGCCGCAGTTATTTCCATGCTCGCCGATCGTCTTCGCCGGCAGCAGGGACTACCAGGCCTGCACCCTGCGGGCGGCAGTCAAATGTCGTCGCAGGCGCATGGCCAGGATGATGACGCAACAAGTACAGACCATGCATACCCACCAGAGGCCTGGTTGCACATGCCACCCACAACCGTGCCCCCGTCGGAGCAGGCTCAGGTCGCTGCTGTCCTTGAGGATCGCTTGCAGGCTTTACTCGCGGCGCCGATCGACCTAAGCGCGCTCCTCGCCTTGGACCGACCGATCCGTTGCCTATGGTTTCATCGAGGACAGCTGCTGAGCGAAGATTTCCTTCCCATGTTGCAGCAACCCGATGCGTATGTGGTAGCCTGTGTCTGCGTGTCAGAGCCCGTGGACGTGGTGCAGCGGCCCGGCTTTCTCTACATTCAAGGGGCAGGCGATGATGAGGAAATGTGGTGCGGCCGCCTCGAGCCTGACCTGTTTTGGCGTCACGCACCACACCTGCTGGAGCTGTGCCGAGAAGGCCAGTCTGACGCTGCCATCTTGGAGGCTGCCCAGCGCTGTCAGGCAGCCGACCCGCTGGCGGTTAGCAATTCAGCAGAGCCCCCCAGCCTGTCCATACCCGAGACCCACTTTTGGCTGGGAGACCCCGCCACGCTCACGCTAGCAGAACCCACGAATGCCGCTGGCGCGGCAAGTTCACACATTCCTCGCGTTGTCATCCATAGCACTGCAGCCGGTTATTCAAAAGCACCGGGTCAGGATTGCTGGCACTGGTCCTTCGCCGCCTCTGGTGCACAGCCAGGCTTGACAGCCTTTCTTGCAGAGCACCCGGTGACGCATGTCAACGCGGCACTACCTCCCGCCAAACGACACCGCTACGAGCTTCGCGACATGGCCCCAGCTCTGTTGGAGCTGCTGCGGGAAGCGCAGTCAGCGTCGGCCTTCATCTGTTTTGCAGACGATAGTCGTGAGCGGTGCGTGCTTCTTAGCTGCATCCACCGAACGGTGTTGGGCCTTTGGGGCTTGCCGGCCTGAACTCATTGTTGACCGCCGTGTAGGTCAGCGCTTCAACTATTATTTGCACAAGTGGCTTTGGACCCAGCCCTTCATCGTCCGGATTCTTCCCATGGTGCGGGCACGCGGTTGTTCGCCCAAGTCTGTTGGAATGGAGGATCCTGGGGAGCTCATCTCTCTCTCTTTTAATTAATCCTGGCTCATTGTTTTGGCCGGTTAGATCACGATGCGTCTGCGGCAGCGGGCAAGCGTCTCAAGCGTTTGTGCAAGCAGCGGGCACACGAGTACGTTGGTATCATCCTTTTTGTCGCGCAGCATCAGCTTTTGGGTTCCAATCGAGCGACAAATCTCATGCCTATGCCACATGTGTGGGGACTCGCGGTCAGGCTGTCGGTGCTTTCGTCTTTTGTTCAGCTTTCTCGCCACGGTCTCAACAGGTTGCATGATGCAATCCATGCCGTTTTGTAAGACCAGAACCTGACCGAGCTCTCCTGATGACTTGAATCCATGGCGGCGCTGCGCGCCACTTTCCATTGAGAGGCTGCTCCCCCCCCTTTTTTTCGATTTACTTCTCAAATTATCAATGGAAGTTCAAAGGCCAAATCTGATCGGATCATTTTCACATCGACCTGTCGTTGACCTTGGGGCAAAAATTAAAATTTGGTTTTCTGCCACGAACATGTAGCAGCGCGCTTAAGTCGCAAAACTGAGAGCAAAGATAGACGAGAATGACTCCCTCATCAAACATCAAACAATAGAAGGAATTCAGCTTGCCGCACAATCGGGCAAGGAGATGGTTTCACGCTTGGCGCAGTGCACCCAGGGTTGGCAAATCAGCCAAGTGCCAGACAGCAAAGGACGCAGCGGCCAGCTGCACGTCATAAACGTTTTTATTAATATTTTGGAGAGTATCGCAAGACTGGTGGTAACAAGTGTCATAAGCTGCGTTGGCAGTGCCTCCATACGTATCCCGCTCCATGGGCGTCTTCTCTGTACCAGCACCAGTAGCAATGCTTCCCGCTGGAATGCCTGTCAAGTCGCGGTCATTCAAGTGTGAGCAGCGCCTGGATTTGACGGTGACTCCTGCATAGCAAAAGCACTGACCGCTGTGAATAAAAGGGAAATAGTCGGAGCCGCCGGTGGTAGAGAATGGCTGAATCTTGTATTTGACCTGGCTGCGGTTGAAAAATGTCTCAAATAGTTTTTGAAGTTGGACAGAGCCGGCCCTGCTGCTGGGAGGTGCAGTCATGCCATCGTATACAAGGTGCACCGCATTGGGGCTGGCCAGCATGTCAAAGTTGAGATTGGCCTTGAGGCGTTGAAACTCCGCTGGGTCCGTCGCGTTGAGCTTGCGCAGGTAGCTGCGAGAGCCAATCAGGCCTTCTTCCTCGGCGCCCCACCAGCAAAAGCGAATGCGGTTGCGGGGCTTCATGTTCTTGGCGCCCATAACGCTCACCATGGCCAACACTGCAGCGGAGCCGGATCCGTTGTCATTCACGCCGGGTCCTGGTGGGGGCGTGTTAATCACAAAACGTTTGGTTCCAAGAAACATTGTGGAACAAAGCAGAGGGAGGCGGCAATGAGAGGCACGAGAAGGAGGGGCAGGGGGGGAGGGGGGGGGGAGGGGGGGGGGGAATGGGGGATCAGTGTGCCAGTGGTGGAATGCAGACGTACCGGCATCGACGCTGTCCAAATGCGCACCAACAACCAGTGTGTTGGCCGGGTCACCATCCAACGTATCGACAATAAGATTGGCGCTCGGAACATGCGTGCTCATAGCCGCCACGAAAAGGGTGACGGCCTCGGTGGTATCCAGCAGGATCTGAGCGACCGTGGAGGTGACACCCACGCTGGGCAGCGTGGTGAAGGGCATGCTAACATCCCAGTCGCTGGCACGCACGCGCGGCCAAAGAATGCCGTCGCTCGCCTTTGTGGCATACGCAATCAGACCCACGGCGCCGGCTGCCTCGGCAAGCATGGCCCGGGTGTAGAGGTCACAGTCAGCTAGGCCACTCACGGCCTGGAGCAAGACAATGGTGCCGTTGGCAGCTGTGTAGTCGGCTGCGGTACAGCTATCCTTGACATGCGTGATGGTGCTGGTAGGATTGCCTGCACCGCTGTAACGCAGGACACGAAAATCGTATCCATTGGTGAAGCTGTAGGTATTGCCAATGGTCAAGATACTCGCACTCGCGCTCTCGTTCAGCAAGCGCCAGTAAGGGCTCACAAAGTAGTCCACAGTAGCATTAAAGCGCGCCGCACCGCCAGCGGCCTCGATAGCTTGCTGCACATATCCAATACTGTAAATGTAGTTGGTAGCAATGGAGCGACTGTTGCTGCCGTTGATCGCTGCCGTCTGGGCGAGATAATCCAAGTGGGTGTACGCCGCCTGAGAGGCCACCACCTGGCCCGCAAAGTCATCGGCTGGCACACTCCCACTCGGCTTGATAAGCACCACGGGCGTCACGATGCAGATCGTCAGCACGACAATACCTGCCGCCATCAGCAAGCCCAATTTCTTGGAGCTGATGCGGTGGCCGCGCACCTCGGCCTGGCCCAGGATTGCCTGGCGTTCCATGGCCAGCAGCTCCAAGCCAATGGCCAGATCTCACCCCACACTCGGCGCAAGGCGATCTTATTCAATAGAATAAATTTGTGGGCAAATAAAGACGGGAAACGATCAAACAGGAACCCAGAGCGCTAGGTGTATATCTCGCATGCGGTCTACGCAGTGGCCTATGCCCCAGACAGCACTGCGTTCCCAGGTTGACCCCGCGGACCGCCCCCACCCGCTCGAGTTGCGATCGTGCGCCAAAAGGAAAAAAAAAACAGGAACAGGGATCCCTCCAAAGCAGCTTACAAGTGTATCACGGTCACACTTACACACTCAAAATTAATGTCAGACGCCAATGTCAGACAATACTTTGGCAGGCCGAGGTTGTGTCTGACATTTTTGCTTCTCTTCTCCCTCGCTTGTGTGTGTGTGGAAAAGGCAGCATGACGTCGCACGATGAAAACGTTCGGAACCGAATCGAGCGGTTAGAACATGAGGTACGGAAACGAAAACGGCCGTGCCAGTGGTACAGCAGGCGGGAGCGAAGGAGGGAGGGCTGGTGGTGGTATAATTTAGGGTGGGGGATCAGGTTGGGGTCCAAGCTGCTGCTTTGCCATTGCCTTTGCCCTTGCCTTCTCGGCTTTGATCTGGGTGGACTAGGCCCAGTAAGGCAGAGCTTGGAGCGATGGCTCATGAAATTTGGCCGCGCTCGTGAAATGCCCCGACTCGTGCTGTGTCACAGATCTTCAGGCATCCGCAAGACTTTGACAACCACATTCGCTACATCAAGGCGTGCAGCGAGATCAAAGACTCGGGCAAGCTTCAGGCCGCTCGCGAGAAGTTTGCTCGCCTGTTTCCTCTGCCCCAGGGTTGGTCGCACACGCACACATACCTGCTTGTACTACCCTCCCCACTTGCACTTACCTGCTCGTAGCACCCTGCCCCCGCTTGGGCTGAAAATGGCGTGCGCTCAAATTCATTGCATGACATGTTGTTATGTAGATGTGTGGATGGAATGGCTCGATGATGCACGCGAGGGTGCAGACACCCTCGAGCAAATGCAATCTGTTCTCGACTTGTACAAACAAGCATCCGCTGATGGCCAGTGTAAGCAGCCGCCCAACTCGCCTGGCGGGCCAAGACCTGACTGTCACGAGGCTGCCCCTGCTCGATTTCTCACCTTACTGCTGGGTTTTGGACCTTGCATGTACCAGTGGCCCAGTTGCGGCTTGACTATCTCGACTACTGCAAAAACTTTTACCTTTTGCAAGGGCAGGGCAGCTTCCAAGACGATGGCATTGCCGCGCTCCGTGCCCTCTACGCCGAGCAGCTGGCCTTTGTTGGTCACCATTTTACCACGGTAGGGTCATCGCGGTCTCTCTTCACTCTTGCGTCCCGACACACGCACGCACCACCAGGGCCAGAATGCGCGGTGTTTGGCCAGACCTGACATACTTTGTTGCTGCGATCACCTCAGGGATTGCCTGCGCACAAGCGAGCCATTGATTTCGAAACGGACCTGCTGCGTCAGTTAATGGTGGGTCACATCACAATGTTTGCCGAGAGATTCTGTGATCTACGCTTGGCTGAAATGGAGCCCTCACACCTTACACGTTACGACGCTTGCTTGTGCTGGCAGGCCGGGGGCGATGAAGCTGCCGTTGAAGCCCAATTCGGTTCGGTCATTGAGGCTTATCGACGCCTCTTCCGTGTGCCGGTGCAAGGGCTGGCGGATGAGTTTGAACGATTTGAAACCTGGTGCGTGCTTTTTTTTTTCCTGTTTGCGAGTCGCCCGGCTCATACTCGTGGCATGCTCATACGTCGAGCCACGACTCGCATGGACACAGGTGTGAGGAACTGGGCATCGAGGTGCCAGACGATATTGAAGAGACCTTTGAGCAAACCATGACACTGGTCAAGGTGTTAACGCCCCTCGAGATGCAGCTCAAAAAAGCTAAAGATGGTGCGCCCGCCCATCGCTGCGCTGCCTTGCTCGTGCCCTACCAACAAAGTGCCGAGCTCTGTTTGGCACGGGCCGCCGTGATAATGCTGCCGTCTCATCCCAAACCTGCGTTTGTCATGGGCATGGACATTGCAGCTGCAAAAATCGCCGACAAATACGATGCTCTGCGCGCGGCGGTGTTGCACAGCGAGGCACCAAACAAACAAAAGTTGGCGCTTGGCTACTGTCTGCGACAGGCAGAGGCGCAACCCAAAGAGGCCTTTCCCTGGGTCACTGCCATCCACCACGTTCGTCTCCCTACCGATACCCCTTTCCCTCTTAGCCCCAGGCTTGGTGGCGCTCACCTTGAAGCGCCTTGCCCCATGGTCATAGGCGCTTGCGGCACCAGAGGAAGAGTATGTTGTCAATCTGGCCCTTCGTGCCGTGCCCGGAGCGCACCACGTCTGGTGCCTTGCCTTTGCCATCCGTGATGGCCACAATCAACCGCTGGGACAGGTTTGTTCGTGTCAGGCTCAATCCACGGTTGCTCAAAGAGGCTGACCATGCCACGACTCATTGCCCCTTATCTGGCTTGAACCCCCCCCCCCCCC
>NW_001865039.1:3036834-3132997 GCF_000002865.3 Monosiga brevicollis MX1 | reverse complement strand
AAAGGGGGGGGCCAATCCCCGGCCTTTTTCCCCTTTTTTGGGTTGGCCCCCCCCCCCCCCCCCCCCCCCCCCATAGCTCACGCAACTCGCAGAGCAAGCCCTAAAGCAACAGTTTGGCTCGGCGGATGCCTACATTGATGTGTGGATGCACTTTTTGACCGTAGTTGTCAAACGCCAACAGCAGGGTACACCTTGTCCCTCCTGGTTTCGCTACCAGCTTGTGGCTTGCCTCTGGCTCTCGGTTTAGCATGTCACTTTTCTCAACGCATATTTACCTAATGTTGGCTGGTTTTGTCATTTCCGGCTGCAGGCGAAAAGGGTGTTTCGGAGGAAGATTGGGCTCGCCATCGTGATACTGCCCTCACCTATCTTCTCGACTACCTTGGGGGGTGGCTGAGTGACCCCCAACATCGTCTCGTGTCGTGCTTGGTACGTGAGAAAGCGCACGCACCGCCAATTGCAACATGGTGAATAAAACACAAGCGCGCCATGTAGTGGGCTGTTGGCCGTCGCATTGCTCGCAGCCGCTTCTCAACAAGCGCGTGCTCCTCGAACAGGCCGAGCTGGAGAGCCGAGTCACGGGCGACAGCCGCAAAGGCCGGGAGATGCTTGACATGATTCTGCAGGACGAAGCAACTCGCCCTCTGGTATACTTGATGTGGCACCCCGGCCGTGGAGAAGCAAGATAGGATAGGCAGCATGGTTCAGCTGCCTGAATCACTGATGCTTCTCATCGGCTGTTTTTCCCTTGACCTGCGTCGCCCCTTTACTTGCTTTGCCTGCGCCCACAGTACGCTACCTGGAAGGCCGTCATTGCATATGAACGCCAACACAACGCTTCGATCGAGGCGCTTCTGGAACTGCATCAAGAAGCATTTGAGGCCGTTCAAGATTACGGTTACTACATGGCCCGGGTATGTGCTCCTGCTTGACAGGCTAGCAAGGGAGGGGGGGCACATGGCTGTGTACTCAGCAATTCTTGACGTTTTGCTTTCTGAAACAAGCTTGCACTTGCTTTGTGATTGTTGCTCATGGTTCGTCTATCTTCAACTCTTGACTGCGGCACAGGATTACCAGCAGCTGGTTCTCACCACTTCACAAGCAGACCCGGCCATCGTGTTGCGCCTGTTCGGAAGTCTCATTGCACGGCCACAAGAGGTTGTTGCAGCGACAGCCGCCCATAGCGAATCAGGCTCCAAGAAGCCTGCCAAGTCGGCCAAGCGATCCGGTGCGTGTGTGGCTGAGAGTGCATGTTGGCTTTTGCTATGTACCTTGTCTTCTCACAACCTCATGTCACAGCGGACGACGCAAACGTTGAGCCTCGTGCAAAGAAGACTGCCACCCAGGCCGCGACGAATTCAGCAACCGAAGCCATGGACACAAGTGCGCCTCGCGGCGCGACTCCTACACATGGTGCCGGCGATGAGTCCGCTCCCGTGGCGCCGCGTCAGGTGGGTTCATTGTTCTCGATTGATTTTGTACGCCTCTTGGGGGTTTGAGCTCACGTCACTCGTACTCGACATCTAGGCACACAAAGTTGAGGCCGAGGATCGCACGGTCTTTGTCAAGAACTTGGACTTTTCTGTGCGTCACGCCTGCGCCTCGCTTAAAAACTGTTGCTTCACATTGGTCTTGTTTTCCTGAATGACACTCTCATCTGCATGTGCTCGTGCCTTTAGGTTACGGAGGACGAGCTTCGTGCACGGTTTGCAGACGTATGTCTCATGATACACCATCGCTCTCACGCACGCCTCTGGACCCGGTACCCCGTGCCTCTAGCTGCAATTCGCTCCTCACATCCTTTCTTTGGCTGCTTTCTGCAGTGCGGAGAAATTGTAGACGTGCGAATGCCATTCAACCACAAGGGCAAGGCAAAGGGTTATGCCTACCTGGAGTTTGCCTCGGTGAGTTGTCACAGCCAAGTTGCACTTTCGTTGTAACAGAGCGCCTTGTCCGTGGCCTAATTCTCTTGGCGCCGGTGTGCACAGGCGAGTGCCGTCAATCCAGCGCTGAGCAAGGACCGTCAAATTATGGGCACGCGTCCCATGCTTGTGGACCGCTAGTACGTTCTAATGAGGCGACAGGCACGCCCCAATGTCATCTTGCACCCTTCAAGCATTTATTTTGCTCCGTTCACTCAAGTGTGTGTGTGTGTATGTGCGTGTGTGCGCGCGTAGTGTTGACCGCTCGCAAATGCCGTCATTGCCCTTCAAACACACGACTGACAAAAACCCCAAGTCGTTGTTTGTCAAAAATCTGGACTATAAGGCCAGTGAAGCTGAGATCAAGGACCTCTTCAACAAGGTGCGAGACAGCGCAGCCATGACCCCTGCCCTTTCTCTTCAATACATTATTTTTTCGCTGTTCAGTCTTCACACTGCAAGGTTCGGACTGACATGAACTTGCTTGTAGCATGGTGCGGTGGAAGCGGTGCGGCTTGTAACCAAGTTTGACGGCTCGCGGCGCGACTTTTGCTACGTGGATGTAAGACTTTGCTCCTTTGAATAGCCCCCAACCCGCCTTTTTTATTTTTTTTTTATTTTTCTCCATTTCGTATTCATCATCATTATCAACATCATCATCATCATCACCATTACCGCCGCCGCCACCACCACCATCACCTGTTTAGCGCCGGCAAAAGCTTTTGCTCACACTGTGCCTCTCGCGTTAGTTTGTCACAGAGGCTGATGCAGCAAAGGCACAAGCAGCCCTGGATGGCCACATGCTTCACGGTGCGATACAGACTACTTGAGTGTGCGAATGAAGTGGCGCGCGTTGGCTCATGGTGTTGTTGTGGATGCACAGGGCGTGCTCTTCGAGTCAACATTAGCAAGCCGCCCGGCCCCTTGAGGCAAACGCTTGGTGGTGGACGGCCGACATTGGGTGGAGGACCTGGTTCCACCAAGAGGTAGGAAGCTTTGAAAAACCCTGTCTGATCCAACAAAACCATTCTCGTCCACGTGTCTTTTGATTCAGCGCATACCTCACATCACGGCCTTGTTTCATTTTAGCCATCCGGCCCCGCGCCTGGTGCCTCGAGCAGTCGCCAAAGCACAGCAAGCGAAAAGTGCAGCCACTGCGAGTCATTCAAATGCTGCCCCGGCCAAACCCACGAGCGCGAATCCAGCCGCGGCCAAGCGCTCCAATGCTGATTTCCGTGCGCTTCTCCTGAAAAAATAGCAGTCCTGTCTGTCTTGCTAGTGGCTTCAAGTTGCAATTCACTGAGACACACGTCGTTGATGAAAATCAGTTTTGTGTTGGCAAAACTTGCGTTACGCTACATGTGTCGGCTGACACACACACACACACACACACATCTCTTTTTCTTTTCTTTTTTTCCCGATTTTTTTGCCTTTTTTTTTAGGCCTCCACGTTGAGGATGGCTGACAGACGTGACGAGCACGAGGCTGGGCCCATGATTGAGGCTGGGGCTGAGCAGGAGGATGCGGATCAGACGACACCCGTGCCTATGGGTATTGAGCCATTGGATGATGATGTAACTGAGGCGCGGGAGGAGGTGGCTGATGCAAAAAAGGAGGATGCGAATGACAGTGAGGCTGGGCGTAGTTTGAGTGGGACCTGGATCGCCAACCTGATGGTCGGCGCACAGAAGCAGCTGGCAGCTTTGCGCAGTCGATCCAAGCCCAGCGCAGAGCCGACTGGCGAGTCTGCTATCTTGGACGCTGAAGATACAGCTTTTGGTGAAACGGGCGCAACTCAACCCTCTGAAATGGATACGGCTGATCCAAAGTCTGAGCTCTTGCAAGCTGATGGCCCACCTCTGGTGCGCACCGCCAGCGAACCGGCGCGGGCACGCTCCTCCGGACCAGATCGCGATTCGCCCGTGAGCGAAGCTGCGGCCAGTGAGCCGCCGCATCCGGTTGCAGCCTATGATTTGGACCAGGCCATGAGCGTGCCGGCAGCCGATCCCCTCCCACCCCTGGGGGCCGACCAGGTGCGGTGGTATTTTAACGACCCATACATTGCCGTTGGCCTCAAGACGAAGGCCCGACATTGGGAGCCTTTCTGTTGCCACGATGCGCGTCGCCTCGAGAGCCTGTACCAGCGCCAGCTGCAGACCCTCCGAGCGCCCATCACCACCGACCCCCCTGCCGCTACTCGCGCCCCCACCGTTGGTACGTGGCCAGTCTAGATTAGACCTTAGACCCTTTGGCCTCCCCTGGCTTACTGAATGCAACATCAACTTGACCAGCTCATGACTGCTTTTTCTCTCACCAAACATTTTCCATTGTCGTCCATTGCTGCTGGTGTCTTCATCGTTATGTTGAACGAACAGATCGCGAGGAAGTTCGTGGCGGCCTGTACGAGGTGGAAGTGCTCTCCAACAAGGATCGGCGCCACATTGCTTGGTCAGTTCTCCAATCTCAAAGCTGTGCCACAGCGCGGGCACTGCACCATCAGCTTCGTGCATGACCCCACCAGCCTACTGGCTCGTGGCTCACTTTGCGCTGCAATTACCCGCAGGCCAATCTATTGGGATTCTGAGGAGCCCCTGCAGGTAACGCGGGGAACCTGGTTTGAAAAAAGCGACAACGCTCTGCAGCCACTGGATGAGACGCTGGCAGACGCCATTGAAGCAGAGCATGTTACCGTGGCATACCGTCGGCACTTGGAACGAGAAATGCGTCGCCGCGAGGAACTCGCCGCATACACGCGTGAGCTGGCCGACCCGGAACGCCGGCGCCGCTCCAGCAAGCCCAAGACAGGTCTCGAGGAGCTCCATCGTCTGGACATGGTTGGTGGCAAAACTGCCATTTGGTATGGTATAGAAGATATTCGTCTTTGCGACACCATCGCGTCCTGGGCACCCACCTATGCCGGGCGCAGCATCTATCGCGGACATGCACACGTACGCGAACATGCCCGGCTCGTGCTCCGTCAACTTCAGTGTGCAAAAAATTCCAAAAAAACTCATGTGCTTGTCCTTCGTGACAGGCCTGCCACGTGATTACTGGAGCACGCAAGGACGACGACGATAGTCACTGTCGATGCGGCAAGGCTGAACACCTTGTATTGGTCATCCACGGCATTGGTATGCGCGTTTGGTCGCTTTGTCTTTTGTTCACATGCATCATAGACACACCACATGACGATGCTTCGGGCACGTTGCGCGGGATTTAGGTCAAGCGTATGAGCAGACCATCGTGGAAATGTCCGCATACCTGCGCAACATGTCGCAAGCATATGCCAAGGCAGGGCACCTCGACAATTCCTATCAGTGCGTCAACCAGCTGTGGCCTCTCTATTTTGGCCCCGCATGCATCCAGTGGGACGTAAGTTTGCGTGCTCACCCCCCACATGCTCCCCTTGCGATCTGCAGGCAAGGTCACAAGCATGTGGATTTCCTTCCCATTGAGTGGCGCACGTCGCTGGCGTTGGATGGCGGCACCATTGATGCCATTACCCCACCGGTACTTGGCCCAGTTCGATTGGTCCCGAAGATTGTCTGAAGTCAGAACCCGACATTCTGCATCTGCTCATCAAACCTGGCTCATGTGGTGCTTCTGTTGTGGGCAGGGCGTCGAAGTGGCCCGCCGTTTCCTCAACAATGGTGCCTTGGATGTTCTGTATTTCACCTCACCCAAGTACGTGCTCAAGTGGAGATGGGCACGCTCGCGCTTTCAAGTGGCGTGCCTTGCCTGCCTCACATTGCGAGCAAACGGGTGCTTTTGCATCTGCGTATTTTAGGTTTTGTCAAGAAATCATGGACAGCGTCACAGATAAGCTCAATGCCGTGTATGCTGAATACACGCGGCGTCATCCAGATTTTGAGCGGAACGGTGGCAAGGTCTCCATTGTTGCCCACTCGCTGGGTGGAGTCATTAGCCACGCATTGCTCACTCACCAGGTCAGTTCCTGGTGCAAAACAAACCGACCGAGCCTCAAGGGGACTGCCAGTGACCGCTGCCCGACAGCTCAGCCTGTGAGATTGTTGTTTTAGGATTCGGCGGTGGAGATGGAGGACGATATGCGCGAGGCTCGGGAGGAGCACGCACGACTTGTGGCTCTGCGCCGCGAAATCAATGCGCTCAAAATGCGGGCCCGTCGTCGCAAAGCAGGACATTTGCTGAAAGTGGAAAACGAGAAGAAGCCCAAGCGTGGTACGCCAGCAGTATCAAGTCCCGCGCAGCTCCACCCCTTGCACATCAGATGTGACTGGCCAGCATTTGACTCATGCATTTGTGCGCGTCAACATGCGCAACTTGGCAGCTGGTCCTCGTGGCAGCCTGTCCCTCACTCTGCCAGAGGTGGAGGATGTAGACGATATCTTGGATGACCAGCCAGAGGACATGGATGGAGATGACGAGGATCACGGCGATCCGTTTGACGAACCAACTGCAGACACTGCAACCGCTGCACCCCCGTCACCATCAGCCAGTGGCCAGCCATCGCTACACCCCATGCCTGCGGTACGGCTCAAGCTGCGGGTTCATCTCATCGATCCCACCTCGTTTTTCCCAAACACCCAAAACCAAGACAAAAAATGAAAGCACAAAGCCTGATCTTGCTGGTTGCAGATTTTTTCCAAGCTACATTTCCCGGTGCGCCAACTTTTCACGCTGGGAAGCCCCATCTCCATTTTCTTGACTATGCGCGGTGCACGCTCAAAGGATCAAAAGTATGGCGTATCGACCATTGTCCGAATACTGTATTCGTAGGCCGCCCTGTGCTTTGAAGAATGCTCACCGCTTCTATTGGTGCTCGTGTTTCTTGATTTTGTTTCTCGGTTGGTGTGCTTAGGAAAAGTTCGAGTGCCATGTTACTGCCTCCGAATACACGCCTTTATAACATTTACCACAGGTTTGTGAAACACTTCGTGCGTGTGCCAAAGGTGCATTTGCTTCATTTGAACTCGACATGCGAATATGGCTCGTAGCGCGGATCCTCTGGCGTATCGCCTCGAGCCCCTACTGCAAGTAGAGCCCCATGATGGTATGCTCAATCGACATCTTGTCTTTCGCTTGAGCATTTGTCGCGTCAACTTCCTCCATCGTGCCGTTTGCAGATCTCACATTGTCGGGGGCGTCTGACTTCATGGTGTCGGAAACAGATCCAGTCAACGTGCCCGACTTTGAGCTGGGTGCCAGCGGCATTTTTAGGTAGGAGATGCTCGATGTGTGCAATCGGCGTTCAAGGGGCTGGCTTATACTTTTGCATCTTGTCCACAGCGTCGTCTCGAAGACGGTTAACCCGTTTCTCAAAACGCTCAATCAAGCTGCAACCACAATCTCACAGTGGCGGGCTGGCCGGAAACAGGTACGTCAAGCAACTGCTTGATCACATGACCTTGCTTTCTGGGCGCTCTTCATCTTATGTTCAGCCATCGAGTCACGGATCGGCTGCCGATTGGCGTTGCGTTCTTTTGGCAGGCCGTCTCGATGCTGACGCTTGCGGCGGCTGTGACGGAGTCTGCACCCGACGACGACGATTTGGACGAGGCGCGAGCTGACTCAAGTGATGCTTCAAGCGCTGAAAGGCCATCCCAAGGTCTGCTCACCAGCAGGGGCCAAGGCGTCGGATATGGACCAGTCTCAGCTCCCAGCTCTAACTTGCATTGGCGGTGCTCTTCTTTTGGAACAATAGGCTCAAGCATTGCACAGGCTCGCGGCGAGGTCGTGCGTGTCTCAAACCAAGGTATGCACTAGCTTCAAACAAAAGCCTACCAAGATAGCTTTTTTTTTTTTTTTTTTTTGTTTTTTCTTTTTTCGGTTGCTTCAGGCAGCATCATCGTTGGACCTTGACCGCTCGTTTATTGCAGATCCCACACCCTCGGACAGAACAGAAGATGAAGAAGACGGGAGCAAAATTCGGATTCCGTTTGGTCAGACGCCGGCAAACCATCGCACTATTGGCCTGGTTGGGAGGCATATGTGAGCGATCGCGGGGCTGACAAGGGTTTTCTCTTGCGTGTTCTCTAGACCGAACTGATTTTGTGGTGGCCGGGGGCGCCGGTGATGTGGGGATTCAGTCACTTCAGTACTTGTCTCTGTTGAGTGCCCATACTGATTACTGGTATCGATGGGATGTGACGCATTTCATCAACCAAACCTTGATCAACGGTCTTGGTTTGGATCGCGAGGTTTAAGCATTCGTTGGCTCGGCAACACCTGAGAGCAGCGGTTTGCCTCCACAGACCCAACGAAGTTTTGTCTCAACTAGCTTGGGAACGAATATACAGGGCCATACGCTGTGTTTGCGTTTTTTTGAAGGATAATACACGTGAATTTTGTCTGTGAAATTGACTTCTGCTATTGGCGTGCTGAGCAGAGAACAAAAGGGGGTTGGCTGGTTATGACTGAGTGTCCTCATCTTTAAGGAGGTGGCCAAGCTCACGGCGCAAGTGGCCTAGCTTTTCCCGTTCCGATGTCAACGCCTTGTCCAAGCGCAGCACTTCAACCTGCGTGCGCATGAGAATGCGGCGAGCTTGAACTGCATTCATATTGGATAGATTCTATGACAACAGGATGGGTAGGCGCAGACCCAATGAGATGCATCTTTCTTCATAACAACAATTGTGGAGTGGTATGCCGGCAGTTCCTCCAAGGAGCAAATTACAAAGCACGTTCAGTGGATCTCGAGCAGCAAGGACACAAGCGTACCTCAGACGTCAGAACTAGGTCCGCCAGACGTAGATTGGCGCAGTCCTTCGTGATGACCGTCACCTTGTTGCTGGTTGTGATTAGATTAGTTGAAGAGCTGGAAATGTGCTCAATCAACTTTTGCACATCGTTATCCGAGGAAAAGTCTAACCCGCGCGCCGCACAAAGATGATAAAAGGCGGGTTGGCTTCAATCTTTTAAAGATGAAGAAGCATTGCACAAAGAGCAGCGCGCTCTACAGGCCAGATGCACGATGTGCTAGTACGTACCGGAACGAGCCAGGAGGGTTTTGATGAATGCCATGAGCTGCGCCGTGCAGGCCGACAGATCTTTGGAAGAAACCTGGAGCTCCTCCGCACGGTGGCCTTCCTGAACAAACGAGCGCAAGCACTCGGTCCAGACAGGCGTGTTCTCCACCACATTGTTCACGCACATGTTCACAGCGCCCAGCCTGGAAGGATTTGCAAACCAACAATAAGTGGCACACAAATGGTCGCCAACACCAACATGGCTAGAATCAAAAGCACATTGTACCAGTGACGTGTTTCAAGCGCTGCCGAGGCCTTGTCCCCTTCGTAGGCATCGCTGCCAAAGATACCCTATGGATGGTGAAACACACGCCCGCATTCAGAATCAATGGTTCTAATACATGCCCGCGTGCTTTGTACAACAAAGCAAGCAAGCATCGAAAGGCTTGTGGCAAATGCACAAAAAGACCTGCACTAGCAGAATGGACTAGCCTTGAGTAAGAGCGCATCTTCAATAAAGGCGCTTGCGGCGTCCATCATATGCTCGCACTCGTGCAGTAAACCCTGCGGGCGATTCCCATCACAGAATAAGGTCGTCGTGAGGTGAGTGACGCAGCCCGTGGCGCATTTCGTCACATATGGCGCGAGCAACCTGTGACCATGAGCGAGCGTTGCAGTTATTGGTAACTGAGCCACCTTGTTGAGCTTGAGCACGCGCTCGTCCTGGCCTTCGCTCGCGGTTTGCTCGCGCTGCAAGCGAGCAATGACGTCTTTGGCATCATGTACCAGCTGTTGGGCCCGGGTGACCTGAGCAGCAGCCGGGCAAAGGCCAGTCAGGTAGGATTGAATATGCCTTGCCCCGCAGACGTTGAACGAAAAGCTAACCTGATTCTCCGTATCTGTCGGCAGGGCACCACCGCCGGCACTACAGGCGGCCAAAGTCGCGTGCAAACGCCGGAGGGGGGCCTGTAGATTGATGACTGCAACGTGGGCACCAAGCATCGGCAGTGAGTTTCAAACGCATGCATCAAGAGTCTACGTCCCCACCAGAGTACGTACCAGCATCCATGGGTACCATGAGCTGGCTGTCGTGATCCGCGCCTTGAGATAGTACTGCCATTCACCCGAATACATCGTGCAAGCCCATCATGGAGCCGTGAGACGGCCTTGGTGGGACCAAGACAGGTGGCGAGCGAGGGTAAGATTTGCCACAGGACGAGAGAATGGCAAAGACAACACCTTGTTGCAACTGGGTGAAAAAAGCGGCAGCTGCAGGCTCGAGCGGTGGCAGACGCTCCAATAGCTCATGCCCGCGCTCTGGGGGCACAACTCCCGTGATTGCATGAGCCCTGGCGATCGTGGTCCCCAACAGACCAGCCAACACGGTGACTTTGCGCATCAATGACGCTGCACCATCATGCTCCTTTTGTCCCTATTCGCAAGGCAAACAGGCAACATCGGCGTTTGGTCACACGCCACGTGAGCTTGAGGTGCCAGTGTCAAGGGGGCACGGCGGATCGGGCCACCTACAAGCTCTTGAAGCCGATCCAGTGTGTGCTGACAGTTGTCAGCCGCGGTCACAATGGGGTCTTCTTTGATGACATGTGCGGTGCTAGTCACCGTCGCGCCAAGCTGCTCAAGCAGTGATTCAAGACCTGACTTGAAACTGTCACGTGACGTCTTGGTTCTGTGCAGCAAGGCCGAGTGCAAGCACCGCGTGTTGAGGGCGAGAGCAGGAGGAATATGGGGCGAGGGAGGTGAGGGGGCTTTTGGTGAGCTAGCTGTTGGCGGACATACTGAGCGAGTTGGACGTTAAGAGATTTTACTTGATCTTGCAGAGACATCTCCTTTTCCTCAGCGGAGCTTTTGAGGGAAGCAAGCAGTTGTTCGTGCTCCCGTTGCACCTGCTCCAAGCGTGTGCGAAGCTCTTGCAAGGCCTCTTGATGCCTGGACAAGCCGGATCAAAGAGGATGAGCGCTGTCTGGTGCCCGAAAGCTTCCGGTCAAAGTTGGGCTGTCACGACGGCGAAAGCCAAAAGAGGCGAACATACTTGTGATTTAGCGCTTGCACCGCTTTTTGGTGGTCCGTCTTCTCAAACTCGAGCGCTTCGCGTGCGGCCGTGCGTTCGACTTTGAGTGTGTTGGCCAAATTGTCACCTGGTCGACAAGATGAATGCAAAGAGGATGCACAAGGTGGTCAGGCGGGAAGCATGGGGCGAAACTTGTCCGGCAAAGGTGACGAGGGCCTGTCAGGGCTTTGCTTGGGTGCTATGTGCCATCAGAACAACCCGTCTCATCTGCTGAAGAGGACAGGTAACTCACCGTCACACCACACGGTATTGATCTCCGGGAGGGAATTGCAAAAATCCTCATACTCAAAGACGGCACCCTCTTTCTCGCTGCGGCCCTTGACAGACTTGAGCGAGCCGCAAAGTTCGAGCTGTTGACTGGCAATGGTGGATAGTGTCTTAAAAAACTTGAGTTTGGCCTCGCTGCCCCCATAAAGCGCGTGGTAGCAGGCAGTGAGTGGGCATGGGTTTAGGCCTGATGAAGCAGCGTGGGCAACGGCGGGTTGGTTTGCAAGCCCGTTGCCTGAGCCCGAAGCTTACATCAGGCGAAAGTAGCCTTCGCGCAATTCTTGATGCATTTCGCGCTCGACCTCAACTTGTTTATTTTGCAGCTGGGGAGCCGAGCAATATGCGTGACGAGTCGTGCACATGAGGCAGGTAAAGACCACACGAGGCAATGCGCCAAGAGACCATCATACCTTTTCGAGGATGGCAGAGCGCTGCCGCATGGCCTCGGTCAGTTCACCCATGGATGGGCCGTGGGAACGTCGGCGACTCATGGAGCCCCGACGACCACCGTCGTCCTCCTCTTCCGGAACGGCCAGTTGACCATCCTTGATGCCTGTCGAGGGTGCAGACGGGATACGTGTTTGTGCGGTATGAGAGGAGCATTGTTGCTGTAATCATTGTTTTACTCCTTTTGAAGAACAATACAGCGGCACGTACGCTTGTCCAAGTCCCCTCCGTCCTTTTTGGCAGCCGATTCGAACTTTTTGCGGATGCTCTCCACGTGCTTTTCGGCGCGGTGGTAGTCTACCTCCAAGGCTGTTCCAAGACCAGTCAACCAAATCAAAGCATGATGGCAATGCACATTTACCAAAGATGAAATTGCGGTGAGCTCATGAGGTACCAACCCAAAAGCCAGCGCGGCAAGGAAGGATGGCAAGAGCCTACGCACCCTTGTACTCTTTGCGCTCGCTGAGGATACTCTTCCAATGGACATAGTAAGTTTCATAGGCTAAGCGAAGAGGAGATGGGACTTGTGAGCAAAAGGATCATAGAAGAACGGCAGCGGGTATGCCACCACGAGCATACCAGCAATGAATTCTTCGAGAGCGTCGGTCATGTCCGTGTCGGCGCTACACATGGCTGCAATAAATTCATGGATCTGGCTCGTCTGCGTGGTCGACCACTTGGTCAATTCGCTGGGCTCATGCAACACGGGTGTTCCAAGGTGAGACGGGCGGCGGAAGTGCAATGGCAGCGGGGAGACGGAGCAAGCACGGCGCGTGCTGCTGCAAGAAGGGGGAGCGGGCAGGGAGCCATCTGGTCCTACGTGGCGGTGATGCTGCTGTGCTTGCTCAGGGAGGCCATGGGGTCGCGAACGCGCTTGATTTCAAAGAGCACATTGCGCAGTTCGCCCTCGGAAAGCATCCGATTCTGGGCGTGCTTGAAAGCGCGCAGCATGTTGGCCAGGTCGTTCGCGCCTTCCAACAAAGATGCGGGCAGCAGGGGTGGCAGTGGCTGGTTCGGTTGACGTAGCAGTCAAGGTTGTGCGAGCAGAGCCTAGGGCCGAAGCATGGTGCCCAAACACAAGTTGAAGTGAGCGCGAGGTCGGCACATTATCGTCGCGGCTTGCTGGAGCCCTCGCTGCGAGTGTGCACCTGTGCTGGAAGCAAGGGAAAACAGAAATGCAATGTTGGCCGACTGACTGCGCCTGTGCTTGCTGTTAAGTTGTAATGGCAGTGCGGTTGACCGTGGGGGTGAGTACCAACATGTAAAGTCGAGCTTGAGTCGGTGGACAAGTGCCCTTGCGGCTGCACTGAACAAGCAAGATCTAAAGTCAAAAGACCCAGGCAGAAGCGTGGCGTTGCCGCGACTCTTTCGTGGGATCAAGGGAGAGACTGAGGGCGGCAAAGAAAGGCCAAGGATCAGGAGCAGAATAATATGTGCCGCAGCTTGCGTTGGGGGAGATGGTGTGGCTCACAGCCGCTTGGGTGCGAGTCGTGAATGCGTGCATGTACGGATCGCAAGCCTCACGCGCGCGTGTGCGCTGAATGTGTCACTAAACGGGGAAAACAAAGAAAATAGGGTGGGGGGGATGGGGGAGAAGGCTGCATGGACAAGCGCACGGACAGGCGGGACCAAGGCGATCACGTTGCCCAGGTTGATCTCGCGGTACGACGGTGACGCGCACCAGACTGATGGATGTCGGGAGGATGACACGAAAACAGGGGAGCCTCTGGGGTCGTAGCGCCGTGTGCATGGGCAACCAACGCCGTGCCTTGGCGCCCTTTGCACAGGGGTTTTTCCTTTGGTCTTCTCTTTGGTCTTTTGGTCTTTTGGTCTTTTGTCAGAAGTAAGATTGCATTGTCTTGTTATAAAAAGAGAGTACATACTATACTTCCGAGAGTCGGATGAAAAAGTTGACCGCTGAGTTCGATAGAAAGGTGCATTCTGTGTGGACACAACCTTGCTTCGACGACGAAATTGTCAGATGCTGACAACTGGATGGATTGCGCAATGGAAAGTACCAAATGTCTGACAACAACAACAACAACAACAACAACACATAGCTTATCGGGCGCCAAGACGTTGACGGCCGCCGTCAATGGCAATGCACTCGCCCGTGATAAAGGAGGCGTGATCTGACATGAGAAAGGCAATGAGCTCCCCAACCTCCTCGGGCTGTCCAATCTAGAGCAATGGGAGCACAGCGTGTATGTAGTGTTTTTGCAGGAAACTATGTAAACCATGCGAGCGCGAAGCAGAGCAAAAAAAAAAGTCAGACTGACCTTGCCTCGAAACTTGGCGAGAGGATGGGTCACGTCGACTGAGCGCTGCAAAAAGGCCGCGTACTGGTCCTCGTCCAGGCCCCCGCGCTTCTGCAACTGGGACACAATCACGCCAGGATTGACGCTGTTGACGCGGATACCCTCCTCCGCCAAGTCCACGGCGGCGCACTGTGTCAGCATATCAGCTGCTGCCTTGGACGCACAATAGGCTGCGCAGGCTAAAGGACTCGGGCCAAGGCCACCATGGTCAGTCGAAAACCACGTATTGCAATCACAACGGGACGGTCCTGGATGCGAGGAACCTCGTCTCACCGGCGAATGACTGCTTGGCGTTGACGGAGGTGACGTTGATGATGGATGATCCGGCTGTACCCGGTGCAGTGGCCTTGAGGTGCGGGACAGCATGCTATCAAAATTGAAGCGCACAGCGCGAGGGGCGCATGGTACCTTGTGAGTTCACGAGTCAGTGGTCATAACAAGGCTAAGCGCAGCCACTGACTAACCTGCATCATCTCGAATACCACTTGGGTGTTGATGGCAAAATTGTCCTGGTAATTTTGAAGGTTGAACTGTGGCGAGCCCACCGCGCCACCCTAAAGACATCATGTCCACAAACCCAGCAACACCGTCGTTGGTCAGCAGAGTAGCCTGCTTGGTATGTGAGTCCCCTCAAGTCAACAGACCTTGAGCACACCAGCGCAATTGACAAGCCCGTGCAGGGACCCCAGCGCCGAGGCTGCAGCTTCAACCACCCGCTGGCATTCGCCTGCCTACATGTGGACCGAAAAAACAAAAAACAAAAGTAACACATTTGAGTGCCAGACGTGTGAGACATGTGTGCCAGACATGTGAGCGCCAGACATGCTTCTCCTCGGCACACGCGCACATCAAGATCTGGCCCACGACGCCGATGGAACTATAGCCCAGACCTTGGTGAGTTCACCCGGGATCGCAATAGCACCTGGTCCCTTCAACGCAGAGCGCAGTGCCTCCTCATTGCGACCCGTGAGTGCCACACGCGCGCCATGCGTTGCCAGCACTCGGGCCGTCGCCAAGCCAATGCCGGAGCTCGCGCCAGTCACGAGTATATTCTACGCTCGTTCACCCCATCAGCCCAATTGAGCCCAACAAGACACGCAACCGCCAAAGATCCGCGTTACACGTTGTGTCCTGACCTTGCCTGCTAGCATTGTGGCGTTTCAGGAGAGATGAAGGAACCAGACTTTGCCTCTGCCACCTAGCGTTGCAACTGACAGCTCGCACCGCTGTCTTCTTACTGTTGTTCCTGTTGTTGTTACTGTGTGTGTGTTTGTTCTTTGCTTTTCTTTTGCTCAATTTGAAGGACAATCTGAATTGTCAGCACGCCGAAGATCGCGTCGCGTCGCCAGAGAACCAAACGGCCCAAGCAGGGGGTACAGAGCGCAACGCACAGCGTGCGCATTAGCACAAAGAGGATAACGACCAAGCGCTTTCCACTCATGCCCCTTGATGATGGGGTGGAAGCGGAGGGCTGTTTGTTGACCCTCGCAGCAAGGCTGCTGCACGATAAGGAACAGAACACTTGAAAAGGAAAAGGACAGAGGTGCGCCGTCCGGCACTGACAGCACGTCACAAAAAACAAAACACAAGCTGGTTTAGAGAATAACACATTTCTTCTTGTTGCGGTGGGTGGGTTTCTTGGCTGGGGCTCCGCTACTGAGCTTGCTCGCCTTGATGAGCTTGGTCAAGTTCAGAAACGCCTGCCATTTAAACCAAGCAGTGCGCATGCTGCACATGAGCATGGCCAACATGGTATGGGTCGAAGCCATGAGATCAAGTGGACTAGAAAAGGCGCACCTCATCCACATTTTGGTTGGTTTTGGCCGAGGTCTCGAGATAAGACACATTCCACTGCCGCGCCACGTCATGCCAAAATATCAGACAAGCGCACCAGGGCCAAGTTGCATTTCATTTGATATGGATACGTTGCAGAACAATGGCGGATCTGAGCCCCACCACGAGGCGCAAGGAGGAAAGCAAGCAAAGCAAGCACGCGTGTACCTGGCTGGCCTTGGCCTGTGCATCGTCCGCAGAAACCTGACGCTCGCTTGTCATGTCAGCCTTGTTACCCACGAGGATCATGGGCATGCGACGACCCTCATGAACGCGCTCAATCTGCTCACGGAACTCATCCATGTGCTCAAAGGTTGGCGTCTCCGTCAACGAGAACACGCAAAGAAACCCCTGCGCCATGCATTTGCCCAGGGCATGAGACTCGACGACTGCATGCGACATGTCCAATGACGCTAAATCCCTTGCCAATCACCCTCCCCTTTTGCTCATCCAGCTCACCTCGCCACCGCGAAAGTAATTGTCACGGATAGCAGCATAGTCCTCCTGCGCACCAAGATGTAGTAACAGTAACATGAGTTAGAAAACTCGTTCTGGGTACAGAGACATTGGGACTGGAAAGGTGTCACGGTTGATCCTGAAGCAGATGGCATATCGCACCTGGCCAGCCGTGTCGAGGATGTTGACGGCACATTCCTCGCCATCGATGGTAACCTGCTTACGGTAGCTATCCGCCTTGGTGGGCTCGTAATCCTCCACAAACTGCAACCACGAAACGTTCAAGCCCAGAAACAAGTCAGCCTTGGGCGGGAGCCTTGCTTGCTCCTACCTCCCCTTCTCCTTATCGCCCTCCTTTACTGCCGGTCTTTGCCCACACAGTGTCATCGGCCTGGGTCACACGCCCAGAGGAAGGTCAGAGGGTAGGGCAAGGTGGCGCTTACCTCTTGATACATGTACTGGAGCGTGAGGGCAGACTTGCCCACACCGCCATCACCTACAACAATCACCTTGTGCAGCTCTCCCTTGGGTGCCATGTTGATGATGTTGGATTCAAAGTGACAAATGGAACGTTGAAGCGTTCAAGAAAGGCTTCAAGTCAACAGTTTGGGGCTCAAACTTGGGCCTGCCACGACCTGCAAAACCACACGAGGCCAACCGAGGTGAGCTGTGCCCAAGGCTGATGACGCTAACCGAACCGCGCTGTTCTGCGCCCATCTCAAAAGGACATGCCTCTTTTTCGCGTGTCAACGTTCAAGACACTTCAGCAAACACCCCCAAGCGATCTCTCATTGTCTTCCTATGCCTTACCTTCTGACAGATGATCCAAATCGGTCTGGAACGAGGAACAACTCCAAGTCAATCGCGCCACCGAAAAAATAGTTCACAGCAGAAAAAAAAAAATAAAAGGGGGTACTGCTCAAAGCAGTTTAGCGCATACGAAACCTTTCACATCCGCCCCCCTTTGCCACAGCACACTCTCTCACTTGACCCCTTTGTTCCTGTTGCAAATTCAAGAATCGTCACTGCATTCGTATATTTGTATGACATTGTCGAAGTGCTACCAAGTGGTAAGACAATTTCGGCTTGCAAGCGCCGGTCAACCAGGTGGTGAAAAAAACCCCAACACATCATCGATTGGAGATTTGAACCCTCACTTTTCTATATCTCTGCAGCCGGTTTGTGCTTCTCGTCTCGCCCGCCGTGGTCCAGCACCGCCGACCCCGAGAGCTGGTCGTGCGCGCGCTCTTCGGCGCGGCAGCTCTGCCTGTTCTTGCTAGTTGAAGGACCAGGGCAGCTTTGTTTATAATGCCAACAGATTTGGCACCCTGGCTGCCCTGTTGTTGACCATTGCTCCACCACGTGAAGGTTGTATCAAAGATAATGTACTCATTGGTGTGTTGATGGTGCCATGGACGGCTGCTGGTTGTTTTTTGGGCGCAGGCAACATGGTGACGCCTCGCCACAAGATCAAGAAGGCCGACCCCGATAGCCTCGAGGAGTCCGTGGCCACGGCTCTGTACGAGCTGCAGGTCAGCTCCGAGAAGCTGAAGGCTTCCCTCCGCGAGGTGCAGATCTGCGCCGCCAAGGAGGTCGACATCGGTGAGGGCCAGCGTGCCGTCCTGGTGTTCGTGCCCGTCCCCCAGCTGCCCTTGTACAAGAAGATGATCAAGGAGCGCAGCCTGATTGACGAGCTTGAGAAGAAGTTTGCCAACAAGCAGGTCGTCATCATGGCAGAGGTATGATGGCTTTAATTTTGTTTGCGCAAATCGTGCCAGACCATCAACTTGTCACGAGTCACCCGCATTCGAACACAAACCATGCCGTGTTGACTGCCAGCATGGTATTTTTGTTTCGGCACAATGCATCAAGCACATTGTTCCGACGTGAGGGCCTTTTCTTTTTTTCCCTCATTCCTTGCTCTTCCCTGTATGCTTCGTGTGGTGCAGCGCAAGATTGTGCGAAAAGAGTCGCGCAACACCCGCCAGCTGAAGCAGCAGCGTCCCCGCAGGTATGGTTCTTTTGCTCTCAAATTTTCGTGATTTGAGTCATTGCATCGGGTGTTGGAAAACAAGTTGCTCGAGTTTTTGCGGCACTTGTTGAGTCGTTCTCACCCTTGAATTTTTTCCTACTTTAGCCGAACTCTGACGGCCGTGCATGAGGCCATCCTCGATGATCTCGTGTACCCCCACGAGATCACCGGCAAGCGCATCCGCTTCCGCCCCGATGGTTCCCGCCTGCACAAGGTGCACCTGCACAAGGACAGCAACACCTCCCAGGAGCGTCTTGATACCTTCGTCAAGGTCTACAAGACCCTGACTGGCAAGGATGTTGTCTTTGAATTCCGCAACTAAGAATTGACCGGTCGGAGCCTTGTCTCGATCTGCAAAAGATACTTTTTTTTCAGTCTTTTTCCTGTCCCCCTCTCTACCGTCTTCATCGTCAAACTTCCACTTCCAACTTGTACCATGTCTCCCATCAAGTTGGGCTCTGGGTCAGGCTTGTCATCTGAAGCAACATTCTACATGTCTTTTTCACCGTGGTGGGAATACAAACATGCGGATGGTTTTTTTTTTGGGGGGGGGGGGGGGCTTGAACAAACGGATGGTCGAGGAGCGGCGACAGCCATGTGCTAGTGTACTATCATGTGAATTATTATTGGTTGTTGCTGGTTTGAGCGTGGTGATCAGCCGCTGCTCATCTATCTAGGTCACGTCTCGTCACGTTGAACGTTGAGCGGCAGGCATCTGCTGTGTCTTATTGTATTGAGCAGGTGGTTGACTTGTTTAGGTTGGGATCGCTCTCTTTGGAGGCGCGCCGGTTGGGGATAAAGTTGCGACGGATGGTGGCAAAGGCTGCCTGCGTGGTAGGAGCCATGTCCTTGTGTTCGTCGCTAAACTGTTCCGGGTTTTTCAAAGACTAATTTGGCCAATGCACGCAAGGTTGTGAAGCGAGATGGAAGGTTTAGCCAGAGACCCAAGGCACAGGCGCACAAGCCAGGAGGGTTGTGCACATTGATGCAATGGCGTCTAGAGGGATAAAACTCAATCCGTACCTGGCAAACGGTCAGAAACTCCATAAAGTCGACACTGTCGTTGCCATCGAGGTCCATCGTAAGGAGGATAGCTGTAACTTGGCTGACGCTGAAGATGAGTCCCTCCTTGCTGAGCCACTTGTCGAGTTCTGGCGAGTTCGGGCAGAAGAGGCAGAGGTCAAGGAGGTAATCGATTGAGCAACGGGATGCATGAGTTGAAAGACGCCGACTGTGCGTCTGAGAGCTGAGGAACGAGACATGGCGTGGCAAACGTACCGGCCACGTCAATGAGACCATCCGAATTGATATCAGCCTCGGAAAAGCTCTTTTCGGCGCGTAGAACCTCGGAGAGGCGGATGTTGGGAAACGCCTCCAAAATGGCCTCGTACGTGACGGGCTCCATGCCTGCCGCCTCGGTGGTCACCTGGAAAAGTTGCACGAGGAGATTGCACAAGACATGATCAGTGAAGGTGCCCAACCCAACACGTGTGTGGCGACAGCACATCTGCTCTGAGCGCGCACGGGCCGAATGCGGCCAACACGAATGACGGCAACGGGAGAAGGCAAGGCGTACCGCAGAGGATGCGCCGGCTGCGCGAAGGCCCTCGTTGCTGGTGCGAGCACCCCCGCTAAGTTTCTTGCCGCCCTTTTTCTTCTTCTTCTTGGCATGGCCGGTGGGATGTTGTTGCGGATCTCCAAGGCTCTTGGTCAAGGCAGCATTCTCTGCCTCGAGTTGTTGAATGGTGAATTGGCTCACGCGCAGGTCACTCTCTAATTGAGCAACGCGTGACTTGAGCGCCTGCACACTGACATCGGCTTCGTCTGCCATTATGTCACCACTCTCAAGATCTAAAGGACGCGAGCAAATGCAAGGGCCCAAGATCAAGATCTTGGCACTTTGGTCTTGAGCTGGACACCAGCCTTTGCAAGCCGCGGCGGGTTCCGTTGGTGTCGAGCAACGTTCAAAACGGTGGTGGAACCTTTGACGTCAGCTCTGTTTGTTGCCCAAGCACCTGGTCACGTTGGGCAGACAACGCAGCGTCTGGACCACAAGATCGGAGTCTCGCGCCTGGTCGAGTGGATGATAATGCGTGGGAAGGGACACCCGTGCCCAACACCAGGACCGGTGGTGGTGGTGGTGGTGGTGGTGATGATGATGATGGTGCCGTGCTGTGCTCCAAACACGCGACACCAAGTGTCATCCCGGACCCAACATCAGCATGAAAGAGGACACGAGTTGACACGTTCCGGCGTCAGCGGCAAAGGCCACAAAACTTGACTTCTGATCATTCTGTGTGGCTACAACAACAGCAACCGGAGCGACGATAACTCGGCTTTCCTCTGCACAAGCTTTCCACCGTGTGTCTGCAGAACCAGCGTTTAGACCAAGCCATAACTACGATATTATTCCCGTACAATACCAACAACATCCACTTTAGCGTTGTTATCGTTATGGTTGTCAATCAACAGCTGTTCAAGCCATGGAAATACAACAGTTTTTTCCGCGGGTGCTGACAAAACAACTTTTGTGTGTGTGTGTGTGTGTGTGTGTGTGTGTGTGTGTGTGTGTGTGTGTGTGTGTGTGTGTGTGAAATTTTTCATTATTTTTTCATGGTCATTGCGCTGTTGTTGTTCACCCGCTCCGCTCGACGTCCTGTGACTGGGCTGGTCTTGGCAAGGCACCAGGAAGGATCGCAGCATTAGGACCAGTGTCGTTGATTTGGGTAGCTGGGATGGCGGACCTTCCGGTTCCTACCACGGCTCTGCAACGCCTGCAGCTTGAGCGATCCCGTTACTCTTTTGCCGCAGCCGGTATGCCACCTAGGCCCGATATCCGAAATCCGTGACAGGGCCCTGAGCACCTCTCATTTGTAGCTCATGCGCCGCTTTCATCTCCTGCCCCCTCGTCCTCGCAACGTAGACCCTCCGCCTAGCTTTGTGCAACGCTACACCTCGGCTGACGTGCTATCGCGTACGATCGACATTTTCCATCGCCTCCGCAAGCGCAACGCAGCGCGTCGCCCCCATTTCTGCGTCCTGCTAACCTTCATTTGCTGCTTGTCCCCCGTTTGATCTGCACTCAGATCGACTCTACGCTCAAGGTCTTGCTTCTGACGTGGGCCCAGGCTCTCACAGCTCGCTGGTGAGCCCACCGCCATGCAGGCCCCGCTGCTGCCGCTCTTTGCCTCTGCCTCATCGTCTCTTGTCCCGTTGTCGTCGGGCGGCAGGGCATGTCTCGCCGCGTGGAGTTGCCACCCTACAACCCGCTCAATGATCCGGCCTTGGCTAATTACTTTGCCCGTAAATTCGAGTGGAACAGCACTCGCTCCGTCGGGGCGGGCTCTGGTAGTCGGCGCAGCGCAAGTGCTTCACTCACTCGTACCCGACAGCCTGTGCGCGGTGCCTCGGCCCATGGCCACACCAAGTCCCGCACCAAATCCAGCCACCGCAAAGGCCACGCCTCACTCGAAATCTTCACCTCCAAGCGCTCCAACCCCGTCAGCAAAAGTGAAAAGTATATCACTGTTGTTGGCACCAAGGGTCGCTCGGATGCCATTCAACTCGCCGCCCCAGGCGTTCATTTTCGAGCCGGCAACAAAGACGTCTTTCAAGTCAACTTGACTGGGATCGGCAAGCCCACCAAGGTAAGCCATCCGGCATCCGCACTTGTCATATCTCTGCCGTCCGCTTCCCTCACCGTTGCGTCTGGGCGTATGTCTCCTTGTGTCTCCGCCAAGGTGATTTTGGAGAACACGGGAACCAAGCGTACCGATGGCTGGTGTGTCAGCAAGGTCGTCCTTGTCAAGAAAACTGACAAGGGCACCCGCCGCTATCGCTTTTCCGGCCCCGTCTGGCTCAGGTATGCGCGCGCGCCTAGGCTGGCCCCTGCCACTGCCTACTTTTGTTGCATGTTGTTGGGTGTGTCATGTCCAGCTGACTATCACGGCCTGTTCACCCCAGCAAACACCACGATGAAATGAAGCTCAAGCGTGTTTTGCACATTGATGACGAAGACATTGGCTCAGGCAATGGTCAGCACGCCTGTCATGTCTACCTTGGTTCTCACCCTTCCACCAGCACCACTTGAACCACTCACCCTCCTTTGTCTGCCCTGCCAAACCGCTACAACCTTGACATAGGATACCGCATCGATTGCTACACTGGCGATGTGGCCAACGCCGGCACTGATGCAGTCGCCACCATTCAGCTCTTTGGGAGCAAGGGGCAATCACCCATGGTGGAGCTTCGCCGCTCTGACGGCCAAGCATTTCAACGCGCGCGCGTCGCCACTTTCACTCTGGACGTAAGGCTTGGTCTCTTCCCGTCTTCTCAACACTTGTGTACACCTACGCCATCTCCCCGTCTTCACCTGGCCCCAGACAAAGGCGTCATGCCTCATTCCCTCCACATGTGTTGCAGGACCTTGCCAATCTGGGCAAGCTAAAAAAGCTTGTCATCAGCCACAATGGCCACGGCATGGCCAGCGGCTGGTTTTTGGACAAGGTATCAATGCTCGCCCCTACCGCCTAGCTTATTCTGTTGGGGCGTGCAGCAGTTTGCACCTGCCATGGTGCAGATCGGGTCAAGTCGAACACGTCACAAAGCTTGGTTTGACTTTGCCCGGACACCCTTGTGTTTCAGATCATCGTGACATCTCTCTCCAGCAACAAAGCGACTGTTTTCCCCTGCGACGCTTGGCTGGACCGCAAAAATGGCCGCTCCAAGTACGTAATCGAGGGGTTGACAAAAATTACGACGAGACAGCCTAGAAGAACATGGGCTTTTCTGTGTCCTTGGCAACTTGAACCTTCTTCTCCTTCTCATCTTCATTCGCTCTGCCCGGCATGCATAACTGTTGTCCAGGGAGCTTGTGGCCCGTACTGCAGCAGCTGGCGCTGAAGGCATGACCACCTTCACCATTCGCGTCATGACTGGTGACCGCCGTGGTGCTGGCACGGTGCGTTGTCCTCTGGTCAATTTTGAGTATGAGCTCAGATACCATCTTGAACTGTGCTGCATACTCAAGCCCTCTAACTCTATTGGCCTCGTTTGCAGGACGCGAATGTTCAATGCACTCTTTTCGGCGAAGATGGCGAAAGTGGTGCGTATTTCTTTTAATTTTTTTCTCGCCCCCAATCATCTCGACTTTGACAGCCCTTGATGCCATTCCATGGGTTTTGTTCATTCTGACTCTGCTTTGCCTCGCATTCAATTCGTCACTCTGATCGTCCATGTGGAATTTGTATGGTAACGTGTGCTAGGCCCGCATACCTTGAACACATCACGCAATGACTTCCGTCGCGGCCACACGGACGTCTTTGCCGTTTCTTCACGCAAGATTGGCACCCTCAAGCGCCTGCGCATTTGGCACGACAACGGCGGAGCCGGCCCGGGTAAGTGGTCCCCAGCTGACATACTCGTGTCCATGACCAACTCATCATGCGCGCATGTCTACACAGCTTGGTTTCTGGATGCTGTGGAGGTGGTGGATGAGGCTTCGGGCCAAACCTACCGCTTTGAATGCAACCGCTGGTTGGCCAAGGACGAGGACGACGGCCAAATCTCGCGTGAGCTGACCTGCAATGGCGACTCGAGCTGGGGCCTCAAATCCTACAAACTCACAATTTTTACAGGGGACAAGCGCAATGCCGGCACTAGCGCAAACGTCTTTTGCAAGCTCGTGGGTGAAAGGGGGGCTTCTGACAACGTAATCCTTGAAAACTCGAGCAAAAACTTTCAGCGTGATCGCACCGACATCTTTACTGTGGAGGCTTCGGATTTGGGCTCACTTCGCCACATTGTGCTTGGCCATGATAACCATGGCATGGTGAGTCATTACCTTTCCCTCAAACACACATACACACCGCACTGTCGATGATGCATCACCTAATTCACGTTGTGTCTGCTTCGCGCTCTTCCTTGGCGCGCAGGGTGCCGGTTGGTACGTCGAACGCTTCTCCTTGGAAGTGCCCAGTGAAGGCAAGCTGTACAACGTCGACGTCAAGCAATGGTGCGTAGTGCATGCCATACCCAGCTGTGCTAGTGTGAATTGACAGCGCCACGAACCTCTCCTGCACGCACTGATTCTTGCGCGTGCTTCAGGTTTGCTACCGACATGTCCGATGGTGCAATTGAGCGTACCTTTCGACTGGACAACGCAGAAACACTGGATATTGCCCAGCGCCTCGACTGGAAGTGCACGATCTACACGAGCGACGTGGCCAATGCGGGCACAGACGCCAACGTGTTCATGCAGGTCGGCCCGTGACGCTCACGTTTGCAGGCCTTGCTGTTCAATGGGCTTGGCGCCTCGCGTACTCAACGTGCTTGACGTGTCAGGTCTATGGCAAGAAGGGCAAGACTGATGTTGTGCCTCTGAAGAACAAATCAGACACTTTTGAGCGCGGTACGCTGCCCGTTCCTTCACGGGTTTTCTGTGTTGCTCTTCTTTTTTCCTCTTCCTTTTTTTGTCTTTTGGCTGCCGCAAGCTTGTCCGATTCATCATTTATGCTGCCCTGTTCCTTTGTATGTGCGCGTGTTGGTCGATGACGTGCGTAGGTCAAACGGACGAGCTGCGTGTTCAACTAATCAATGTCGGGTCGCTGCGCAAGCTGCGCGTGTGGCATGACAACAAAGGCATGGCTTCTGGTTGGCACCTTGATCGCATCGTCCTCTCACGCGACGGCGAAGAGTACGTTGTATGCCGATGCATGATGCATACACGGCGTTCTCCTGTTGCTCCTTGTTCTCCTTTGCGCCATTTTCAAACCTTTGTGATCCCCTTCTCGGTTCTCATGACTTGGCATGGATGGGTGCTCCGTAGATACATTTTCCCGTGTGCGGAATGGTTGGCTGTGAGCGAAGGTGACAAGGAAATTGTCCGCGAGCTACCAGCCACGGGACCCAACGTCAAGAAGCCGCTGCAACTTGTCGAGTACACTGTCCGAGTTGCAACAGGCCATGCTCGCTTCGCCGGCACCAACGCCGACGTGTTTGTCATGCTCACTGGCGAATTGGGAGACAGCGGCAAGCGTGCTTTGTTGCGCTCGCAAACAAACCGGTGCGCCTGGCGCATCATGTATATTGAGCATTGGCGGTGCTATCTTGATGTTCTCGTTGGCTGAGCTCATTTCCCTTTGGTTTTCTGTCTTGATCTTCCCCTCCTGAATTTTTAGCAACAAGTTTGAACGAGGCAAAGAGGATGTCTTTACGGTTGCTGCCGTAGATCTAGGCAAACTTACTTCAGTAACTGTGGGCCACAACAATGCTGGCACGAGCGCTGGGTGGTTTCTTGACAAGATTGTCGTGCTTGATCCTCGACGTGGTAGGTTTTGCCTGGCACTATTGCTTTGTTGGTCTGCGTTGTCGTGTTGGTCTATCGAAAGTGCGCCAGAATTCATTTTTTGCCTCGTTTGCCTGCTTTTAGGCGAAGAAGAGGAATTTCCGTGCCATCGCTGGCTCGCCGTGGATGCCGATGACGGACAGATTGAGCGGGAGTTGGTTCCCAAGATGGCCGAGCATCAGGCGGCCGCCACCACCACCTACATCGTCAAGATCAAGACCGGCGACGTGCGCCACGCTGGCACGGACGCAAATGTGAGTTTGAGACATGCGCGTAAATGGCACCCGAATAGAGGCCCTCGAGCTACGTTGCTGCTCAAAGATTTCATGCACTGATATCATGCTCGGATGGGGAACGCATCCATCCTTCAGGTTTTTGTGCAGCTCTTCGGCAAGACCGGAGAATCAACGCAACTGAAGCTGCGCAACTCGGAAACATACAGCGACGCTTTCGAACGTAACAAAATGGACATCTTCAAGTTTGAGTTGTTGGACCTCGGAGATTTGTCTCGCATCCTTGTTGGCCATGACAACAAGGGCATGGGTGCAGCCTGGTTTCTTGACTACGTTGAAGTGGAGGTGCCTTCCATTCGCACGCGATGGAAGTTTCCCTGCTCACGCTGGTTCTCCAAGTCGCAAGACGATGGCCTCACCGAGCGTGAGATCTATGCGGAGAAAGAGGCTGGCGAGCCTATGGAAGAAGATGTATCAGCCCCATATCTCTTTCGCTTCTACACCAGTGACGTGGCTTTTGCCGGCACCGATGCCAACGTACGCAGCCGCCCAGGCTCTTGGCCCGCGACGCAACCCGCATCTTCATGCCTTGAGGCACTCACCACACATGCTCCCTCGCCCAGGTGTCCGTCGTACTCTATGGTGATGAAGGCAAGACGGAGGAGCTGGTTGTCAACAATCAAAGCGACAACTTTGAGCGGGGCAAAGCGGTGCGGCGTTGACGTCTTTCCATCAATCATCCCCTTTTCACATTGGCCTGTGAGGCCTGTTGCCACTCATACAAGTGTGTGACTTTTAGGATGACTTTAAGCTGGCCTGTAAGCCCGTGGGACGACCCAGCAAGATTCGCCTGTCTGCTCATGGTGGTGGTATGAGCGCCGATTGGCACCTAGAAAAGGTATGCACCATTTTCTTTTTTTTTTTTTTTTTTTTTTTTTTTTTTTTTTTTTTTTTTTTTTTTTTTTTTTTTGCTTTTTTCTTTTTTTCTTGTTCTTCTTGTTCTTCTTGATCTTCTTGTTCTTTTGATTTTTTTTTTCCTATTTTCTATGTGCCATTGCGGTATCGGTTGATTGATCGGGGTTCTCTGGACTTTTTAGATTGAGGTTCATGAGCTGGGCCAAGCGCGCATCTACACATTCGAGCACAATGATTGGTTGCGCAAAGGCACCAAAGCCAAGCCTTTTATGGTTGAGTTGCCCCTGCGCCGGATTGAAACGGTGGACGATAATGGCCGCGAAGTGGTCGAGGAATTGGCACTTGACGCCAACAAGCGCACGTACCGCGTCAAGGTTCACACCGGGGACCAAAAAGGCGCTGGCACAGATGCCAATGGTGAGTGCACGGCTTGAGTTGCATGCTGTACTCCCTAGGCGCGGCAACGTCTGTTGCTGTGGCCATGACTGTGGTTGTATGTTTAGCACAGTTTTCTTTCCTTGGTCGTCATCCAGTGCCTTGTGCTCACGATGTTTCATGCCGATAGTGTATGTCAACCTTCACGGCAGCCTCGGAGACTCGGGTGATCGCCACCTCAAGAACAGCTTGACGCACACGTGCGCACCTCGTGGGCCTGCCCTTGCTACTCTGTCGCTCATGACAGCCACCTCATGTCGTAAACTTTGCCTGATCGCCTTGATTCACAGCAACAAGTTTCAGCGCAAGACCGTTGATGAGTTTGACATTGATGCCGTCACACTTGGCGACATCAACAAGGTCAAGGTTTGGCACGACAATGCGGTATGTTTTCATCGACACGCCTTCACGGTTGTGGTCAGCTGTTGGCAAATCTTCTCATGCTGTACGATAAAATTGTGTAGGGTTTGGGTGCAGCCTGGTACCTTGAAAAAATCGAGGTGGTGGATACGGCAGACGACAAGACCTACATTTTCCCTTGCGCACAATGGTTTGCCAAGAGCATGGGCGATGGTCAAATTGCGCGCGAACTCGGCGTCTTGGAGGAGCAGGTACGGATCCGACTTGTTTACGAACAATACGATTTGAGGCTTGCGGCGGCGTGTGCTGGCTGATTGCTCACGAACACTTTGCGCCCGTCTTGTTTTGGTTTCCCCCTCCTCCTCTGGGCCTTGAATCGCGTGACTGGATGACAGAAGCCCGCCGACTTTCAGACCAAGAACGTTGGCTTTAAGTATCGCATCAGCGTCCACACATCCGATGTCAAGCATGCTGGCACCGATGCCAACGTTGACATTGTGCTGTACGGCGAGAAGGGCGATACGGGCAAGATCCGGCTCGCCAAAAGCGAGACGCACCGGGACATGTGGTAGGCAACTTCTTTCAAACCCGCTCTGATGCGGACTGTCTGGTTCTGTTGCCACGTTCACGCGGACCTGCGCTGTTGCCTCTTGTGTTAGGGAGCGTGGAAATTGTGATGTTTTTACTGTCTCCGCCATAGAGCTGGGCGACCTGAAGCGCGTAGATATCATGCACGACGGCAAAGGCGTGGGCAGCGGCTGGCACTTGAACAAAGTCGTCGTTGATGCCCCACAAGCTGGCAAAACATGGACATTCATGTGCGACGCTTGGCTTGACAAAGCCACAGATGACGGCACTATGGCCAAGACCCTATACGCGTCGGCTGATGCTATCGAGGAGTACAGCGCCCATGTGCCTTACGAAATCATCATCAAAACATCGGACGTGCGCAATGCAGGCACGGATGCCAACGTCTTCATTGACCTCTATGGGCGGGATCAAGAGGAGCGTGACTTGACAGCACACCACGAGTTCAAGGACGCCGTCAAGGCGCATTTTGAACGCAACCTGGAAGATCGCTTCAACGTGGAACTGCCCGATGTGGGCTCTATTTACAAGATCCGCCTGGGCCACGATGGCAAGGGCATGTCCTCGTCATGGCACGTGGCCAGCGTGGTCGTGATCAATCAGCGTACGCACGAGCGCTTCGAGTTTCCCTGCGATGCTTGGCTCAGCAAAGACAAGGACGATAAGAAGCTGGTGCGCGAATTTGCTGTTGGAGAGGTCAAAGCCTTGGAGGGCGACAAAGTTGTGCGTCGCGAGAGTATCCTCTCCCTGCAAGAAGCCATTTATAAGATTCATGTATTCACCGGGGATATCAAGCATGCTGGCACAGACGCCAACATCTATGTGCAGATCTTTGGTGATACGGGTGACTCGGGCGAGATCAAGCTGGAAAAATCGGAAACCTATCGCGACAAGTTTGAACGCGGACATGAGGACATCTTCACCCACCGCTGTCTGGACCTTGGCCCCTTGCGTAAGATCAAGGTTCGCAGTGATGGCAAGGGCTTGATGGGAGGCGACTGGTACCTGGATCGCGTTGAGGTGCATCAGGAGAATGACCTCAGTGAGCCACCAGTGCGCTTCGTGTGTCAAGACTGGTTCAAGCGCGGAAAGCAGGAGGGTGACACGTTGGAGCGTGAAATTACTGCCCAAGTGGATGCAGCTGTGGCCATGAAGGAAGCCACGGCGCTGGAGGACGAGGCCGCACGCTTACAGCGCAAGGCTACCACACTTTCCCGCAAGTCAACCAAGGGCAGCCCCCTCCGAAAGGGCACCGGCACCACGGAAACCAATGCGGAACTGGAAGAGGCCCAGCGCCAAGCCAATATTGCCCGCCGCAAAGCGGACGAAGCCAAGGAGCGTGCGGGCCTGGCGGGCGCGGATGACACGCAACTTGAATACAAGGTCACGGTGTACACGGGCACGGATACTCAGGCGGGCACAACGGCCAACGTTTGGTTGCAGCTCTTTGGCGAGAAAGATGCGCCATTGACGCCAGCGCCGCCGAGCCCGAGCAAGCTGAGCCGTAGCGGCTCGCTGTTTGGACGCCGCCGCCGCGCAAGCTCAGACGCTCAGTCTGTGAGCAGCAGCCTCAGCGCTGGTGCCTCAGGCCCGCGTGAGACAAGTACTGGCCGTCTGCAACTCAACAACGCCCCTGCAGATCTGCAGAGTGGTGCCAAGACCACGTTCACAGTCACTGGCCTTGACGTGGGCGAGCTGGTTGGCCTAGAGATTGGTCACGATGACGAGCGCGACAAGTGGTATCTGGAGCAAGTAGTTGTCGAAGTACCCAAGTCTGCGACGCATGCAGCGCGCAGATACGAGTTCAAGGCCGGAGTCTGGCTGGCTGCTCGAGCGGACGGTTCCACCAGTGGCTCCGCCAAGGGCAAGAGCAAAGCAAGTGTACGCTTGCAACCTTCGGAGATCCATGCAGGCAGCGAGCGCATCCTCGAGTACACGCTCAAGGTGTACACCGCCAGTGCAGATGGGGCTGGGTGCACGGCAGTTCCCCAAGTGCAGCTGTTTGGTGACAAACACACGACTGAGGCCCTGCCCCTGCGGGCCGGTGGTGACATCTTGCCGGCCAGCGTTGTGGAAACGCAGCATCGCGTCCCGGACCTGGGAGCGCTGCTCAAGGTACGGCTAATGGTGCCGCGTGGCAGCAGTTGGACGGTTGAGAAGGTTGAATTTGGCCGAGCAGGTCAGACGCCAATTACGTTTGTTGGATCTGACGGATCAGCGGTCACGCTGGGCGCCGAGCGCCTGAGCTTTGACTTCTTGCCGGCAGCCGCCCCTGCGTCGTCGGGCGGTAAGGGGAAGCGCCGTGGTAGCACAACAAGCTCCGTGGCTGTCGCGCAGCAAACCTCCTACCGGGTCTACGTGACGACAGCTGATGAGCGCGGGACAGGAACAGATGCCAACGTGAGCATCATCTTGTACGGCGCCATGGGCGACTCGGGCGAGCACAGCCTGACCAAGAGTGAAACCTTCGACGACCCCTTTGAACGAGGCAACACCGATGTATTCACTCTCGAGGTTCCGGACCTGGGCGAGCTGCAGCGAGCGCGGATCTGGCATGATGGCAAGGGCATGTTCAGCAGCTGGAAGCTGGACAAGATAGTGGTAGTGGTTGAGGCCACACAGAGTCGCTACGAGCTGCCCTGCGGCCAGTGGTTGAGCAAGAACAAGGGCGACAAGCAACTGACGCGAGACTTGGCGGTGGCCAGCAAGCGCGTCAACGCGCTCACGGGCACATACAAGCTCGAAGTAGCCACCGATAGCCGGGCTGGCGGCGGCTGTAAAGGGCCTGTTCGAATCATGCTGTTGGATGCGGAAAAGAATCAGTTGCCCCTAACTTTGGAGCCACCAGGCGGTGAGTTTGCTCCAGGCAGTGTCGAACATCTGGTCTTTGACAACGTCATGCTGCTCGGCCCTTTGACCGAGTTGCGTATTCGCCGCAAGCCAAGTGGTGCCTCGAGCCGCCGGGGTGCCGAGGATGACGATGAGGATGACAACGAGGCTAGTGGAGCAAGCTCGCAATCTGGCAGTGCCGTGTCACCATGGCATTTGGAGCACATCATCGTCAAGCATTTGCAAAGCGGCCAGAGCTTCGTTTTCAAGGGACCAAGCAAAGGCCTGTCACGAAGCCGTGCCAAGCTATCGGTGCACACCGAGGCGACGACGGAGGAAGCGGTGGCTCAGGCTACCAAGGCCTCCGTAGCTCAGTACGAGGTGGCCGTGACGACGGGTACTGAGCGCGGTGCAGGCACGGATAGCAGTACGTTTTGCAAACCCACCCATGCCGCAGCAGGCGGCGTTGTTGACAGCGTTGAGTCATTAGTCGTGGTCAATTATTCTCACTTTGTGGGCCTGGGCTTGTAGATGTGTTTGTGACGCTCTTTGGGAAGAACGGCGACAGTGGGGAGCGTGCACTCGCCAAGTCGAAAACATTTCGCAACATGTTTGAATCGGGCAACACGGATGTTTTTGACGTATGTCTGGCTCGAATGCGAGCGCTCAGAACGAAGGGGCAGCGGTCTCAAGCATTAGCAGCTGAATCCTTGTGTGGTGGTGACTGTGATACTGGCAATGGAACTCACCTTCTGGTTGTTCGGTGTGTTCTTCTTACCCACAGGTTGAATGCCAGGACTTGGGTGAATTGACCAAGATTGAGGTGAAGGTGAGTCAGGACTTCCACTTATCTGCGCTCTTGGCTTGCCCGACTCCCACAACAGCTCACGCAGCCCCCCCCCCCTTTTTTTTTGTGCTTCCAGAGTGATCTCAAGGGTTTTGGCGCTGCTTGGCAGTTGGACAAGATCAAGGTGACACGGACAGGCAGCCAAAACAGCTGGCAGTTCAAGTGTGACCAGTGGTTTGACAAGAAGCAAGGGGCCGAGCACACATTTTCTGTGGCGTCTTGATCTTGATTGTATTTAGTGTAGCTGGGTCGTGTAGAGTGCCATCCAATGCCTCATGGATGCGTGTAGGGCATGATTGTGCGCAATAATGCCGCGTGCACATGGCCGTGACTAGTGCTTGGTCAACTGTGCGGGCCGTGCCGTTCATGTACATATGATTATGACATAATTATGCTAGCAATATGTGCACTGCTGCTTCAACGTGTGCGTTTGATTTTCAATCAATTGAGAACAAACGAAAATTGCTTGAAGAGGCAAGAAAAGACGACTGCGTTTGGAAGGTGCAGATTGGCGAGGCGGGAGACGCATGGGTGTTGCTGCAACCGCAAAGCAGGTGCTTGGCTAAGTAAGGCGCAGCCTTAACAACCCAATGCCGCGGAGGGCGCTCTCATGCACGCGTTGCCCATGCCCAAGACCGCCGAGACGCCATTGCTGTACGCACAGAGTATCACCACCAGGATGATAACAAACTGGCGGCGGAGCGCTGGGCTAAAAGCTTGGCCTCGATGTTGCGAAGAGGTTCCCGTGGCATGCGAGGATCCAGAGCAATGGCGGATTTGTAGTAGTGGCGAGCGTCTTCCAGGTGACCGAGCTTATCACAAATCAGTGCAAGGTTCATGGCAGTGCTGGCGTCCTGGGGCATGAGCTGAAGCGCCTTCTTCAAATGAGTGCGGGCCTTGTCTGCTTGGCCTAGCTCAGCATAGAGGCAACCCAGGTTGTTGTGGGCTTCTGCCTGCGAAATGGGAAGTTTGGTGGGGTGAGGGCAGGATACCGGGGGGCGGGGCTCATTCAAACATGAAAGGTTGGAGCAAGCGTGGCGCAGGGAAGCCAGTTGAACAAACACTGCTGGGGTTGCGCTCGATGCTCTCAATAAGCAACGCCTTGGCATCTTGCAGGTTGCGCTTCATCAAGTTGACCACGGCGGCATTGTAAACCAGACTAGCGAGGTTCAAGACGGACCGAAGTAAGACAAGGCTCGGACGCCCCACCACGCTTTGTGATTTAAAAAGTTGGGGTCGGGTTTGCATTGTTGAATTGTTCGTGCATACGCTGTGACGTACTCGGAGCGGCGTTCAATCGCCATGGCTTCATTGTAGGCCATGATGGCCTCATCAAACTGATTGCCTAGGGGCGAGCGAGTCTGAGTGGTGGGGCGCGGTGGAGAGAGAGGATAATTCAGAGCACAAGAAGCTGACGGATTGTAGGGATGGTTCAACGTACTGGTGACGAAATGCTCTGCCCGCTCGGCCAGGGATTCGAGTTTTGCCTCCTGTTCGGTACTGAGGCTCAAGCAGGCACCTGAGGATCATATTGAAAGACGCATGAGGTAGGGAGCGGCAAGACAAAACGTTGGCCAAACACCTGTTCAACCAATATGTGTGACAAGACTTGACGTACGCTGAGATAGTGCCACTGACACCTTGGCCTGCTGTGCAAGACGGGAAAACCAGGAGGAACCCAAGGCCCGTCGAGCCACCGTGGCTCGACGGGTCAAAGTCCCCGCTGCTGCTGCTGCTGCTGCCATGCGCATCGCCATTTCGCTGACCGAAGGAGGGGCTAAGCGATAGTGTGAAAAGCGTGGCACTTTAGCAACCTGTCTAAATTTGATGTTTACTCTCTAAATTAATAAAGTGCCGCCGTTCAAGAATGTTTACATGTTTACGTGATTAACCAGTCTTTTGCAGAAGTATTAACCATCACTGTGATATTTCCAGACGCAAATCACCAGGTTTGTGTAGAAGTAGCCATTGCGTCAAGCGTATGTCACGATGCAATTTCCTTTCCTTGTTATGTTTCGATTCTCTTCTTCTTCTGCTGCTTCTTCAACTTACCTCCTGCTTTTGTTTGTGTTGTTGCTGTCATTGCTCTTTTTCCTCCACACACACACACACACACACAAAAACGAGGGAAAAAAGAGCTCCTGGGTGGTGGTGCTGCTGCTGCTGCTGCTGTTGCGGTGCGGCGTTCTGGAATCCGTTGCACCGACTACTTGAAGGGCCGTGCTTGGAAAGTCTTCTTGGTGGTTGGGTGTGAGGAGAGCCATTGAATCAAATCAAGAGCATGGCGTTTCGGACGGCTGCGGCCCTGCGATTGTGTCGCTCACGGCACCTGGCCGTCGCAGTGACCTCACGCACGCCCCTGATGGTGACCCTGCGGTCACTGAGCAGTGTGTACAGCGCCACCAAAGCCATCACTGTCCCTTGGTACGGCCTTTCTCATGCGTGGCCCGACCCGGCATGGCCGAAATGACCGTCGCACCCACTGAGCGGCCCCTCTGACTCACATCCCTGACACGTATGCGCGTCCGCCTTGCGCTCCAAAAGGTCTGAATCGGCGGAAGAACAACTGGCTGCCTACAGTAAATACAAGATCAATCGCCTCTCACTCCAGGCCCTGCTCGACTTTGGCAAACGTCGTGACTCGAGTGAAGCCCTCATGCAGTCTTGCAACTTTATCCACACCGAGTATGTTTGACATTGCACCAACACAGGGCGTGTCTGACCTGCTTCAATCATCTCGTGCCCAGCTCTTTACCCTGCCTGATCTTGGAAGTGCTTTGCCCAGGCTTCTCCTTTATCTCACTGATTTCTTTGATTGATGCTTTCAGGTGCCCAATCCGCTTGGCGCACATGATCAAGGTAAGAATCAGATCGCCATCATCAATGATCGCACGTGTCGCCAGCTGCCATGGCTCGACACCACCAAGCACAGTCGTTTCTTCTGTACGCGAGTAGCTATCACGCCGTCTTTCGCCACTTGCCTCTCACCATGATGTCTTGGTTTTTGGCTTTGCCTTTTTGGCTGTTACACTTCGTCGTCAATTCGCTCATCTGAACAGGAGATGCGAACGCTACCGGACGTCGTATTGTCACAGCCCCTCATCAATCGAGTCTACAACTGGTAGGAGGCCGATGTCAGCCAGTGCCTTTGCACCCCCTTTGTCATCCCGCCCCATTTCCTCACATGTCTCACCTGTACTTTCACAACTGCACTGTCGACAGGTATCTACTGAGCTTTAAGGAGCTCATTGATTACATGCCGGTTGGAGCAGATGCCACGCCTCAAGATGCGGATGCCTACTGTCAAGGTTTTACCGAACTTCTGGAGCGCACCTTGCTGCGACACCGCGCGACTGTCATCACCTTTGCTTTGGTACGATTGTGGCACATCGTGTGACACGACTCCCTCTTCCTTACCGCCCGATCTTACGGCCGGTCTGGCGCGGATCTTTGATGTTGTTTGGCTCGCCAGGGTCTGCGCCAATTGCATAACAAGGGATTGCTTGTTGGACGCGAAGAGTACATCACCGAGTACGTGTCCCGACCCACGGCTCACGCGCAAAAGTACATACGATGCATCGGACCATGTCATGGTGATGTACACCCTCATCCCTGTGCTACGCTGTGTCCTGCGGGCCCGAAATACAGATATCTGAACCGCTTCCTGATGGCCCGCATCGGCAGTAAGTTTGATCACCCGGCCATGACCCATGTATATTGGCTTGTGCCCTGCACGTGTTCACAACCACTCACTCTGGCCCTCAGTCCGCTTCGTCTTCAATCAGCATCTGGCACTTTTCTCCCATCGCCATCAACCCCGCGACCCCCGCGACGACACAACCGAGAAAGTAGAGCTGGGCAGCCGCTGGATTGGCTCCATCGGTACGCCCAACGAAACACCCCTTAACAGGCTGTCTTTGCGCGAGTGATCGTTGCTTTTTGCTCCACGCTGTTCGTGATCACATGGCGCTTCTCCTCGCTCAGATCCCGCCGTCCGCGTTGATGACATTGCCACCGATGCCTGCCTCAATGCCCAACAAATGTGTTATGACGTACGTACCTCCTGCCCGGACCCTGCCTTTACCTTTGAGCACCTTCTTTGCCCCCCAGCTTGTTTGCGCTTGTTCGTTTGTTGGTTGCGGGGGGGGCGGGGGGGAGGTCTTTTTTTTGGTGCCAGATTGACACCGTGGATGAGCATTTCGCTTTCTTTTCTCACATCAAATCCATGCGCCTGGGCAAATGCGACTATCCTTCTTAGTTGTACGGCGATGCACCCAAGTTTGAGATTATTCAGCCCCGTGAAGAGCACAACGATCTTTCGTTCGCATACGTGCCCAGCCATCTGTACCACATTCTCTTTGAGGTGTGCAACGCCCATGCTGCTGCCGCAGCTTGCCTTGAACATGATTTTCACATTTTATCCGCATGTGTGCTTCCTCAGCTGCTCAAAAACTCAATGCGCGCCACCGCTGAACAACACGATAACAGTCCCACTCTACCCCCGGTTGGTTCCATGTGCCACGCCTGGCATGCGCTGGAGACGATAGGTGCCAACCACTGAGCGGCAGGGCGCCCTCACCATGTGGGATGTTTCCGATTCACCCATGCCACGTTGTTGCTCGCGCTCCCCTTCACTGTCCGATTGGTCTTGGCTGTGATAGGTTCGCATCATCATTGTCAAGGGTGATAGCGACTTGACCGTCAAGGTTGGTCTATCCTTGTCTGCCAAACCCATACCACTGCTTGTGCTAAATCTCAGCACGTTTGGTCGCTCAAACAAAGCTTATTATCAATCTCGACCGAATAGATCAGCGATGAGGGTGGCGGTATTGCCCATGCCGATGTACCCAAACTCTTTACTTACTTTTACTCGACTGCGCCTCAACCAGTCATGTTCGATGACGAGGTGCGAATGCAAAGACATCTTTCTTTCCTCTCACAACAAAGACACCTGTTCGTATTCGATCAACCTCACATTTGTTGTGTCCAACATCATCATGCTTGCATCCACCATTAGGAGGGGTTGACGGACATGGATCGTGCCCCCATGGCGGGCTTTGGTTATGGCTTGCCTGTCGCCCGGCTCTACTCGCGCTACTTTGGCGGTGACCTCAATCTGATGACTGTTCAGGTAAGATAACACACGCTTCGAAAACTCAGACTGGGTTTTTCCGACTGAATTATCGCGCACGCCAAGCGTGTGTACACTCTTGGATTAACTCATACAAATTGCACTTCTAGGGTTACGGCACAGACTGCTTCGTCCATCTTAAATCAGCAGCTGCGGACGCTACCGAAGTGTTGCCTTCGTACAACCCGCTCGAGATCAAGTGAGTTTGAGCTTGCTCTTTTTTGCCACTTACCCGTACATTCTAGGGCTCGCACGATTGGCGCTGATCTGCCACCTCACCGTCTGCGGGTGTCGCCTGATCTTCGGCGCAGACGGTACAAGAATTCGGGCCACGATTGGCTTCGAGCATAGATGCCTCGCTGGGCGATGGCGACGTAAGAGCTTGGGATGCCGTGACAGATTCTTTGGACCCATTTGTTGTTGTGTCTGTGTGGGTCGATGCAACAGGACCCAGCTCGGTGGCGGCAGCGTGGAGCTGCTCGCGCACGCGCTGCAGCTCGACCTGCAATTGTTGTTGCTCGTGTTGAGCTCGCACGAGTTGAAAGAGATTATCTGCATTTGTCTTCCGCAAGGCCAGAATATCCTCACGCAACTCAACCACTCGACCTTGCTCAGCCAGGGCCCGTGCCATTGCCGTTTGGTAGCCTGCGCCAATATCCAGTAACTTCATGGTTTCTGCAGACCAGGGCACTGACGGGGCCACGGCTTGCAGGTGGAGGTTGTCAACCGTGTCCGCTGCACGTCGTGGCAGTGCCGAAGATTGTGCTTCAGAGCCCTTGGGCAGTGGATCCAAAGTAGCGCCATCACGCGGGCCGTTGCCCTTTGCCGTCATTGGCGGGGTCTGTATGGCACTCGAGCCACAGGCTGTGCGCAATGGGCTGACGCCCAGTGCAGTACTCTCCACGTGGCGGGGTGCGTGGGCAGTGCCACTGCCCCGAGGCGGTAACGAGCTATGGGCAAGGCACACGTAGACAAGCGCTTGGGTCAAACAGTTGCAGCCACGAAAGCATCTCACCAAGATTTTGAGAGCAAACAATGTGCGCGAGCAGACACGACCTACAATGCCATGCCCCCTGTCCAACGATCGTCGTAGCGATCAAGACTGAACTCGTTCTAGCCCAGCACTCCAAAAGAAAATGCAGAGAGCGACGGAATTTTTACCAACAAACACTGATTTTGTGATTTTGTCGACAAATTGGGTTGTTGAAAAGGGCGGGAAATTCCTACCAGCTTTAGCTTATTAAGCCCAAGCTTTCTTCGTGGCTTAGCTGAATGGAGCCAGCACAAAGCCTTATCAAATGCTGCCCTGGCATTGACACGATACATCGAGCATGAGCAGAGCCTTGTAGTCTTCCACGAGATAATTGATCACGTATCAAGAAATGGATATCAGTTACTACGGCAATGTTGGATGTTGATCAAACCGGGGCGCTGTAGGATTCGTATCGGAAAGCGGCGCAATTCATCAACCAGGTAGTACTTTGGACGTCATTAAGCAAAGTTCAAACTCATTTTCAGCGGTCATCATGGATTACCACAAAAAAAGGATGATTATTATAAGGAAAAGTGTTATGATGTGACACCATACTTGAAGCTGGCCCGAAAGCTTATTTCAGGCCGTGCTGGAGGTGCTTCCAGCTCCAAGATCGTTATGGTATTGGTGCCGGCGGTCAGTGCACCGCGGGGGCAATACAACGCGAACTGGGGACCGACATTCCAATATCGACCGAGATTAAAGCCATTCACCCAGACCACACCTTTGGACCAGCCAGTCATATCAATAAAAGTAGCAGCCACCTGATTGAGCACGAGTTGGCCCTGGTACAGCGTTAAATTCTAAAATAAAATGGCAAGTGCAATGAAGACACGTCGGCATCGATGAAACAATGGAAAGAGATCTCGAAGCGCAGTTCAAGCACGCCACAAGTGAATGCCAAGTGCCAGCAGCGTACCCCAGGCTCGACGTTGGCTTGCCAGGGGAGGTTCGCAAAGTTTGGACTCGCAAAGCTGACAAGTTGCACGGTCCAGGGCTGCTGGACAACATCTGCATCCAGCGTCACGTTTCCCAAAATACCCTAATCAAGCGCCCAGCCAAACGACCACAAGAGCATCCGCGACCACACACGGGACGTGAGGAGCTCGATCGGGTGTCGCGTCGATCAGAGGCCTCAGGAACAGGAAGGCACCGAGAGCACAGGCAGCCGGGGAATACCTTGGGATCGGTCATGTTGGGTCCAAAGTTGATGCGGCCCATGTTTTCGAGCACAATGGTCAGGGTTGCCCCTGGTTTGGAAAAGCCGTCAAGCATACGCCAGAGAAGAGGCAGGTGAGGCGGCCCAGGCGAGATTCATCAAACTCAATCCGTGCAGACGAACCAGCTGAGGCGTTATGCAGCAGGATTGGCTGTGGGTCCACACGAAAAACAGTTCCTTGATAAACATCTGAAGGCAGGTGAAGGCAGGACACACCGGCAGCAGGGTTACTCAGCCGGCTAAGAAGACGACAAACGACAAACTTGCGGGCATACAGCAGCAGAGGGTCGGCTCAAGAGGCACCGGAAATGAGGAACAAGTCCACGTCGACCTACCGTCAAGGTATACAATTGCACGGTCACGAACATCCTCAATGATAAGGGCGGTGGCAGGTACGGCCAGGACAGTGGAGAAGACGGTGAACCCATAATTTTGGCCCAGGTCCTCGGTTCGACAGGGCACGGTGGTCGTCACGTTGCGATCGGCGAGTTGGCCCACAGCAGCCAAGAATGGAATACTGTCATTGAGCTGAAGAGGGCCAGGTGTAATCATGGCCGGACCCGCGGGCTCTGTGGGCAGCGGCATGTTCTGTGCCTGAAACAGGCGCAAAACCTATGCAATCACCCATGAGTCGCGAGTATGCTGTTGGCTTATGGGCAAGGTGGGCAAGGTGGGCAAGGTGGGCAAATGCGAGTTCCGGCGCAGTGCAATCTCGTACGTTTTGCACGATGGCAAACTTGCTCAGCCCATCTGAGCCATAGCCATGATGGCCCGCCTCGTCCAGCGGCGCGTTGTAGTCATAGCTATGGGGAAGCGCGACGCACCATGGATGGGTTGTTCCACGATGGTACAGGCGGCCTCTGTCCAAAATGTTACCTCGTGATTGAAGGTTGAAAAGTATCCGAAGTCGCACTATTGGCGCCCGACCAGAAGCCAAAATTGGTACCCCCAAAGCCCATATACATGGATACGCTGGCGCCGGTTTCCAACAATGCCAACAAATCCACGCCCAACTATATTGCAAGTTTGTGCAACGACATTGCGGGGCGTGGATGGCTCTGATTAGCTGTCTTCCATTGGGCTGCTTTCTGACTACCACCCTCTGCACCTGTCCGAATGACATCCGCGGATCATACCGATGCAGACGAGACGTTGGCCTGATTCGAGGTCCAGTGTGTGAGCCAGCCTACGGCGTCATCCAAGATCGGCCATAACCATACAAGCGTGCCACCACCTGAGAGTGATGCCACGGGTTTACTGGGTTTACCAAATCAAGGCATTGGATTGTACTTACCAGAATAAAACTCGGTACACATAGAGGGTGACAGGCCCGGGGGATTGTAGGCTTTTGCAATCTGGCGGCAATGAGGCAAGAGAGGAAGCAAACTCAATGGCTGTGAGGGGTCTGTGAGGGGTGCATACATCACATTCGCAGATTCGCAGCGCCGCAACTTACCGCAAGTGATGCAGCAGGGTCCAAATTGGGTTGAAAGTCACCGAGTGTCAAGACCGCGGATCCATTGAGGGTGCCCCTGTTCATGAAACTAGCCGCCGAGCCATCGGTCGTGTAGAGGATAACATCAGAGCCAAGCTCGGTTCGAGCGAGCGCCACCAAATGCTCCATGTACTGTGTTCAGGACGTGGTTGACGACTATTATAAGCCCTTTTTCTTGGCTGGAACGAAGAAATAGGGTTCCTACCATGGCGAATCAACTTTGGGCAGGACAAACCTGACGATCGGCTGGAACGTCTTGCACATTGCCGTAGGAGCCAAATTCATTTTCAATCTACACCCATGCGGGGGCGGGGGGAAAAGGAAAGGTGATGCTTGGAATTCAGGGCAACAGTTGTGCGTACGTGCTTATGTGGGGGGCTGCAAATGGAGTTCAACCTAACCTGCATCATGATCACGGGGCCGCCGTTGCCGTACAATAGAGGCTTGACCTTGGGCAGTAAATATTTCCACCACTTGTCAACCTGCGGACATTGCCACATGAGCGACCATGGAATTTCGTTTGCTCAAAAGAGCTGCAACATCGAACAAACCTGGGTGATGTAGCCGGTTTCATAGGTACGAAGTGTGACACGGGGTTGCAGTCCCAGGAGCCACGCAGGAAAGCCCCCAAACTCCCATTCACCTGGTTTTCATTGAGGGGCCGCAGTGCAAGAAGTGATTGCCGACTGCTTCTGTTCACATACGAAGCAAGCAAAAAGACTTGCTCGGATACTGTCAATGAATGTCCGGAGAAACAAACTCACCACAGATATAAGGGCCAGGGCGGAGAAGGACAAGCAGGTCTTGGGCCTGTGCGAGCTCCAAGAACTGTAAATGGACCCCGGATGAGGCACGGTGGGGGCGGGGAATTGGTCTTCGGAATCGAGTCAGGGTCGGCAGGCAATGGACCAAGCTTAACCTTGGTTAGATTGCGGTTTCCAGCAAAATCGTAAACGCTCGGCTCAGCATTATGATAATTCCAGGGCACATCTGTCGTGATTTACGGGACAGCGAGAATGGTGAGGTCAAGAGCTAGGCTGGATATTGTGCGCAAGTCTCGCTGCTTGATCTTGCGCAACGCACACGTCTCAATGGCATTGAAGCCAAGGGCTCGGATGCGTTGAAGTCGATCGGACCAATCATCTTGCAGCATGCGGCTGTAGTGAACGCTGGCGCTTAAGATCTACGCCGCACCCGACCCTCAGCATGAGGAAAACACTTTGCACCCGCAAGCGACGAGGGAACCTGCCAAAAGTGGGTCGAATGAGGCCTTACTTGAAAGGGCTGGCCGTCACGTAAAAACTGGTCATTCGCAATGGTAAAGGCGCGATCGGAAGCCCCACCCCTGCCCACAGCCAGGCAGCCAGCCAGCACCAGCACCGTCCATACCAGTGCTGGTGCTGCTCGCGATCGCACACATGTCATCATCATGGTGCTCGCAAAAGAAAAAAAAAACAAGAAAAAAAAAAACAACACCATTTGTCATCCTTTCTTCAGCTTGCTTTTTTTTTTTTTGACTGCACTTGTTGAGGAGCAGAGGACGGTGACCAAGAAGGTGAGTGAGTGAGGCCGTCGGGCGGGGATGTAGGAATGATAGTACAAGTGTTGAACAAATTCAATTATTTGCGGGCTTGCTCATAGTTCTCGAAGAACCAGTCGACGGAGCGCTTGATGCCTTCATCAATCGGGGTAAACTTGAAATCAGGGAGGTACTTGCGCAGCTTGGTATTGGCGGCCGTCTTCTTGAATTGGCCATCGGCCTTGTCCGTGTCAAAAACAACATCATCGCGCGAAAAGCCGGCTGCATCGGCCACTTTGTGCACAACGTCACGGATGCTGACCTCTGCGGCCTCATCCACTTGGGGTGCGCCACAAAAGGAAATTAAGGCGAGTAAGTACAGATTGAGGCAAAGGGCATGCGCAGGTCCTCTGAAACCAGTGGCAATAGTGACGCGATGGGCCGGCAGAACCTTACCGGAGAGGATGATGGGATCGATCTCAGGGTACTCGCGCAACGCCCAGATCATGAGGCGGCCCAGGTCCTCGCTGTAGATGAATTGACGCAGCGGTGTACCTGATCCCCAGCAGGTCAGCTTCTCCCCAGCAGCTACCAACCAAAGTGCGCGATCAAAAAACAGAGCACTCAAGTCAGTTCTTACAGATCTTGGGTAGCGAGAGACAGAGACAGAGACAAGGGGTGCAGGCAGGGAGAGCAGACAAAATGAACTGAACATGGAACGAGGCCCCCACCTTTGGCTTTGTAGACCTTGTGGATCAAGCCGGGGATGACGTGCCCATCATCAATGTTAAAGTTGTCGTGGGGGCCATAGATGTTTGTGGGGATGACTGAGGTAAACTTGGACCCGTGCTGCGCGTGGTAGGCTCGGTTGTAGACGTCGACCATACGCTTTGCGTGCGAATAACCAAAATTGCTAGAGTGGGGCGGGCCCAGATGCACCTGCGCGCGGTTGCACATGGCCACGGGTCAGCTGCGCTTCAAGGAGGGCAAGGTGGTGTGGGGAGTTGGACGGTCAAATATTACCATGGTCTCATCGATGGGATACGTCGTCTTGTCGGGGAAGATGCATGTAGAGAGGCACGAAACCACCTTTTCAACCTATCAGACTTCAGGTGAGCGCAAGGCTCAATAGTGACCCTTGGGGTCACACGACGGCTGAGACCAACCTTGAACTCGTGTGCACAGGCCAGGACGTTGTCGTTGATGGCCATGTTGACGCGCTGCGGTGGTGCACATCAAAGTCAGGGACACACGAGGATCGAGCACAACACATCTTGCATTTCTGATTCCGAACAATTGCCACATCGGAGGGCCTACCAGAAAGTCAAGGTTGTACTTCATGTTGCGGAAAAGACCGCCGACCATGGCTGCGAGATGGATGACGTGCGTCGGTTGGTGCTTGGCAAAGATGGCACGGGTGGCTTCCAAGTCACTGCAATGCGCATGTACCCGCCGCACACGGGATTATGTGCAGTGCAAGCAATCGTGTGAATCGCGGGAGGGAGGGGGCGGACGCATCGCACCTACCTCAAATCACCATCCTTGGATGAGAGGAAGATCCATTCCTCGTCATCCCGGGCATCGCCATGGGCAAGCGCTGCCTCAATGCCCTTGCCGACCAGACCAGTGCCACCGGTCACAATGACGCGCTTCATGGCCTTGGCCTTTTTTTCCTCTGTTTCCGCCATGTTTCCTGACGTGAAATGCAAAACAGGTCAGGATCAAATGCATCGGTGACAGATCCCCGGTCTCACCGCTGCCTCTTCTTCTCCTTTTTTCTCCCTCAGCAGCGGGCGTGTCCTCAACCCAAGAACAATAATGCATGCGCGCCCCCCCCCTTTCTTTTTGGCTCGCTGCCGTGGTGGCGCGCTGCTGCTGACTCGAGGAACGTAGCGGACCTGACTATTCTCTAAAACGAACAATTCAATCTTGAAGGATGATATCCCGATGGAAAAGTACAATTGTTTTGGAACTGAAAATAGCAGGCTTGTTGATACAAAAAATCCAACTTTGAGCGATCACACCCCACCATCCCATCACAAGCTGATAAAGGGGCACTCCCCCACACATGCGCACACTACCAGCTACACACACGTGAACCACGCGCACGACCGTACGTGTGTGTGTGTGTCTCTCTCTCTCTCTTTCACACACACACACGACCGCCACTTTCGTTTCCTTGTGGTTGAGTCAGCGACTCGAGCGGCAGCGAGGGCTCGTTGCCTGTACATCTTTTCTTTTCGAGGAGAGACACGCCACACACACCGTCGTCATGGGTGAGTGAAGATGAATGCACGGCGCTGGGCACCTTTGCTTCGGGCGTTTGTCTGGCTGCCCTTTCGCTGCCATGGGTCAATACACCAGCTGGGCTTTGCCTTTTTTTTTTTTTTTTTTCTCTTGTCTTGATTATCCGCGTTGAGTTCTTGTCGGGCCTGCTGCTGGCTGGCCGTCACTCGATGAGCGCGCGTGAACACCCGTAGCCCCTGGGGTGTGCTTCATAAAGCAATACAGTCAAGGTTTCCCGTTGCTGTTGTTGTTGTTGCGAACACTCATCCTTCTCGCCTGGTTGCTCGCGGCTGCCACTGTTTTGACATGTTGACAGGCAAGAAGAGCAAGTCTGATGATGTTGCCGTACGTGTCCTGCACCCTCCTTTCGCTCTGCATTCACTCTTGAACCCGTTATTTTTTTGAATCATTCGGGATACGAACATGGCCATGCCATGCCTCAGCGCTCTCTGTTCCTTCTGCCAACCTCACCATCGGCTGTGCATTTTTTTGGTTGGTGTAGACTGAGCAGCAGTCGGCCGATTTTCTGATCGAGCCATCTCGCGTCAAGCCCACGCTCGATGCTAGCAAGTGGCCCCTTCTGCTCAAGGTATGCTCCTCAGCCAGCGATCAATCATGCGGCGTCAGGTGGTGCCCCCTCGGTTAAACTGACTCTCCCATGCTCTCGCTTGGCTGCCACCCAAAAGAACTTCAACGAGCTTAACATTCGCACTTCGCACTACACGCCGCTGCCCAACGGCTGCTCGCCGCTGAAGCGTCCCATCCATGACTATGTGCGTTCGGGCGTCATCAACCTGGACAAGCCAGCCAACCCCTCTTCGCACGAGGTCGTGGCCTGGATCCGCCGGATACTGCGTGTGGAGAAGACGGGTCACAGCGGAACCCTCGACCCCAAGGTCACGGGCTGCCTGATTGTCTGCGTGGAGCGCGCTACCCGCCTGGTCAAGTCTCAGCAGAACGCGGGCAAGGAATACGTTTCCATCGTTCGCCTCCATAGTGCGATTGAGGAGGAGAAGCAGCTGACCCAAGCTCTGGAGAAGCTGACGGGTGCTCTTTTCCAGCGCCCTCCTCTCATCAGTGCCGTCAAGCGTGCCCTTCGTGTTCGCACCATCTACGAGTCGAAGCTCCTCGACTTTGACAAGGAACGCAACCTTGGCGTGTTCTGGGTCAAGTGCGAAGCCGGTACCTACATCCGTACCCTTTGCGTTCACCTTGGTTTTGTCCTGGGCACTGGCGCCCACATGCAAGAGCTGCGCCGTGTGCGCTCCGGTATCCAGTCCGAGAAGGATCAGCTCGTGACCATGCACGACGTTCTTGACGCCCAGTGGGTGATGGACAACCAGAAGGATGAGACCTACTTGCGCCGTGTCATCAAGCCCCTCGAGGTTCTCCTGGTGCAGCACAAGCGCATTGTGGTCAAGGACTCGGCCGTCAACGCCATCTGCTACGGTGCCAAGCTCATGCTTCCTGGTCTCCTCCGCTACGCCGACAACATTGAGGTTGACGAGGAGGTTGTCCTCATCACCACCAAGGGTGAGGCCATTGCCGTTGGTATTGCTCAGATGACGACCGCCGTCATGGCCACCTGCGATCACGGTGTCGTGGCCAAGATTAAGCGCGTCATTATGGAGCGCGATGTCTACCCACGCCAGTGGGGTCTCGGCCCCCGGGCTCAGGCCAAGAAGAAACTCATTGCCGCAGGCAAGCTTGACAAGTACGGCAAGCCCAATGAGAAGACCCCTTCCGAGTGGCTCTCGGGCTACACAGACTACTCACGCATGAGCGAGGAGGATCAAGGTACGTCTTATCATGATGCGGTGCCCTTTTTCCTTCAACGCGTTTCGGCCTAGTTGAGACTGCAGACGGCCAACATGTCATATTTCGGAACCAGATGTGGTCATCGGTTTGCCATGCTCATCCCTCTATCCATGTTCATTTTTCTGCCTTTGGCCTATAGTGTCAACAGCTGCCAAGTCAGCAGCGCCCTCTGAGCCTAGCACGCCGTCCATGAAGCGCGCACACGAGTCTGACGACGAGACCACAAAGTCAGAGAAGAAGAAAAAGAAAAAGGAGAAGGTTTGTCATCAACTCTTCTTGCGAAAGCGTGTGTCTTGAGCAGAGCTCCTCAAAACTTGCTCGACGCTATGCTGTTTGCCCACTCACATCCGCTCTCGCTGGATCTTTCCAGGGCACTCCCAAGTCAGAGAAGAAGGACAAGAAGAAGAAGAAGAGCAAGGACAAGGATGTCGACTCAGACGCATAAATGGTGTCTCGACACGCTATTCCTCCTGTCTTCTTGCGCTCTGCTCCCTGCTACGGTCTCGTCTTTTGTTGATGTCTAAATCGTACACCGTTTTTGATGGTGTGGGAAAGTGGCCGTGGTTGTTGTGACCTTTCTTCGTTTCGATCAAGAGTTTTTTTGTTTTCCATCGTTTGTCCTGTTGTATTGTCCCTTTCCCTTTCAGCGATTGGCCCTTCCTTTTCATGTTTGTGTCCTGGCTCAAGCCTTATGCCTGCTGTCTGTGTTCCATGTGCTCTTCCACCTGCCACTCGGGAGCGGTTGGTGTGCCTCACACTGCTCTTGGGTGACCGAGCTTTGTTGTCATCTCAATGTGCCTACCAGTTTTTTTTTTCTCTCGGCCCAGAGTCTCCTCATTGTGACATGCTAGCGTCTGTGAGATCTCATTGGGTTGCTGTGCCTTTCTTATTGCTGTGCCATGGTGGTGGCGCCGCGCTTGTGCTTTGGGCTTTCATCCAGTCTTAGTTTCCATGTCACATCTGCGATGGGTCTAAACTCGGAATTGAAATTTGACCATAAAACGTATTTCACTGGTCTAGTTTTCTAATGGACCCTGAGCGTGGGTTACTAAACCTTTTTAAAGCGTTCAGCCAACTTGCCCTTGAAGCCATCATACACATGTTCCAGTGCCAAGTCAGCGGCCATGGCTTGCAGCTCGAATGCAAAGCTTGGATACGCGTGCATCACCTTGGCTAGGTCCGTAACCTATCACGACGACCGAACGCAGGAAAGCTGAGTGTGAACAAGAGTCAACCATGGGGTAGGTGATGTGGAGAGACACTGTACAGGACACGATGGTGTTGATTACATACCTTGATGTCATTGTGCATGCAGACTGTCAGCTCCCCCAGCAGCTCGCCCGCTCTGGGGCCCACGACGGTGGCACCCAGAAGGTGGAAGTGCTTATTTACAAGCAGCTTGATGAAACCATGATCACCATCATTCTCACAGATGGCCCGGTCTACCTCCTGCATTTTTCGTTTCAGAATCAAGCCGTCTAGCCGCAAGGGAGGGGGACAGCAAAAAAGACGTTTGCATGTGGCAAGCCACGAGTAGTTGAGCAACGGAACGACGGCAAAGTGAGATGCACGGGGAACGCGATAAGGGGCGCGTCAACAGGAGTCCCAGATCACAAGAGTAGGCAGAAGACGCAGGGAGCGCAGCAGTGACAGGAGTAGGCTTACGTGGATGCTGAGCAAGAAAGTCGCGCTCTCCAAGGCCCACAGAAGCCACCTCCGGGTCGGTAAAGGTGCAGTTTGGTATCAGCGAAGGGAAGCCTTTGCTGTGCAAGGGGAGAGCCATGTTACGAATGGCTGTCACAGCCTGCCAGCCGGCATAATGGGTGTACTGGTGACCGCCAATGCAGTCACCTGCGGGAGCGGAGAGTTGCATGGATGAGTTGACACAGCAATGGCGTGGTGAGACCACATTCACAGGTGTGGCGACCGACCAGCTCCATAGATGTGGGGGATGTTGGTGTGCAGATACTCGTTGACCGTGATTCCCTTATCCTCTTCATAGTCAATCCCGGCATTACTCAGGTTGAGGCGGTCCAGAATGGGTACTCTAGGGAACAGTGCTTCTGAGGGGGGGGGTTTTGTTTTTGAAACGCTCTCAAAGAGGCGAGCGCCGAGAATGCTGTCCACCAACAAGCACCAAGAAGAAAAGTGACGCTTGTCGCTGGTCCAGCTTTCCCGCGCATCGTACCTTCCAACGGCGAACAAAACATGGGAGCCTGCCACTGATGTCCTTGAATCTCCCTCAACCTGGGTAAGCACCAGGTCTGGACGTGAGTGTAATATATGGCCCCAAGCAAGCACCTGTGTGCAGGGCATGCATGGACTTCAAGTTCGTGCCAACGCCAATGCTGCCATGACTGACCTCGATGCCTTGGCCGTTCTGGCCTTTGCGTAGCGCACAAGCTTTTTCCGAGATCAGGGCAATGCCTTCATCATCAAAGACAGCACGGAGGGCATCGCTGGCATCGACATCCTCACGAGGCAGGATGGAGCGTGCCATGATTGTAACTTGCGAGCCAAGGCGGCGAAAACACTGCCATTCCCATTCCATCAAGGGTGCACGTTTACAAGGCAGATGTCATGTCAGATGCACTGCAGCACACACATGGTATGGGATCAAGGACACACGAGCAGTCAGGGGGAAAAGCAGTCTCTTGCATAAGTGAGTCGGATCACACATGCCTGGGCCATTTCGCAGCCCAATGGGCCACCGCCGACGACGATCAAATGCTCAGGCAGCTCTTCCAGCTCGAAAATGCGCTCGTAGGTGAGAAATGGCGCATCCTGACAGCAATGCAAGATTGCGGCTTACGGGTGAGTTGAGTGACATTCAGAGGCACGGCAACGGATGCTCTTTTCAATGCGCGCACCGAGGCCTTGACAAAGTCTGGGATTCGGGGCCGTGCGCCAGTGCACAGCAACACGTGCTCGGCATCGATCATCTGCGGATCTTGCGTTCCGTCTATGTTTCGCGGGCCAGCGTTGAGCGATTTGGTCGAGGCCCCTTGAAGGCTCGATGGACAGAGCATCCCTCAGCAACAAGCAGCTCCACTGACCAAGCATGTCAATGCGCAGGCGCGTGTTGGTGATGAAGCTCGCAGTCCCAAGTAGGACCTCAATGCCTCTTTCTCGCAGGCGCTCTGGCGATTCTTTGGCATGGACTGTGTCGATGGCTTGCCGAAGATAGGCTCGGACTTTGTCCATGTCAGCTTTGACGGCAGTCGGGTCCGGCACGCCTTCCAGGCCAAACTTGCTGGCCTGACGGACCAGTTGCGCGACCTTGCCAACTTTGACTAGGGCCTAGAGCCAACCAGGAGCAGGATCAGTGGGGAGCAAGATGCCTTGAGAAGGCGCCGAGAGATGGGTAGAGGTTGTGTCTTCAGTCCGAATTTAGGATCAAGATTGTTGTCGCGACATGCCTTGCTGGGAATGCAGCCATTGTTTGTGCAATCCCCGCCCAAACGCTGGGCCTCCACGAGGCAGGTCGAGGCACCCAGTCGATGTGCAAAGTCTGCGAGGCAAACCAGGTGGGGGGCGGAAGGGGCATTGAAACAAGCTCAGGTGGTGGGAGCGGCCGTGTTCAAGGAGGCATCCTCATCCGTGAAAACCTGATTGAGACCCGGACATACCAGCGGCGGTGAGACCGGCCGAGCCACCGCCGATGATGACGATGGCATACTGGGCGGCGGCAGCTGTTGGGGCCATCGTTGAGGTCAGGAGCTGTTTTTGCTGTCGGCCAACTATCAAAATGGAGTCGAGTCAGACAGAGTGCCCAGAGATGAGTGCCCCGCACAGTGTCAATGCGCCCGGGCACCAGGCGTTGGGGCACACGAGAGGCAGCACGATGGCGATTATCACAAGGTTGCACCTCAAATGATATGGCTGCTGACTGGGTGATGTGCCTGTCTTCTCCACAATACAAATTCCTGCTGCTGGTGCAGAGTGGGCTCCTCGGCGCAGGGTCTTGTCAAGCGCCAGGGCCCCGCGGTGTACAAGATAGTATGTCTCGACGACTTGGAGCCCTTCTTCTGGTCGACTTGACCGCAATTGGGGGGGCTACGACATCTGCCTCGTTCTATACCCTTTCCTGCTCATAACCTTCAATTACTTTTAATTTTGAGCTTTAAAACCACATAGGAGGCATATAAAGATCTTCATCTTCTTACCAAAACCGTACATTTACTATAATTTAATCCGCAACTTCTTGTATATTATCGTCATCAACGGGTTTTAGGTCACTTTTCTTGCCTCTGCAAGTCGCTGGGCGCTTCATGCTGACAATTCATTTTGCTGACATTTACAGGCGCGCGTGTGTGTGTGTGTGTGTGTTGTGCGTTGTGCTCCGGATGTGTGTCTCTGGACGACCGGTCCATCATGACCGCCGAGGTAGTGGCAGAGGCGGGGCAAGGGGGGAAAGATGGCCATGGGCGAGAAGAGAGTATGGATCGTGGTCCCGTGCCGCTGTCCACTTTGGTACACTTGCTAGCGTCGTTGGCCACAACGAGCATGGTGTACGATTTGGCGGAGCAGGTGGTCAACGCCGGGATTGCTCGAGGCGAACATCACGTGGAAACCTTGGCTGCTTTTGCGCTGGCACATCAGCTCATTCTTTGGATGTGCAGCTTCACATCGCCACTGGAGTATGCGGGGATGATGCTCGTGGACAGTTGCGAGTCGCGCCGCAAGCTTCTTTATTATGTCTCCCTCTTTGGGCTCAGTGCCTGGATGTTGGCGCTAACGCTGGCCCTCACGCCTTTGGGGCACCTCGTCATCAACGACCTTCACCGGCGTTCTGATGACGTCGCCGATGCCACCCGGTACGGCCTTGCTCAGTACAATGGCACCAGCAGCGCGCTCGTGCAACCTAACACCTGAGGCCTGCGGGAGCTCGCGCCATCTTCGTCGCCGCCGCTGCGCCGCCGTACCTGCGAGCGCCGACAAAGCACACCGGACTGATTTCCACTGTCCGCCACCCTATGTTCTGCTCAATAGGTTGGCACTGCTGTGGATGGGCTTGTATCCCTTCTTGGACGCCGTCGCCCGCGTGCACCGTGGCATTCTGGTCAAGCAGACCAAGCGCAGCGACATCATTTGGCTCTCAAGCCTTCTTGATATCGGGACCCAGACGGCGACTGTCTTTTATTACATGCACTTCCCGCCGCAACAACCCATCTGGCTTCCCGTCGTGGCCTTTGTGGCAGGCGTGAGCGTTCATGTGCGTTTGACGTTCGACGCACCATCCCTCCCCGGCCTTCTCGACTTTCTGCGCCCGCTTCGTGGCTGTTTGTTGGGCCGTCGCCTAAAGTTAACCAGGCACTTGCTTCATGTTGCAAAATTAGGCGACCTGTCTGTTACTGGGCTATTGGATGCTCGTCGCTAATCATCTCCCGGCTCGTCCGGCCAAGAATGAGAGCATGACCCTGACTTCCTTTTTGAAAGTAAGCCTGGGGTCCGGCGCGCTTGGTCACGTCAAGCCCAGATCGCAGCATGTGCCTTGACAATGCCACCCTATTCTCTGGACCCCAGTTTTCAGGACCTTTATGCATCGTGCAGCTGGCACAGCGGTCCAGTCGTCCGCTTATTAATCTAAGCGTGAGCCGCTTACCTGGCGGCACCACTAGCTTGGCTGTTCTCGGCATCGTATATCCGGTGGCTCACTTTGGCTACGGGTGGATCAACAACGCAAGATCATTGATGCCTGCCTTTTGCACAGACCGCGAGGATCTGCTGCGCCTGGCCCCTGTGGTGCGCCAAATCTCGCGCTTTGTTGTGGGGTGTGGCGTCATCTCGCTCGCTTTCCAGTTGGCCCTGCTCTACACACCACTCGTGGACGTGGTGGTGCAGCAGTGGATCGGCGCCAGCCCCGAGCTGAGCGAGGCCGCTCGTTTACCCTTGCGAATCTTTGCTTTCAATACCATCCCGGTTACGGCGCGTGCCATTGCGCATAGCTGGTGTACTGCCATGAAGGAGACCAAGCTTATTGCCTTCTCTGCGGCTTACCGTTTTGGTGCCGTGACGATGGGACTGTTGGTTTACCCCTTTTGTTGGCCTGATGCCCGCGGTGCCGTCATTGGAATTTTGGCGCTGATCTCTGGCTTTTCCGCCGAAGCTGCTTACGTTTTGCATCGATGCTACACGATTCGCCGCCAGTTCCTCCGTGCAGCCAGCCACCCTCCAGCTAAACTTTAGTCGGGCAGCCGCATGCCACCCGAAACAAGTGCTATGCTATTATTGGCCGCAATGAACGGTGAGCGCCGAGCGCTTCAATTTAGCCGCATGAGCCCAAGTCCTTATACCATGAGTGAGATATCACATCTCCATGCCAATTGACAGCCTGACATGACACGTCGTCTTTCACCAAGTGCGATCGCCAACACAGCAATCCTAAGCAGAGCGAGGAAAGAAGAAAAAGAGAAAAAAAGAAAACCAACAGTGAAATGTCAAGGTGGATGGATGTAAGACAAAATGATGAATTTGTAGGAAGCTCAAAAGCCTTTTTTGCTTATTTTTCGACCAAGTGGCAGTGGCACGGTGGGATCGAACAAGCGGGTCATGGTCGACGTGGTTCAGATGTTGGAATAAGCCCTGGTTCAGACCGAGTACTACGCCACCAAATTCCCCCTTCCTTTTGCTCCTTGGGGCTGGGATATACCTTTGTTTTATTTTTTATTTTTGCTTCCGAGACCAGCTGGGCGCTGAACAAGATGGTGGACGTGAGCCTGAGTCTAGCAGATGGCGGCATCGTGTTTGCCGGCCTTGCTGTAGCAGGCACGGTCACCCTGATCAACAAAGATCTTCACGATACTGTCAACGTGGCCTGGCTCTCAATCACCTCCCACTGCCAGTGCACGTTCAACAAGTCCCGCCTGAATATTCCCGATGTCATTGAGCCTCAACCCGGATCAAGTGGAAGCTTCCTGCCGACACAGGGTACGCAGCAGACAAAGGCCTCCTTCTGGCCAGCCGGGGGATGGAACCCTCGTTTGGATGCTGGGACAACCGGCAAACACCTTTGGCCACCTGTGCTGCTTTGACACTCTGCCGCTCTTTTACGCCTTTGACGATGCAGGTGCAGTTGGAGCCTGTATTTACAAGGGGCATCAAGTGATCCTGGGCTGCGACCTCTCGCTCGCACCGGGGGAAAGCCGACATTGTTAGTGCTTGGAGCACATAGACAAGCGTTTGCATCTTGTTGGGGCGTGGACGTCTTTGCTGCGATGACGCTTACTGATTTCGCTTGCCCTCTGTCGCAGATCCTTTCGAACTTTGCGTACCTCGCGATATTCCGCCCAGTTATCGCGGCCAGAGCCTTTCATTCTTGCACATGGTTAGCTCAATCGTCCTTCCCCGGCTCTCAGATTGAATGTTCGGCTGCAAGTGCTGTTGCTTCCTCACCGACGTGCCTTTTAGCTGGCCATCGGCTATCAACAGCCGCACATGCAAGCAAGCATTCTTAGGCAACCCATACGGGTCCTTCCATGCTCCGGTGCGACCCAGCCAGCTGTAGGCCTGTGGATTCGCCCTGCATGGATAACTGACGCGCTTTGGTTGATCCTCTGGTTGGCGAGATGTAGAGGAGCTGTTAACAGTCACGCGGCGAGGCTCAATGTCTTTCCTGACGCATGAGGGGCGCCAGGGGTCAGACGCCGGCTTGGGCCAAGATATCGATATCCCTGCTACCGCCGTCCGTTCCAGAATACGTGAGTTGATTCTTGGACTTGCTTTGGTTTCATTTTTTGGGAACCTGTGGCGGGTGTCTTTTGACCACGTTGGGTGTGTTTGCTTCTTGCTTGCATTTCTTCATCCCATCCCGTTCATAGACGACGAGTCACCCGTTAACACACCTCGTCACGACGCGAAGGACCGCAGTCCCCTTTTGCCTGCCGCCGAAGACGTGTATGTCGGTGATTCTGGGCGTGTGAAACTCGGCTCATGCCTGGCTTGCCCTGTGGTTATTCATTTGGAAATGCGGGATTTTTATTTTTTATTTTTTTTGCTGTTGGAGGAGGGCAGGAACCCATTCAAGCGGGCGCCTGTGCGCGAGGCCCTCAACGTTGCCGACCTGACGGCTGCCATCTCTTCGGTCATCCGCCGGCGCCAGACCTGTGTGTATCTACAACTTCTCCTGGCTTGAGCTTTGGTGATGACGAGCAAGGTGGACAAGACCCGACCGTCGGGTTCCCGGTGATGCTCATGTGTGGCTGGGTGTGGTTAGGTCGCTTCGCGTTGACGACGGCACAGGACATTACTTTTGCAACCTTGGTGTTGCCCAAGCGTCACTTTCGATTGGGCGAGGACATATCTGGTGCACTCTCCTTTACCAACTCCCCAGGTTTAGCTTGTTTGAAGGTGAACCTCGGCCTCGAGCGCGTGGAAAAGCCGGCCAACCGCTTTTGCCACGAGGCCGCTGTACGCGAGTCGACATTGACAGAGCTACACAGCGTCACTCAGCTAGGAAGCCTTCATGCAGAACTAACCGCTTTTGATGTCACGGTGCCGTTGCACGTGAGCCCAACATTCTACTGCGAATACGGTATGTCCGTTGACGCCTGTGCCCTTCTCGCCCTGCCCCAATCTTGCCTGATAGTTGCTCGCTGTTCTGCCTAAATGGATGCTATCAACAACGAGGATAGTGGATGTGAGCTATGCGCTCAGGTTTGAGTTTCATCTGAGTCGTGAGGTACCCGAAAGCCTGCTGAGGATAAGCGCTGGGGGGCGTACAAGCGTGGCTCCCATTAAAGTTCAGGGAAGCATCCTTTCTTGGTCCCTTCCGATCGTGGTGGTGCCTGCAGCTCCGGCTCAGCTGCCCTCCAAGGCAGGTCGTCTCGTACGCAAATGAAAACATGCTCTTTCAGAAAAAAGACAACCGGATTAACGAGCAAACTCAACGTCCAACAGGATTCAAATTGATTAAAAAAAAAGAAAAAGGAAGCCACAAACTTTCAAACTTTCCTTTCTGTTTTTCTTTCCTTCCCCTCCCTACTAACAAATGCAGTGTTCCAGTTTTGACAAACCATCAACGACACCAATTTTTGCGGCCAGTCCTTGAGAGCCAGTTCCAGGCCAAACGCAAGCAACTGCCAGGGTCGATGCACGGCAAATGCCAAAACGCATCGACCAGCATTCAGAATTCAGGCATCATGCTGGATGGAGAAAAGTCAAAAAGGAGAAAAGAAGAAGGTTGTCGGAATAGAGACAGCGGAGCTAAGGCAAAGAGCAAGGAGGAAGAAAAATGAAGACACCACAGCTGCCGAGGGCACACAATCAGCTCCAGTTGCTTCTTGAGGGTTTAAGCGAAGCTTGAGTTCAACCCATTTTGGCACTGGCACCGGGAACATGTAGCACGAGCTCAAGGGTTCATGACCGGCATGAACGAGCCTAAATTTAGAAAGCACCTCCAAGCTATTGATTGACAGAGGAGATGACACGATCACGGGCAGAGTGTGAGGGGGTATCGGTCACTTGAGCTTGGTTGGGCGAGAAAAAGGTCTCACTGGGCACGAAAAAAAAAAAAAAGCAAGGCAAGGCAAGGCAAGCGTGTAGGCTATACCTCGATGGCGTCCATTTCAATCCCATCAATGGCACGGTATCGAAAGCGGGCTGGGCGCTGTTCAAAAGCCACTGCACCTTCGCTAGCGGCACCACTGGCTTTGCCAGCGTTGGACGCGCCATTTGACACGAGCGAATCAAAATGGGCCCGCGACAGCTTGACCAGGGCTACACGCAAAAATGCCAAGGACCAAGAGGGACACAGAACAACAAAGCAAAAACAAGGGCAGTGAATGAGACGGCGTTGCACAGCGTTATAATCAGAGGGGCAACAGCCGCCATGTCGTGCCAGAGGTCCAAGGCACACGCAACCAGAGCGTGTGCGCGTGCCTGCATGACCAGGCTAGACTGGACGAAAACCATTGACATAGTTCACCCCAGCGACCCTGACATGGCCTTGTATAACGGCACGCGTACAGAAGAAAGGCCAAGCCTCACACAAGGCACGTTCCAATCCCACAACCCCACTTACGTTCCCCAGCTGGGGTGCGCCGGGCCGGAAACCGGATCAGGCGCGCCATCATCAGCTGCAAGCTCGACCGCATCGTGACACGTTTCGTCTGACACTCCTCTCGCTTCAACAAAAGAAAATAGAGAGAGAGAGAGAGAGAGAGAGAAAGAGAGTAGTGAGCTGAAAATCTGACAATATATTTTGAATGCCTGTGGTGGGGATTTATGAGGGACCAACTGATTGACATTTCTGGACGACTTGGCAACCAGAATCGTTGTCATCACCATCGCATCTTCGACGTCCAGCGCGCGCTCATCCACACGCAGACTCACACGCACGGCCCAGCTCCCGCCTTCCGGCAGAGGCAGAGCGCGCACGATTTCAGGGTTGTACTTGTTTGGTTTGGCGCGCGCATGCGCGCGTTGTTGTTGCACCAAGGGGCCGCATTACTCAGGCAAAGGTCATCTTGTTGGTCGCCTTTTGAGACGGGGGGCGTGCTGGACCTTGGTGCCAAGCATCATTGTGCGTGACTTTGGCGGGAGCTTCCCACACGGCCTACAGCTCCTGTGGGACGCCTTCCCTGCTTTGTTCTTTGATTAATCGGCAGCTCGCGACACGCTGTGAACAGCACGATGTCGTTGACCTTTGGGGCAACGCAAACCATGCAGCATACCATGCAGCGCACACAGCGCCAGCGTCCCGAGGTGCGCATGCAGGCCACTCGGCGCCTGGAGCAACAACGCGAGGACTTTCGCGAGCTCATGCAAGCCGAACACAGCATGGCCATGAAGGTCTGTTGCTCGCCAGGATTTTGTTTCTGTCCTTGCCTTGCCCGGCTCCAAGAAGCATCGACCAGACTTCATCTGTTGTCGCCTGGACCGTAGTACCAATGGGAGGAAAAGACAGCTCGCAAAGCTCAGCACCGACACGCACAGGCCACCATGGCCAAGCTTGTGGCGGAGGAAGACGCAAAGCTAGAGGCGCGGCGTGAGAAGTTGGTATCCCTGCCTTTCATACCCCCTCGCCAGCCACATTTTCTGCCAGCAGATTTTTCCCACTTTGCCGGTCAGCAATCCGCAGAGTCGTTGTACTCAGACGCTTGCTCCTGCTGTTTTTGTTTTTTTTTTGTCGCAGGCTGCGCGAGTTGTTGCAGGAGGAAGAGCGGCTGTTGATAGCTGAGGCAGCCGCCACCGTCGAGACGACGCTAGACAAACAGGCTCGCATGCGAGAGCGCATCAAGTCTCTGCGCGAAAACCGCGAGTCGGAACGCCTGCAAGTTGTCGAGGAAAAGAAGCGACAGCTCTTCCTCAACAATTGCGATCCCGTGCGACAGGTGCAGCGAAACATGGCAGAGGCCGAGGTGCACCGCGTCCGACAGCAACAACTCGAGGAAAAGGCTCATCATCAACGGCGCAAGGAGGCCATCGACCAGCTCTACGATCGCCTGTGGCTTGAGGACAAGGAGGCCAAGGATGCCAAGGCCGCGCGCGACAAGGCAGCAGCCCAAGCGCGCACCCAACAGCAAAAAGAAATTCTTCAGGCACAGATGGCGGCTGTGGAGGAGGCTCGCCACCGTGAAATGGCTTTGCGCGAGGAAGAAGAGAGTCTGCGTCGCCAAGCCGAAGCTCTTCAGGCCGAAGAGGAGGGCAAGTTGCGCCAACGCAAAGCCGAACAACAGAGGCGTCTTAAAATGGAGATGGATCGACACAATCGGTGAGCCGAAGAGACAAAGATCTTTCGCCTGGTTGGCCGGCCCACGCACCAGGAGATCCTCATGTGGTGATACGCGCCGATACCCGCTGCCCTGCATTCCAACTAATCACACCCTCGCTGATACTATCCGCCTTCCCTAGCCACGCCACTGCTATCCGGCAAAAAGAGCAAGAAGATGAGCTGAAACGCGATGCCGAGCTGCTGCAGCAGGTCTTGGACGCAGCGCAAGGCGAGGAGCAGTATCAACGGGATCACAAGCAGCAACTTCAGCGTGAAATGCGCCTCTACCGTCAGTATGCAGAGGATATCGCTGCTCAGCGTCGAGCCATGGAGGAAAGCGTCGAGCTCTTCCATCAGCAGGAAGCCCAGCGAGCCATTGATCGCCTGCAGGCCAAACTGGACCGCGAGCAAGCGGCGCGAGATTCTCTCATGCAAGAGGTTATGGCAGTTCGCCGGCAGCAAATTGCTGGCAAGCTGGCGGGTGTTCAGGCCGAGCGCGATGAGGCGGCCCGAGAGTACCATGAACTCATGTTGGCCATGGAAGCCCATGATCAGGCTGAGGCTGAGGCCCAAGAAGCAACTCGGCAGCGCCGCCTGAACCATGCTGAACAGCTGCGACAGCAAGCCGAGACCAACCGCCGGCTGCGTGAGGAGGAGGCCGCCAGAATAGAGGCCGAGACTCAGTATGTCGCTTTTCACCCCAATGTTTGCTGGCGTAACTCTCCTCACGCTCTTCCCCCTCACTTTTTTTTTTTTCTGTTCTTTTCTGCGCGTCAACAGGCGAATTCTACAACAAGAGCGAGACTATGAAGCCAAAGTTACTCGAGAGCTGCAGTCACTCAGTCTAACTGGTACCGGCATGGGCCTGTGATTTTGGATCATGTCCGTCCGCCGCACAATGAACATCATCCGGACAGCAGCAGTCTTAATGCTGTTTGTTATTTTCTCAAGTCGACTTGATCATGCTACGTAATGAGGCCAACTTGTCCTTCCCTCCCCTTCCTTGTTTATCATGTTCCAGCTTGCCGAGCACGCGGATTCGTTCTGCTTGGGTACATATTCACCCAGGTATCTTATTTTGTCTCTTCCTCTGAGCGTGCATTTTGACAAGAACGCGTCGTTGACGCAATTGATGTTGTGAAGCGAGTGTTCAAGCGCGCCAAAGTCGGCGGCCTTCATTGGCATAGCTTGCTTTCTTCTTTGCACGCATAATGAAGCAAAACAAAGCCAAACCATACAAAACGAAGATCCGAGCCAGCCACAGGCAATCCTCAATTGTTGTCAAACACTATCCTCTCATCCGTCTTCTGCAATGACCTAACATCTAGCTATTTGCGCATTGCCCTTGGAACTCGTCGTCGAGTACCTGCAAGAACTACGCACGCCACAGGGGCAATCATGGCGATACTGCTTGAGCTACGGGCTGCTGATAGACAGCATACACATCGTTCTGGTGGCGTTGCAAATGAGCAAGATGCCAATCTTGGGCATCAGCAATGGTGGCAGCCAACTGGCTTTGAGGCCACGCACGACCGTCGCACCCCACCAGCTTTGGGCCAGAGAAGAGGTGCAACTCGTTGACGAGCTGCTGCTGCAAAAACTGGCCTTGCACAGCACTGCCCCCCTCGACTAGCAGCTGCAAGATGCCGCGGCGACCGAGCTCCTGAAGCACCGCCGGCAGATCGAGCAGCACATGCCCGTCCACCTCGCGAGCAGGCACATCCACAACCTCGATCCCAGGAGCGGGGGCGGCAGCCCAGAGCGCCCGGCTGCTGGCAGAGCAGTGCGCTGCTGAGGTGAAGATGAGTGTGGGTGCGTTGGCGGTGTTCAAAATATGCCCCTTGGTCACCCGCCCACGCCCATCAAGCAGTACACGCAATAGCGGGCTGGCCCGTTTTTCAGCATAGCGACGGCGTAGTTCCGCTCCAAACAGGTCCGTCTCGTCCTCGCCCAATCGCACCGTCAACTGCGGGTCATCTACCAAAGCTGTTGTAGCCCCAACCAGGATGGCTTGCGATTCAGCACGCAGGCAATGGCCCTGGCGTCGACTGGTTGGGTTGGTGATCCACTGTGACGTGCCATCGGGGCATGCCACCTTGCTATCGAGGCTACAGGCTGCCTTGAGCACCACGAATGGCTGCTGATGGCGACGATGGTGCAGGTATGGCTGCAAATCACGAAGCACTTCTTCGCGCAACACGTCTGTCACAACCTCGAGGCCTTGCTCGCGAAGGTACTCGACACCTGCCGAGTTGACGCGCTGGTCGGGATCCGTCACAGCAATGACGACACGACGCACTCCGCTGCTGACCAAAAGAGCATCACAAGGCGGAGTGCGACCAAAGTGGTGGCAGGGCTCGAGTGTGACATAGGCCGTGCAGCCGCTGACTGCTGCACGCAACAACTGCAGGTCCTCGGGATCATAGTTCTCACGGTGCGTACTGGCGTAGCGCTGTGCGGCGTCTCGAATGGCCTCTACTTCAGCGTGTGCCTGGCCTGCTCGATGATGAAAGCCTTCGCCCACGATGTCTCCAGCCTCATTGACCAGCACACAACCAACCCATGGGTTAGGTGGGGCCGAGGCGCGGCCACGGAGCGCGAGGACCCGCGCGCGTTCCATGAAGGCTTCGTGGATCTGAGAGCGAGGTTCTGCAGCGGCATAGAGCTGCTGCAGCGTCTGGCCGAGGTGGGCCTTGGGGCCATCGGCCGAGAGACCACGTTGAAGCAGGAGCGTGAGCAGCTGCTCTTCGCGCCGGCGCTTGGCCTCGAGGTACTGAGAGTTGGACTGATGCGGCGTGGAGCGCAATTCTTGGACGTGGTGGACCGGCGTGGTGATGGCGTCTACTTTCAGCGGATTGTTGGTTAGGAGAACCACCGACTGAACTTCCAGGTCGCGTAGCACGGCGTTGGCCACATCGTAGTTGCGACTGTCCAGCGGTAGACCCAATGCCTCGTTGGCAGCAAAAGTGTCCAGGCCATGGTGTTGCTGCAAGCGGTAGGCGCGAATCTTGTTGGTCAAGCCAATGCCTCGACCTTCTTGATCGGTAACATAGATGAGAATGCCGGCCGGCGCATCGGCGATAGCCCGCAGGCTAGCAGCCAATTGCGTCCCACAATCGCACCGCAGACTGCCCAGCACATCTCCGGTCAGGCATACACTGTGGATGCGCGTCAAAACCTGACTACTTCCCTCCACGTCGCCCTTGAGAAGTACGAGGTGTTCTTGATCCGTTTCCAAATTAGTATAGACCTGAGACCATCCCAAAAGCGGAGGCGTGAGCCAACCCGTACAGGTTGATTGGCAGCGGCCATGAATCACGCGAGTGTGGCCAAAAACGTACGCGAAGGCGAAAAGTAGACGATGATGGTCCGCCAGCGCCAAGGGATGCGGTCGCCTGACTCTTGGCAACAGGGAGCGAGGTCTTGGCGTGATTCTCCAAGGCATCATGGGCCAGCAGTGACACGGGCAGCTCGCACTCTGCGGAAAGCTTGACGCCACAACGCAGAGCAATAAACATGTAGAGCGGAATGAGTTTGACTTGGAGGTGACTTGGGTCGCTTTGACTCGCATCAACGGGGCTGCCCCACCAACCCGCCCACCCTATTCTACATGATATGCTCGTGCGTGGAGCGGCACACCTGTAGCTTGCCCGTGGGCTGGGAAAGTGGCGGCTGTGCCAACTTGATCATCTGAGACCAAGGTCGAGAGGGCGGGCGCAGGAAGTGAGTGGATGCAAGAGAGGCCATGCATTCAGAGACGGCAGGGCAAACTACCCCAAATCATATTGCTCAAAGTGGTGGCGCCATACCTCCGGGGCGGCAAACGCCTTGGGGACGGCATTGATGCTGCGGCGAAAGGCGATGATTTGCTCAACGTTGATGATGGGCAAGGTGAAGCGAGCAGCAAATTCTCGGCAAGCTTGCAAACGCATCATGAGGCCATCGGGGCTCATGAGTTCGCCAATGACGGCCACGGGGGTGCAGCCCGCCAGGATACAGAGGTCGACCGACGCTTCAGTATGACCTGTGCGCTCAAGCACGCCACCATCGCGTGCAACCAACGGGAACAAGTGGCCGGGGCGAGAGAAGTCGGTGGGTGTGGCAGCAGGATTGGCCAGCCACGTTGCCGTGATGGCGCGGTCTCCGGCAGAGGCCCCGGTAGTCGTGTCATGGATGACGTCGACGGAGACGGTGAACGCCGTCTGGTTTCGGTCTGTGTTGTCCGAGACCATGGGCCCCAGCTCCAGCTCCTTGGCTCTGGGGTGCGGGCCGAGGGGTGAGGCCCACGATTTGCAGGGGAAGAGCGGATGCGGAAGCGTCGTTTTGAGGTGGTTGAGGCGCATTGCGGCGGGCGCGGAGAGAGTGCGTATCGTACCTTTGGGCTGTCATCGGGGCACATAGAAGGCCAGAAGAATGGCGGCAGAGGAAGGCCATGTTTTGCCGAGTCGCAAACTCAGCTGCAAGGACAAGATCACCCTATCGGAGTGATTGCATTCAAGGGTCCGAGTGGGAGCAGGCACGAGATGAGCCAACTAACGGGGGTTGAGGGTGAGGCGAGGGCACACGAGACAGTACCTCGTTCTCGCGAGATTCGTCATCCATGACAATGACGGGGCCACCTCGGCGAAGATGATGCAGGGCAGTGACCACATCGTCCCAGTGGTTGGCACTGCGTTCCCTGAAAGGCGTTCCCGCACGTGTGGATTGGGGCAACGGAAGGCGCGGGGGTTAAGGTGAGGGCAGCACCACAACCGAGGCATTATAGATCCACAAGCAAACATCAGCAAAGCAAGAGTAGGTCTAACCAAGAGGCTGCCATGTCGGGCTTATCCCTGGGTTGCCACGTCGTTGTCGACGACTGGCTTATTGGCGCCATGGCAGTCAAGTCGGGCGTGAGGACCAACGAACTTGGATTGGACCAAAAAAAAAAAAAAAAAAAAAAAAGAGCTGGGGACAGGGCAAGGTGGGGGAAAAAATGAAAAAAAGACAGAAGAGCCGACACAAGTCAAGGGGAGAAGAAGAAAAATGCCAGCCTCAGCCACCGTCTCAGCTGCCTGCAGCTGTTGTGGCTGGTGCCAGCCGGCGGGAGTTGGCTCAGTCCTGCTGCAGGCAGCTGTGACATAGGCGTCGACGTGATGTCACCCCAACGAAAGCATGCAACGTACATACTGGTTGGTGGAAGAAAGACCACAGTCGCTGTCAAGCTGATACTGCTCAAGACCAAACGGAACCAACCAGCCGCCACTCGATCCGACCACGGGCAAACGACGGGGGGCACTCGATCGATCAAGCCTCCCTCTAATGATGGCACGGGCACGAGAACAAAAATCAGTCACTATGACTCCAGAAACGAAATCAACCTTGCCACCCCTTACACCCATTACAGGAACGTTGCTGCCCCCCCCCCCACCATGCTGACATTTCATCACAATGTCATGAAAAAACGTCACAGCCATCAGCATGAACACACAACACACACACACACGACACATTCACACAGACGGCACGATCTGACGTCACACATGGTGCGATGTCAGCATGTCACCCGAAAATAGTCTGACAATCCGTCTAGTTTGTCTGACAATGCAGCTTGTGTGCGGAAGCTTTTCAATGCTGCAAGTGGCATTAATGGGATTAGAATGATAACCATTTTGTGAGAGAGGGAGAACAGTGGTGGGTTGCGATGTTATTGCTTAACACCCCGCGGCTCCTGGGCCAGCAAACGGCAGCGCCTGGCTTCCGGCCTGCGCAGTGGACAGGTCGTACACAGCTGCGGCCTCATGGGTCATGAGACATGGGTCGAGCTGCTGGTGTTTGCGGGTGGTTCTCGCCGCTGAGTCGTGTTCTTTTTCTTTTGGGTGCTTGTGTCGTGTTGTGGTCACACGATTGATTGGGTCGGGTGATTCTTGATGCTGACACGCGAGACTCTCAGCCGCGGCGTGTGCTGGCTGAAGCTGCTGAGTGCTGCTGCCTGCCATCTGGCCCTGGGTTCATACACATGGTATTTTGCTTTGCTGGGTGTAGGTTTCTCAAAAGGGCACGCCACACGCGCGTTGAGTGCTGTGTGCAGTTTGCCCGCCCTGCAGCCCCTCTGCCTCCTCAGCTGCGCCTCGACCAATCGACATGGCGAGCCTGCTGACCACGGCGCTGCTGCGCTCTGCAGCTCGGCGGCAAGCACAACTGAGCGCCAGCAGCATCCACGCGCTGGGTGCTGCTCGTTTGCATCTGAGCCGCCCCACCCTGGGTGCGTCCTCTTTGCTCGTGTGGGCCTCCGCACGCAGCGATCCTTGCTGTTTTGTCTCCTGACTCAGCACCCTTGCGCCCACGTTTCAAGTGTCCCCGACTGCCTGACATGGCCATGCTGATGTCAAATCGCCTGCCCAAGCAGATACCATCCCCGTCCGTCTGCCCGCGCTCTCCCCTACCATGACCGAGGGCAGCATTGTGGCCTGGAAGGCTCAAGAAGGTTCGTGGCCAAGCAGGCCTCTCACCCAAGCCCAGCCGGTCAGGTTCCACCAGCTGTGCACTCTGACGCACGTTTCCGTGACTTGCTGCTTTGCTTTAGGTGACGAAATTATGACGGGCGATGTTCTATTCGAGATTGAGACAGACAAGGCCACCATGGCCGTTGAATCGATTGAAGACGGCGTGCTTCGCAAAATTATTGTACGACCTTCATGCTTGCCCATTCCGTTGATTTACTGTCTGCTCCCGTCTACAGCCATCCTCCACCGCGCCCCAATCCAGTGCAGTATGACACATGTGTCTGATACCGGTGCTTGGACGCAGATTGGCGACGGTACCTCGGGCATCCCTCTGAACACCATCGTCGGCTACATGACTGAGTCTGCCGATGAAGAGGTGCAGGAGGTGGATGAGCAGCCTGCCGAAAGCAAGCCTGCTGCAAAGGCCGACTCACAGACACAGGCCGAGGCCCAGACCGAGGCGCCCTCGGCTGCAGCGCAGGGCTCGGCAGCGCAGGGCTCGGCAGCGCAGGGCTCGGCAGCGCAAGCTACGCCTGGCGGCCAGCCAACCACACGCCCCCTCAGTCCCGCCGTGCGTGCGCTGGTGGACAAGCATGGTTTGGACGTGAGTCAGATCCCGGCAACTGGTCCCAAGAACTACCTCTTGAAGGGCGATGTGCTGGCCTTTATGGCCGGCGAAATGCCCGCTGCCAAACCTTCGACCTCGGCTAAATCCGAGCCAACCTCAGCCAAGTCAGCCGCCTCCAAGTCGGCTGGTACAGAGAAGAAAAAAGACGACAAGGCTGCCGCGAAAACGTCAACCACCAGTGCCCGCAAGCGCAAGGGTCGGGGTCATCGCGACATTCCCGCCTCAAACATGCGCAAGACCATTAGCAAGCGTTTGACGGAAAGCAAGGTATGACAGGCCCTTGTTATATACTGATGAATTACTGATGCGTCTCAATCTTGGCTCCTGTCAACTCATCCGTTTCAACCTTATGCTATTGCTCGCTTGTGCGTTTGTGACGATAGGGCACCAAGCCTCACACGTACACCAAGGGCGAGGCTGACATCACCGAGCTTTTGCAAATGCGCAAGCGCTTCAAAGGTAGGCATGCAAGCTGTGAGAGGCGCCAACTTGTGCTGCTTTAACAACCCTTGTTGATTGGCCTCATATCTCGCCCTTTGTGTGTAGAACAAGGCATCAATTTTTCAGTCAACGACATGGTCATCAAGGCGGCGGCATTGGCTCTGCGTCAAGTACCAGCCGTGAATGCCAGTCTGGGTTCTGATGGTGAAGTTCAGCTGAACAACACCGTGGACATCTCCGTGGCCGTGGCTATCGATGCAGGTCTGATTACTCCAATCATCTTCAATGCGGACGCCCTCAATGTGCCCGCCATCTCTTCGGCCATGGGTGCGCTGGCCGCCAAAGCGCGATCTGGCAAGCTGCAACCGCACGAGTACCAGGGCGGGACCTTTAGCATCTCAAATCTCGGCATGTTCGGAATTACCCACTTTACTGCTGTCATCAATGACCCGCAGTCCAGCATCCTGGCTGTCGGTTCAGCCCAAAAGCGCCCAACGCCGGACGCTGGGCCGCGTGATATTTTGACTTTTCAGCTGAGCTGTGATGAGCGCGTAATCAGCCAAGATCAAGCAGCCGAGTACCTCAAGGTCCTGGCTTCATATCTGCAAAACCCGGCCGTTGTCATGGCACAGCAGATCAACAAGGACTTTGAGTAGTAAGCACACCAGCAGTGTTTCCGCGTGCTTTCTATATCTTCCCCACCCGCAGTACTTTTTTTTTCTTTTTGATTTGATTTGCGTGATGCGCCACTTGCTGCCAAGGGGAACAGTATCCCATTGTTCCTTCTGCTTGTGTTTGTGCTTTGACTAAGCGATATAGGAATCCTGCTCATGTTGCTTTTGATTCGAAAGCAACGATCTGATCATCATTACTACAATCGGTCTCAAGGAATGACATTGCAGTGAGGTTTCAATTACAAGGTTCAAGCAGGGCTTTGGTATTGGCGGAGGCTCGGCACATGGCTGTCTAAAACGGGCCTACGTTGACTGGCAAAGGCCAGCAGAAATACAGAGGGGCCAATGGCGAGCCGGCAGGAAAAGCACTCTGTACACAAAAACATCAACAAACGGGGTCGCGTTTTGAGACTGGGCACCATCTGCCAGAAAAGAGACACAAAGGCACACACAACAAGTCGAAATGTAACAGCAGGCAACTCTGACGCCCTAAAGTTGCGCGGCCAGAAGATGCATTCGTATTTTTTTTTTTTGTAATATGGAGACGGGTGCCAAAGCACGCTAGCAGCAAGGTATCTTCGGGCTGATTGGCAATGGCTATGCGCCAATCCTGCAACTTGTGTCGCAGCCACACTCTTGGCGATAGTGACTCATGTTGTAAATGCACTGCAAATTGAGGAGACATCAGGTGAGAGAGTGTCAAAGCGGCCGCCATGGGTGAGCTGAAAGGGTCTGGAGTGATATACTTGAGCGCCGGGGGAAAAAAAAAGAAAGAAAAACGCGTGCGTACCCGGTAGTGGGCATAAGCCGCTAGCATGACAAAGACGTGCCAAACTTGATGGCTATGAAGCCAAATGTCAAAGCGGCCGGGATAGAAGCGTTCGGGTATCTTGTTGATGTAGATGGCCGCACCAGCGAGGTACAAGGGTACAGAAACACCAAAGAGCCAGAACGAGTCAAAGGAGGCATTAAAATGGCTCCAACCCGCCAACGCCAGGTAGTGAAGGGTCGGAAACAGCGAGGTGCCACCCAAGGCAATGAACATTTGCACTCGAATGCCTTTCTTCCCATTTCCTTCAAAATAAGGCCTGTGAATTGTGACCGCGACATGAGCCAAAATTATTGGTCAAAATACACTGGTTTGCAGCATGGGAGCTTGGCCAGAAACTTACGAAAAGGTCACATAGCTCGTGGCAATACCACACAGGAGTGTAATGCTCATGTAGATGCTCTGAAGCACTGGGTAACAGTAGAAGGAAAAGTAGAGCACTGCTTCGACCGACCCAACAATCAGAAGAATGATTCCAGCGTAGTCCAACCTGCGCATGACCACGGCACCAATGCACGCATGAGTTTGCAACAGTTCAACAAAGAGCCAATTGAACATGAGAGAGAAAAAAATAAGAGATAAAATAGAAGAAAAATGAATACCCTCTCCTGTCATCGGAATGAAGGGCAGTGACGCAAAGGCCGGGCTCAGAACATGCGATACAGACTTTGCAAATTGGCGATAGACGCTGTACGAGTGGCTGAACATGGTGTGAAAGACGGCGGAGCAGAACATGCAGGCAATGGCGGTCGTCCAAAACACAAAGAACGTGATGCGATCCTACACATGATGCAATGTAACGAGAAGAGAGTGGGACGTGTGCGGTGAGAGGCAAGAGCGTGAGGGAGCCAGAGCAAACGGAGAGACGCACCATGAAACGATGATCGTGGATGACAAACTGGCCCAGATAAAACGTAAAGCCAGTGAAAAAGATGGAGCCCAGAAGATGCGTCCAAATGTTGCCAAACTCGTTGTGCAGATAGAACATGGACTCGAGGCTTTTGCCAAAGCTCCAAGACTCGGGCCGATAGCCTGTGCACAGAACGCATTTGGTATCAAGATTGGCTGACGTGAGATTTGACGCCGCATCTTCGAGATTTCAGGGTTAAGCCAGGTGCGGTGCGTGCGTGCACGTTGGGAAAGGTGGCAGTGAAGAAACAAGCGGCAGAGGCAAGGGACGGGTGGGTTGGCCAAACCTGTATGGATAAACTCGTTGTCCTTGAGCCACCAAGGCGAAGACTATGCGTGGGTGTGTGCATGTGCATCGAGCCGGCGGTCAGGAAGGCTTGCGATCAGGAGGCGAGTCAGCACGTGCAAGGGAGGCGAGGGTGTACAATGCCGTACGTGCAGGTTCTTCAAAGCTGGCACACGACTAAGATGGTGCTCAGAGAGGAGAAGTTGAACATTGGGCAAGCGCTGAAGGTTGTTGGCGACCAGGCGTTGGAGGTCACGCAAGCGGTGCATGTTTTCCTGCAAGGTATCGTAAATGTAATCACCGCACTGATCCCACTGATGCAGGCGCTGGGTAACCATTTCGCGAATATCGGGCATGCGGGCGAGGCGAGCCGTGATGACAGCAGGTAGCTGCAGTGACGGCTCGGCGAGGAGGGCCTGTGCAAACGCATCGATGGGGTCGATGCCCTGCTTGAGCATGGGTCGCAGTTTGTCGCCCCAGTCTGGGTAATCATCGAGGCACTGAACAATGTAATGCTCGAGGTCTGGCAGTTTGCGTAGCAGGGCCTGAAGCTCGGAGGACTTTTTGAGAATCTAAATGGGGAATGGAGGTTGCGCGGGGGACGTCACGCTCGTGAGCTTCGAGTTTGCCCGTCTGGCACATGCCGGGCGAGTCGTGAAAACGTACGGCCGTCAGGATGATGCGGGAAGTCTCTTCAACCGTGTCCCAGCGTTGGGTAACGAGGGCTTGAACGTCGGGCATCCGACGAAGGTCACTTGAAAGCAAGGCACGCAGTTCGCCGCGAAAGGCGCTGCCGCGAGACACCGCCTGGTCCCAGCCCTCCTGTGCCGAGCGCAGCAGAGACGAGCCGTACCCCGACGACGCAGCGTCACCCGGCACGTCACCGGCCTCGCTCACCGGAGACTCTGTCGCAGCCATATTTCCAGCACTCCACGCCCTCTAGTCTCAAAGGTAGCTAGCCCAACCAATGAACCTGGCAAACCCCTCTCTGCCCACACACCGCCTGCTCGTCGACCGCCAAAACCCCAGCCGCGTTGTGCGCTTGTGTTTAGGTCTGCGTTTGTGTGTGTATTGATACCTGTGTGTGTGAGTGTCAAGAAAGAGAGAGAGAGAGAGAAAATTCAAAAAAAAAAAAAGAGAAAAGAAACAAAGAGAGAGAAGAAGAGAGAGAGAGAGAGAGAGAGAGAGAGAGAGAGAGAGAGAGAGTGTGTGTGTGTGAATGTGTGTGGAAATTTCAAAATACGAGGATGTCATTTCACAGATTGTGTCCAAAGGTTCTGTGCGTGGCGCTTGGTCGATGGTTCGCCCCGTTCATGGAGAAGGAGAGGCGGGGCGGGGGTCTGAACTCGCAAAAAACTTTGCGCTTCATTGGCTCGGCCATGACCCATTCCATTTCCATCGCCACAGCTTAATGATGGTGATGGTGATGATGGGCATCACGCCTGAGCAGATCCGTAGGGGGCTCTCTGCGATCGCGCGTGATGGGCATTGCCCAACAGGAGGAAGGATTTGGTGTGCTCGTGATAATCACGCTCAAGTGTATCAAAGAGCACACATTTATAACAAGTCTGGATACGTCACACTTTATCAATGTCAGCTTAATTGTCAGATATTAACCACGCGTCCAAGAAGTGCGAGAGAGCGAGAGAAACCGAGAGAGAGAGAAGAGAGAAGAGAGAAACACACACGTGTGTGTCTTTTGGCTTTTTACTTGCAGTCGGGTCAACGGCATCGCGGGCGGCGGGTGACTCTCTTCTCCCTCATCTTCACCGGGGTTGCGACGGTTACGGTTGACCAAACAATCTAATAACCGAGCAAAACGCAAGCAGCAGGTAGGCAATGCGCTGGGCGTAGGCTTGGCGGGCACCACCAAGCAAGCACCTTTCGACTGGCTTTCTCGCCTGCGTTGACTGACTGCGGCCACCCGTGTTGCTGCGTGTCCCTTTCTCTGGTCAATGCTTTCTCTTGTTGTTTGCCGTTAGCCACAATGGAGTCGGCTGCGCTTCAGGTGCATCGGTGCCGCTTCGTGCCCTTCAAACCCGAGCCCATCAATGCCATTGCCTGCAACACCAATGGCCTCATTGCCCTCGGACGGTGAGGAGACAAACGCTTCCTCGCCATTCCCTCAGCATCATGCTTTCCTTCCCCCCTTGTTCCTACCTCGCCTGCCACTGTCAATCCGCCTGGCTCATCAACGGTTTGCTTGCCTTTGGCACAATCTGTTGATTCTAGTGGGTCTGGCAACATTGACATCTACAGTCAAGACAGTGACAAAGCGACCCCCATCTTCATCAAGGTAGAAACGCCAGCTCCTTTGCGCCAAACCCCACACACCGCTTTCCCTGGCAGAAGCAGCGGGGCGGTCTCCTGACTCTTGCTTAATCTGTTTGCAGACACTGACAGCACGGGCGGGCCAAACCGTCGAGTCCCTGTTGTGGGTCGGCCCCAACGAACTCCTCGCCGTCGGGCTTGGCTCCTTCATCTCCCATTACAATGTTCGCCTCGGCCTCGTGGCCCACGACTATGATTCCCTCGGTGGTGCTGTCTGGACCGTTGCCGGCAATGCCGATGCTTCGGCCGTCGTTGTACGTTCCAAGCACCAAACCTCAAGTGTCTACACTCGCCCCATCCCCACTAGCTTGTCGTCGACGTTGGCCAACTGACTTTTTGCCCATTTGTTCATTGCATGTATAGACTGGCTGTGAGGATTGCAGCCTCAAAATGTTTCGTCGCGATGGTGTTGACACAGCTTACTCCTTTGCCCTCGCCTCGGATCGTTTTGACGGTATGACCACGCCAATCACCATTCACGAGCCAACGGGTTTTGTATTCTTGTATCCTTCCAAACCACCAGGTTGTTTCGCGCGCCACTCACGTGTTTTTCTGCTCATGTAGGTCGCGTGCTGTGTGCAAGCTTCTCACCCGACGGTGAGGTCATCTGTGCCGGTGATGCCGCGGGCTACGCTCGCGTGTTGCCCGTCCGTACCCTGCGCACTCGCCAGCGCTTGATGGTCAGCCCGGCCACCTCAAAGTCCAACGCCGACATTCTGTGGGATTGCGTCTTTATCAACAATCAAATTGTTGCTCTTGCCACATCCAGTGGACGCGTGGAGGTATCAGCATGGCTCCCTCGCTGCCCTGACTTTTTTTTTTTTCCTTGTCACTATTTCACTCAACGCGGTGCTCATGGTTCGTGATTGCCTTTCCAACTCGTCAGCTGTGGAACACGGTGGTGGGCCTCAAGCTGTCCTCATACGAAACGCACATGGCTGATGTCCTGTGCCTGGCCCATGACCCCATCTCGCACCGCCTTCTTGCTTCGGGCATCGACGCCAAGCTAGTCGTCCTAGAGCCCGCTCCTGCTGAGGTGCGTTCCTTGCCCGTGGGGCAGGGCTTTGGGCCGTCCACTGTGCCGAAACGGCTGGCATTGGTGTCTTACCGCCACGTGGCCAATGGTGCTTGTTCTTTTTTCTCTTTTTTTACCCCGTTGAAGTTTGCTTGTGTATTATTGTTTTTACTTGCCTGCCTTCCGCCGGCTCGCTTAAAGGCAAACTCAAACATGTGCATTGTATTTCTCCCGTTGTAGATCAGCGCCAAGCCCTACGAGTACGTGGTGGCACGCCAGCGCCGCTACCACTCGCATGACGTCCGTTGTCTGACTGTCTCCAAGGGCAAGATTTATTCAGCCGGTATGTTGTATTCATCTCATTAGCGTTGACAAAAACGGTTTGCAACAAAGCTGTTTTGCGCAACCCCACTCACCTTATTGCCGGGCATTGTGAACGTTCATTCGTACAGGTATCGATGGCAGCGTGGGCATTCTCAGTGCTGCAGGAACGGGCAAAATCTCCACCATCTCGCCCTACCCCCAGGTTTGTAGTCATCTTTCTCGAGACGTGACTTGTAGCCGTGTCGTGCGGTTCTTTGATTCCTTTGTTGACGCTGCAACTTCTTGGGAACAATGGAACTCATGACCATCCATCTTTAGCACAAGATGCTGTGCCACGCATCCAAGGCCCGAGTGCTGCTGAGCCTGGATGGTCCCCAGCGCCTGACGTTGTGGAATTTGCAAGGCAATGCCCCAGAGATTGCGCTCAGCGTTGAGATGGAAGACGCTGTCAGCGCCTTTGCTGTGGCTCCTGACGCATCCCAAATTGCCGTGGCTGCTGGTCGCAAGCTCAAGTTGTTCGCCATCAATCTGCAGGCATGTCGCTTTTCACCTCAACTCGTTTCTTGCAATGATGACGAATCGTGACCCGCATCTTTCTACTGTGCCCCATCTTACATCTTGCCGCTCTGCGATATATTTAGGGCAAGCGCACCTGTCACAAGGTCAAGACCTGGAACTACGACGCCCCGGTGTGCAGCATCAAGTTTGGCGCAAATGGAGCCCTGTTGTTGGCCCTCACAAGCGATCTTAACCTCACGGTGCGTCTGGATGCTGTTCTGCAGAGCACACGCCAGGCGGACTGTTACCGCCCATTGTCTGGCACGCCCGTTGCTCATGTATCTCACCCTTTTCTGTGTGCCGTGTGGTGTACGTGTTGTGTAGGTCATGACGGGCGCCGACTTTGCCGACGTCCAGCAGCTCGAGCTGGGCGAGTCCGTGTACGCCGAGGGCACGGGCCGCGAAAGGCCCGCCGCTGCCGGACACGTGCATCTGTCCAACGACGCACAATATGCTGTTCTGGTTCATGGTCGCTATGGCCACGTCGTGCAACTCGACACGATCAAGGTTGGGACTTGGCATCGTCGGCCTCACGAAAACCCATGAGCAACATTCGGATCGCATGGCGGCTCTTCGATCCTACACCTCACCTCTACTTTTGTCTGCCACTGCTCTGCTTCCTCATCTGTCTGGTTGCGATTTTGTGCTCTTGATAGTATACCAACACTTTTGATGCTGGGACCATCATCACGGCTTGCACCTTTCTCTACCAAACGCATGATTGCGTTTGCATCGGCGCCGACGCCACGGTGTGTTGTGCTGGGCCATTGCCTGTTGTATTGCGTCAAACTCAGGGCCGTTTTTTGTGGCTTCACCAATCTCGAATCCTCTCTGTGCTTCTTCAGGTCGTGGCATTCAACGTGGAACGCTCGCTCGCCAAGTCGGCGCTGGCGCCCAAGCTTTCAGCTGCCGGCAAGGAATGCAAGGCTTTGCTCAAGGTTTGTTTCAATGATTGCAAATCTCTCTTGCCTTGATACTGACGCAGCTTCTCACCAGCTTCCTCGCCTCTCGTTGCACTTGCATAGGCCCCTGTATTCGACATTGTGTGTCATCCAGCGGGCAAGGCCCTGTACTTTGTTTCAAACAACGGCGTGGCCAGCTTGATCCTGGGCAAGGCTGGCAACGCTTCTGGGCAGCCAGAGGCCAAGCGCCGCCGTCCGTTGCTGGTCTGTATTTGTATTTGTTTAAACACATGTTCGGTTGTTAATGTGGCCGGCGCTTTTGATCTCTTTCTTCTACCCCCTTGCTTGCTCATCATTTCATTGTAACCCGAATTTTTATCCTCAGGTGAAACGCCTGCCGTACCAACCCGTGCTGCACTTTGGATTTTCACGTTCGTTCCATGAAACCATCGCTTTTGTTTTCTGGTTCACGCTGGCTCTATTTTTTTTTTGAGAGATAGATCGGCCGCCCTCACGTTGCCCACAATCGTGATTGTGCATAGGTGGTGAGATTTTGGTGGTCGAGAAGCCATGGCTTGACGTATTGCAATTGCTACCAGAGCCTCTTAGTCGATCAAGATACGGCACTGCTTGAGTCAGGCAGCCTTACAGGCCCAAATGGCCATAAGGGACTAACATGATAATTGACACTTGAAACTTCTCTGCAAAAAAAAAAAAAAATGACAACAACGCGGGGTACTGGAGTGTTGTGTTCTGCAGCTCGAAACAACGCGTCGTGTCAGGACGCTGGTGTAAGGCTCCCCACCTGCACGAGGACCAACGCACGGGTGGCAAAAGAAAAGGAATGGAAAATGGGAGCGAAAAAAAAAACGAGGCAAGCCCCGATTTGTCAAAACTATTGCTCGAAGCCTGATGAGAAACTAAATCAAACACCGAGAACAATGGCCGGGGCCAATCACTACATCATCCTCCTACTAAAGTGCAAAGGAGAAGAGCTTAGTTGGGGTGACCGCTCTGGTCGAACAGGCCCCACTCATCGCGGCTGCCGTAAAAACCAGAATAAGGGTTCAGGTCACCGGGGTTGATACGGGGCTGGTGCTGGTCGACAGCATGAGCCGCACCCAGACCACCCAAGGGGCCGCCTGGCGCTGAGGCCGCGGAGGCACCGGGCACTGCTGCTCCTGGAGCGCCATGAAAGCCACGGCCGTTTCCGGTATTGGTCAGTGGGTCCGCAGCCCCCATGTGCATCTTATCCAGGCCAGCCGTCATTTCCCAAATGCCGCGGTTGATGGTTGCAGGCTCAGACTCGAGGAGCTGTGCGACATTGCGCTCAGCATCCGATTCCATGTGCGTCAACAGAGGCTCATTCCAACCTAGTCAAGGTGAAAAGGAGGAAGGTAAAATTAAGGGCGGGTGAGATGCAGCAGAAAGTGGCAGCGAGGAAGGATAAGGCGTGGCAACCGCCAAGCAGGACAAGATGATTTTCAAGTCGAAAATGAAAAAAAAAAATGAAAAAATAGCCCCCTCAAAAGGACAAAAAACAGTGTGTGTGTGTGTGTGTGTGTGTGTGTGTGTGTGTGTGTGTGTGTGTGTGTGTGTGTGTGTGTGTGTGTGTGTGTGTGTGTGTGTGTGTGTGTGTGTGTGTGTGTGTGTGTGTGTGTGTGTGTGTTAAGGACCAAGAGGCAAGAATGGAAGGCCTCACCTGAGCCGGGATGGATGGTGCGCGCGCGCGCGCGCCCAACAAAAGCGTCGGCGGGAGCCGCTTGTGTCTACGTTCAGGCCAAGCCCCAAATGAGACAGGAGATGAGAAAAAGAGAGGAGCATGTGTGCATGGCGAGCAACACGGACAAACGGCATCGAGCTGGCGTGACAGCCTTGCGCAATTCCGATACGTACATCGTAGCTCACAAGTTGTGCCCTTGCAGAAAAGGAGCGTCGGCGACCATCGTAGGCGTTTTGCATGGGTAGTTGGCTGTAAGAAACGGTGCGGCCCTGCTGAGCGGCCCAAACGTCTAGTGGAAGCATGGTGAATGAGTGGACGGCAATGTGCGAGCGGGCCGATATGAAGTGCAGGATTTAAAGGCAAGAGAAGCGTTGGCCAATACCCTGTCGGTGGCGATTGGGGGATTTAGAGGCGTCGGCTTTGGGCTCGGCCCTTTTCACTTCGACCTGCACATGGCCAGAGGATACATGAGGGCATGGACAAAGGTGCGAATACCCTGAGTAGCTTTGCGCGGCTGCAAGGGGCTGGTGCCTGACATCGTTCTCAAGTCAAAAGGCTTACCATTTTGCCGTAGAATTCATGGTAATGCACGGAGACAACCTTGTCCGCAATGATGGGGTCTTCAAAGGTCACAAAACCAAACCCGCGGGGGGTGCGGGTCTGCTTGTCGTGGATGATGACGGCTTCCTCAACACCGCCAAAGTGGGAGAAGTAGCGATGAAGCATTTCGTTGGTGGCGGTGGGGGGCAAACCACCCACAAACACCTTACGAACATGGTGGGTGAACGATGCGCTGCGTGGCTTGGCTCGGGTGGCAGAAGACGAGCGGGGTGATGATTCCATCTCTTGCCGGGGCACGGCGCGTTTGGGATCCACCTCACGGCCGTCCACGACGTGTGGGCGATGAGCAAGCACCGAGTCACAACAGCGACCGTCCCGATAAGTCACAAAGCCAAAGCCCCTAGAATTCGGATGTTGGGTCTGCGTCAGCCAGAGTTTGGAGCACGACGAAGGAAAGGTAAGAACAGAGAAACAATGATGCACCTGGTGCGCCCCGTGGCGGGGTCAGTCATGACGACGCAGTCGACCACATCGCCAAAGACTTGAAAGTAATCGAGAAGTCGATCTACCAATGGGAAAGGGTCAGATCGTCGAGGCGAACAAAGAGAAGTGCCAGAACGGCGGTGTGCGAACAGTGGAAAGGATGGCGAAAAGTGAAGGAGAGGGTGAGCGTTGGTCCAGGTTTGTTTGCCTACCATGTGTCGTTTCCGGACTCAAACCACCGATGAAGAGTTTGCTGCAAATGTGCAAAAACAACCAGGACAAGGCGCGGTGGTGAGAGCAGAGCAGGGGTCAAACCAAGGCGGCGAAAAGGATTGAACTGTGCTTTGTTGCTGATGCCGCTGCGCAGGTTGATGTGAACAGTGTGGGGGGGGGGGGGGGAAGAGTTTTGTTTCAAGATCGAGCAGGCAGATGGGGCCGCGGGAGTGGAGGATGGTGCGCACCCTGGAGTGATGGCGTTGGTTTCAGTTGGGGTGAGGCGGCCGACGACGGGGCTATCATCACGGAAGAGGTCCGCATGTGAATCAAGAAAGTCCAAAGCGCGATCGGAGGGCATCATTGTGGATGGTATGAGGTTTGAAGTATGCATCACTTGGTCCCAGCGGCGGCAAAGTCAGCGTCGCCGTTTTCCTGTAAAGATGCAAGGCGATCGAGGCGCGTTTGAGTGGCGGGTCGAAGGCGCGAGGCTTGCGTCGAGAGCCAAAAGAGCTGACGGGAAACGAAGCGAGCCAGGGCCTGAACAAGCAGGAAAGCGAGCGAGGAAAGGCAGACAGGAGGAGGAAGAAGAAGAGGAAGAAGAAGAACAAGTGCAGGGGACATACAGATGGAACGAGCACGGGGAGAGGAGGCGCAACTGTCAAGCCGAGGAAGCGGGCGCGAGGTCGGACAGGGATGTGTGTGTGGTGTCCTTGGGCAATCCGAACCCGGTACACAGGCAGGAGCAGCCGCGCACGCCTTGGTACGACGAGAACCAGAAAAGGCAAAAGGCAGGCCAGATGCTGGGGCGACAATCCCGAGCAAAGCCTGCACCTAAAGCACAAAGGATGACAGGCCAACACCCTGGGCACAACGACCCGGAGAAGAAAGAGAGCGCCGACCGGAACACAGAGAGAGAGAGAGAGAAGAGAAGAGAAGAGAAGAGAAGAGACAGAGAAGGAAGAGAGAGAGAAAAGAGATATATGAAAAGAGAGAGAGAAAGAGAGAGAGATGTATGTAGACAAGAGAGAGAGAGAGAGAGAGAGAGAGAGAGAGAGAGAGAGAGAGAGAAAGAAAGAAAGAGAAAGAGAGAGAGAGAGAGAGAGAGAGAGAGAGAGAGAGAGAGAGAGAGAAAGAAAGAGAAAGAGAGAGACGGCAACAAAAGAAGGGGCAGTCGGATCTGTGGTGTGCCCAAAAGAATGGGATGGTCTACAACTGTTTCGTTTGATATCATCACACAACAACAACAACAACAACAACAACAACAACCGCTGTTGCAACTTTACACACACACAACAGAAAGCCAAACACACACACACACAGAGCACACATTACGACAACAACAATAACAACAGTTGGTCTTTACTGCAGAATGACCTCCCACCTCAAAGCCTTACGACGACCTGCTGACTGCCTCCAGGTATGCGCGGTTTGTCAAAAGCGCAAGGGGAGGAGGACAGGGACTTGACTTTTTCCGGTGGTGGGCAGGCAGTCCGGCAGTCCGGTCGTGATTGTGTCGGGCTACATGCGTTTGCTTAGTTTGCTTATCTTGTCGTCCGTAGACTTTCTCATGAATTTTGATGGTCCCTGCACCCCCCTCCCGCCCAATCCCCCGTCGTCACCACACGCCACGACATGACCGACTACAATCGTTCAGACATAAAACGATGAGCATTGGTCAACTTTCACCTTGGCTTGACATGTGAATGATCCCACTTGACTGGTGGACCGGGACACATGACACGCTCGCTCTCTCTCTCTCCCTCTCTCTCTCTCTCTCTCATTCACCGCTTCTTCCGCTCTCGCTCCTCTGCCCATTTCAATTCACTTGGCCAAAGTGTCCCGATTCCGGCCGACACCACCCCCCATCCCACCACCAAGTCAAACGCATTCGTACATGTACATGTATTCGTATCGGAGGGGGGGTTGCCCTATGGTTTTCAACCAACTTTTCCTCTTAAAATCCCTTGGTATTTTTTTTTGTGCTCGCCTGCTGTTGACAACTATTGTTTTCAGCGTGCCTATCATCCAGTTAAAATGCTGACAATCGCGCCAATGTCATCATTTGATCTTGTTTTTGTTTTGTCAGCGACCTCGACCTCAAATTCGACCTCAAGTTCGACCTCGGCCTCAGCGACGTTATCGACTCGACGCCTGGTGGGACGATTGAGCGGACAAATAGCCGTGTTGCAGCGCTTGTTCCAAAGTCACACAAGCAAGCGCCATGTCCACCAAGGACGTCGTCGATCGCTTCAACGACAGCCAACATGTACACTATGCTGTTGTCAATGACCAGCTGGACTTGAATGAGATCACTGTGGCAAACCTCACGCGCATCTCTCTCGTTGCTTTCATGTTAGGTCGATGAGCGCTTGGACACATTGCGTGCGCAAATCAAAATGCACCAAGATACCATCATTGATCTTCAATCCCAGGTCGGTGCGCGTTTGCCCCTTACCATCTACAACAGACGAGTTGCTCCTGCAGCCGATTCCCTCCCTTGACCCTGTTTGGTTGTAGATGGCCACCGTACGAGCCGAGGTGACCACACGTGACTCGACGATCCAACATCTGAGAGCTGAGATCTATGACCTCCAGCACAAATTGGTCTGTGCACTCCCAACCGTCGCCGGGTCTGTGCACTCCAGACTGGGCCCATCGATCCCCGAACTTGTTCTCCCCTCGGCCAACTCACAACCCTCGGCCTTGCCCGCAGCAAGAGATCGAGTCCAAGCGTGAAGTTGCGCTCCAAAAGCGCAAGGCCGCGCGAGCCAAAAATCCCAAGGCCCGTCGAACCCAGCGTCGACACCCAACAAAAGCGAACCGCGTCAAAGACCCAAGAACCAACCAGGTGGCTTTGGATGCTCGCGTGCATCGGTGCCGCGTTCCTGGCTGACTTCACCTTGCCACCTTGCACGCAAGCAAATCTCACAGGCTACTCATGATCGTCGCGAATGGACTCACGCCAGCGAGCAAGCCGAGAAGCTTCTTCAGGTTGGTCGCTACCCAAAGGTACCTAAGAAAGCTTCATGCAGCGTGCAGCAGTTGCTCCAAAGCTCAGCACAACACGTGGCAGGGACTGCACGTCACTAGCGAAGATGACGCAGGCCCCCACGACCAAGAAGGACTTCCAAGTGATGATGGTCAGCTACTCCATCCTCCATCTACCCGTGCTACTATTGGAGTGGAATCATCACTTTGTTGCTCATGCCTTGCCTTGCTGGTATCTTCAGTCTTGGATTTGGAGCTCCTGGCATCCCATTTCCCAGACATGCCTCTGGCCAAGCTTGTGCAAGCCGAACACCGATTCTTGAGTGCAGACATAGACCACTCTGGCGTGCGTACCCACCTTGACCACGCCTGGCCCCATTGCATCCTTGGCTGGACCTCATGTTTATTGTGGCCAGCTAATTGAACGAGCAGAGCTACAGACCGTGATTGACGTTTCAGGCGTCAGCGCCGACACCATTCAGGTCCTCTATCAGATTTTTTTTTACGTCTTCCAACGTGATCTCGGCTTCAGCATTAACCCAGCAGAGACACTGACATGATCGACTGCTCTTCTGCTTCATCGCTTGATAGTCCATTGCGAAAGAAAAGGAGCTGGACATCGAAGCCGGCCTTGACTTTTTTGACTGCCTGGTGGTGCGTCCAGGCTCGCGATAGAACATGTTTACCAAACCACCCCTTCTCCTCGTGTATTCCCTTCACCTCGGCCTCACATCTTGAATATGCTGGGTAACATGCACGTTTGAAATGGACCACACAGTTGGAGGAGGCGCTGACACAACAGGGCTTGCAATTGTCAGCAGCTCGCGCAGACACGGGCAACAACAATCCGACTAGCCGAGCCTGTGCAATCCAATGACACGCCGACCGCACAACTGGCCCTTGCCATCTTGCCCCCACTACCTAAATATCTTATGTGCAACCTAAACAAATTGAGAACGTCCTGATTCCCCAAAGTGCCAAACAGACAGTCATCACAGACAAACGTAAGAAGCGCATCGCGCCAGGACAGTGCTCATGCCTTGGCCATTGCCGGTGCTCGGGCCATAGGCACAATGCACGCGCGTGCCGCACAAAACGTGCTTTTGGTTCACATGACACTGCAGCTGCCCCAACAATGTTGTGCAGGATAATCTGGACAGTAGACCTACGCAGCGTGGAGCGAGAAAAATCCCGTTGTCGTGCCGTGAGCTGCCTCCAGCCAACACCACAAGTCGGCCCACACAAAGCAGCTTCCCCGCCAACCACCAATCAGCCGAGTTGAAGTCACTTACCCGATGATCCAACCCGTACACCCAGAATCGCTTCATCTCATCGCGATATGTATAGTTGACTTCATGCACTGGGATCAACTCTAAGCTGTGCCGTTGGCGCAATATCCGCTCCTGCCCATCCATCAACACCAAAATAAGTCAACACAATCCAATTGCAACAGCTCGCTCTTTCGCAGTTTTTTTTTTTTTTGCAGCACCAACCTGTGGCCATTGCTTGCTATGACGTGAAACGAGCCCATGCGAGCCCGTATTGACCTGATCCTCCGGAAAGTTGCCGATAGGTGCCAGCTACCCATCATGTGCCATCGATTGAGCAGAGAATAAACAACTATGCTGTCGCATGCACAATACAAATTGAGGAGCAGAAGATGGCTGACGCACCAGATTGGCTGAATCAGTGAACAAGAGACTGCCCTGGCAGGCGGCAATGTCGCCCTTTGGACCGTTCATCGGCTCCACAACGTGTTCGCCGCGATGATTGCTCCTGCGCACGATTCCCCAAGAGCAACCTGATGAGCTAGCCATCGAGCCTTTGCCTCGCATCATAACGCCATTTTGAGACCGCTTTTAAATCAGTTTGGTAGCGCGCGCACCAGGTTATGGACAGCAAAAGGCTGAGCTTCAGTTCGCCGCGAGCAGCACAAACAGCACAGCCGATTTGGCCATGGCCAAAGCATACTGTGCAACGACGGCGACCACTCCTGAGACGCATATGCGTGAAGAGACACATCAGCGTAAGGGATGGATACTCGTTTCAAAAGCCAGTCTGTACGGAAAGAAACGTGCATGGCAGCCCCCGGACCGACTCACCCAAAGCATCGAGTGCATGTTTCGCGAAAATGTGTACCAGTCTTGTCTTTCTTCATGCTGAAGCCTTGGCCTCGACACTGGGAACAGCGCAACTATGGGAGGAGAGGCGTATCGAAAACGCGCAAGGTGACGGAAAACCAGGGCACTAATTGAAGAGCAACATGCCATTTTCTCATCTCACGTACCTTGCCACGTCCTTGGCATTGGTAGCAGCGGACCTGCCCAAAGCTATTGCAGTAATAGCAGGGCTGATAGGCAATGATGAATGGAGATGCAGCAAGTCACACACCACGGAATCAGCTGGCCTGCTTGAAAATACAACAACATTTATATTCACAGGGCCACGATGTCGTACCTTGAGCGTGCCCGAATAAGGAATTTCAATTGCGGTTTTGGTGTTTTGAAAATCCATGGGGGGTGCCACGTGCATATCCCACGGTTGAGGTGGTGAGCCTCCACTCATGCTGGACAGAGCTTGGCCTGGCGGGTATCAACGGTTGGCATTCAAGTTGCAAGGGATACTATCAGTACAACCACGCGCGACGGCTAAAGAATCGTGCCTTGTGTCGACCAACGTACCGTAGTAAGGCTCAACCTTCCAGGATACGTGGCGGGTTTCAGTAAAAGTCTCCAGAGTGTACTAATACGATGGACAGCACAGATGATGTACAAAACCTCTCAGCATGTTTGAGGGCACAGAGGCAGTATAGCGCCTACATGATATGCTGAAGTGGCTTGAAACCGCACGAAGAGGAGCTGGTGGGCTGGAGTGGAGCCCCAGCAACAATGCTGTGATACTTCCTCCAGCAATGCCACACGCGCTTGCTGTTCTGTGAGCCGTGGCAACCTATTCACAAGTCAAAGGACCAGCCCGACACGACCAGGCATCGATGGCAGGCAGGTGGCGTGTCAAGATGGTGAGCTGGATCATGCAGAGCACCTGTCATGTGGCAAGGCGTGCCGTGTCCCAAGAGTGCTTCCGCGTACGGTGGTATCTTCGTCTTTGTGCCGTTGGCACTGGGTTCAGCGGTTGGGAGCGTTGGTTCGATGAGGACTGGTTCTGTAGGGGCAGCGAGTGAAACATGAGAGAGGTGGCAATGACACCCAATTGGGGCCCTACACGAGCACGTGGGCAGGGCTTGGCTAGTGTGCGCACCGGTTGAGACAATCGCTGTGTAGCCTGGAAGTTGTGGAAAGATGTCGGCAGGGGGTGGGCCCGGGATGGGTGGGGCCATTTGCCGGCTTTCATCAAGATCAAGCTCGGGTACTTGACCGCGAAAGGTGGGAATGTCCACGGCCCGGGGCGGGGCGAGAAAGTCCCCGCCTACGACCCTGCACACGGATAGTGGATCAGCACAAGAAAGGCCAGACGGTCACTCATTGTCTTTGAAGAGGTGCATGGTACTCCCGTGCCCCCTGTCAACCTTCCCCGCCATGACCAAGCGAGGGTGTGGTCACGAACTGGGCTGTCAGGAGTGGTGTCTTTTCGCTCATGGCGCTGAGTGTTTACGCCAGCACCGCATGCGGCGTGGCAAACCAGCGTGGGGCCACGCTTTGGTCGTCTTGCTGCGACGTGGCAAAGTCAATGTTGCAAACCACCAGCCAAGTTGGAAGAGGAGCCAGAGGCAGCCGAGCCAGGGTCAAAGGGAGAAGGGTCGATCAATAATACTCATCATCATCCGCTCCTGCTGAGTCAGAAATCCGACCGCCGATCGTGAGACAAGAGAAAGTGTGATATATTCCACACTCCGTGGTCACACACTACACACGCACACACCACACACACACAAGATCACGTAACTCTCTCTCTCTCTCTCTCTCTCTCTCTCTCTCTCTCTCTCTCTCTCTCTCTCTCTCTCTCTTCTAAAATCTCTCTCTCTCTCTCCCTCTCTCTCTCTCTTCTCTCTCTCTCTCTCTCTCTCTCTCTCTCTCTCTTCTCTCTCTCTCTCTCTCTCTCTCTCTTCTCTCTCTTCCTGTGTCATGTGGTAGCAAAGTCGAGGGGGAGCAGGCTTTGGAGTTGGAGAAGAAAAAGGAAGTGTGTTTCTGTTTCTCTTTGTTGCTTCGCTGCTTCTCTCTTGTGTCTCCCTTGGTTGATTTCTCTCTTTTAATTTTTTTTTATTTTTTTTTTTTCACTGAAGGGCTCGGTGATCGCGCAGAGCTCTTGAAGTGGTGGGTCGATGGTGGTCTGGTGGCTTTGAAGGTGATCTCAGAAGCATTGGCCACTGCCGGAATGGGACTGCCTTGCGATACAAAGCCAATGCCAATTGGTAGTGCCAGGCCTTGATGAATTGCCTCTGCTCATGCCAAACGCCAACCGAAAACGCTCGTAGACACGGATCTGGACACAGACCTTTGAGGCTTCCAGTTCAGTTCTCTGACGTGGTGTGTGCATCCCCGCCAGGCCTGGTGCGGCCCGAGACACCTGGGTCTTGCCTGCTACAAGAGCAGTGTTGAGTGACCAGATTTGCAAACTTGGAGCCTGGCCAGTGCCATGGCGGCGGCCACTGGTGGCCCTGCACCGGGGGCCATCGCGCCCCTGGTCGGTACCAAGTGGCTCTCTTGCTACTACGTGACTAAGCACTCGTGGAAAGGCAAATACCGACGCATCTTTGCTATCGGTGACTCTGCTGTCGCCACACTCAATCCCAGCACCTTTGAAGAAACGAACAAGGTGTGATCTCATTATTGGCGCGTTGCCCACATCCCGCCCAGATGCTCTGGAAATCGCATGCCAATCTTCAGATCTTGAGTACATGCTGAGGCAACTCTGATCCACCTGGTGCTCCTCTCACCCCATGGTTCACTGCAACTGTAGTGGGAGTACGCCACTGACTTTGTCAGTGTCACTCCCAGTCCCAAGGCAGAAAATGAAATTGCTGTCCTAGTGCGCAAGGAAAAGAATAGTAAGGGCTGGGCCCCTCTTATTATGGTCACGCGCATGCCTCATGTCACCGGTGCCCATCGCGTCTCTAATTTTAATCACCCGTTTCTCGGTGCACGCTTGGTCTCTCTTGCGCCCCCAGGCAAGAAAACGCAGACCCTCACCTTCAGCTGCGAGTTTCGCGTGCAGCTCCTCACAGACCTCCAGGTACAACCAGCTCCCACTGCACTTCATGTCTTGTTGTGGTGGCAACACCCATCCGATGTTCTTACCTTCCATTCTATCCTATAGCGCCACCGACAAAAGTTTGCCCATGAGCGACCCGTGAGCCCCGATGTGAGTTGAACGCTTTGACTGCACACCGTGTGTGGCGGGCAAAGGCCGTTGCAACCGATTGCAGCACCCACAATGACCCGTGCTTCCTCACGGCATGTCCTCTCATGTACACTCCCACAGCCCGTCTTCATTGCCATGAAGCATCACTGGAGCGAAAAACGCGTTGAAGTGCTCCTGGCTGTAGGTCCCAGATTCTCACCCAGGACTTTTACATCCATCGAGATCACCAATGACCGCTCATCCGCACTGCTTGCTAGGTTCACGGCTCTTCTTTGTGCCAAACCGATTCGGCTGGCAAAGTCATTTGCTCTTATGACTTTAAAGACATTGAAGCCATTTGTTTGATGGATCAGTACCCTGGTGGCTTTGTCATCTTTACCGGTGGCTGGGGTCGCATGGTACGCCCATGCACCTTGAGCAGAAGAAGTAGTTGTTGTTGTTGTTGTTGTTGTTGTTGTTGCTGTTGCTGTTGCTGTTGCTGTTGCTGTTGCTGTTGCTGTTGCTGTTGCTGTTGCTGTTGCTGTTGCTGTTGCTGTTGCTGTTGCTGTTGCTGTTGCTGTTGCTGTTGCTGTTGCTGTTGCTGTTGCTGTTGCTGTTGCTGTTGCTGTTGTTTTCACTGTTGCTGTTGTTTTCACTGTTGTTTTGTAACGCAACGTAGCATCTCTTTGCACTTGAAAAGCGCGATGAGCTTCTCAAGAAGATTTCGGAAAATGCAGCGACTTATACCGGCCTAACTTTGAAGGTGCCAATTGCTTTCCCTCCGGCTTGGGTGGCAGCTGACCTGCTCGCCAAGCGCTTATGCCAAGCCACTATTCAACGGGGTGCGAGCTTTTGACTACGCTGACGACGTGCTTGACATTCCACCCACAGGTCAAGAAGAAAATGATCACACTGAAACAGTTTCGGGACAATCGTTTGGGCAAATACAGGTTGGTGACGCAGCCTGCCTTTGCAATGTGCTAGACGTATTGCTTCGAGAACTGACTGATTTCGTGTATCAAACTTTCGTCCAACAGCTCGGATGTGGCTTTGACGTCCATCTCTGAGTTCCACGTCAACAAGGCCTCCGCACGGCATAAGGTAGCGCTCCTCAAACCCGGTTCTCGTTGTCAGGCAAATCTTTAACAGCTGACCTGGGGCACGTCGTGACACTAGGATCCCGTGAACCGGGTATTCTGCTTATCAGAAACTTGCGTAGTGGAGCGCGATCCTGAGACATACGCAGTCGTGACCCTGCGTCCTCTGATCTCGGTCGGTATCGTGGCCGCCCCGACACAGTGCTTTCCGCTACCTGCAGGCCCTCCATACGCCTTTTGAGCGCATCTCAAGGCAGAAGCGACTTGTTGTGCTATCTCATCCTTTTTAATGCCTTGTTAGCTCTTTGCCATTGTGCGAGATACGCAAGATCCGCAGAAGTTTCACATGGAATATCTGAATGGCCATGTGCGGACATACTTCAGCACTGAGCGTGACGCACTGCTTGCTTCCTTACTGGATGGAGCTCGTGCGGCGGGCAATTCGGTTGCATGTGTACAGATGCAGGTCACAGACCGTGGTACGCTGAGCCTGAAAGCTGCGATTCATGATTGAAATTCAATGCCCGGCTAGGAAGCCTAGTGGTGAAGGCTCACCCTTTATCGTTTGCCCGCATAGGTGAGCGCTTCCAGCCCTTGAACGCCGCTCCCGAGGAGGAGGTTGAAAGCTCATTGCTCAAGTTTCTGGCCAGTCCTGACGTTGGTACGGTTTGTTTGTTCAGGTCACCCAACAGACTTTCGTTGACAAAGCGGCGGGGCTCTTCTGCCCTGCCTGATTGCCTCCGGCTGACGCTAAGCAAGTGCTTCCCTGTGTTCCATATTGGTCTCTTCAAACCCCAGGCATGTCCTTTCAGCTGGCCGTGCGTCGCTTCAACAGCAACATCAACTACAGCGGTCTGCGTCACGCTGTGACTGAGGAAGGCTGGTTCAAGGAAAACAAAGAAAAGCTGATCATGACAGCTTTAGCGGCACTTCTTGAGCGAGGTACTATGCACGTGCATGCAACCACTCTGCCTTCTGTTTTGCATGATCACAACAGAAGAAAAGAAGCAGGGCTATTCATCTTCATCAGTCTTGATCTTGCCGCTCAAGCTCAATGCCGGCATGTTGTCTGATGGGATGTGGTGTCGGGGGCTATTTGCTGGTTCAGGAGACCGCTCCGACTCGCCTGAGCATGTGGCGGGCGAATTTGCGGCCATCCGCCGCTTGGTGGCTTCGAAAGCCGGTTTCAAGGCATTTACGGTTCTTGAAGGCTTCAAAGAGAAAGTGGGCCTCAAGGTTGTGAAAGCATTGCAGCGGCAAGATGCCGGCGTGGCGTATGCTGCCATGGACACGCTGTGCACGTTGATGCAACCAATGCACGACAATTATGATTTGGGCCAGGAAAAGCTCAACAAAGAATCACTCTTGAGCTCAACGTAAGCGGTTGCGTTGGGTACTTTTTGTGTGATCTTCAAGCTTGGCCTCTGGACATGTCTCTTCGTTGCCGTTTAGTCGTGGTGCAATCTTTTCGCTTTTGTCCAAAACTCAGTGGGTATGCTAAATTCTGGCAGGGGTTTTTTGCAAAAGCTACTTGCATTGCTCAAGCACCACGCCACCAACAACTCGGGGGCGCTAGTCGTGAGCATGATTCTCGACTTTTTTACCTTTGCCGTCTGCCCGCCGTATAGCGAGACAACGGACGGTGCCCAGTTTGATGGTTTGCTGAAACTGGTGGCTGACCTTGGACGGACTCTCTTCAAATTGTTTGAGCACCCATCCATGGCCATTGTGAAGGCGGCAGGGCTCATCATGAAGGCAGTGATTGAGGAAGGAGACGAAGAGATGTGTGCGTTGATGCAACAACTTGCCTTGTCGGAGGGAGCTTTGCTTCGCCACCTTCACACGGCCCTTTTCACGGCGAGCAACGACGGCCGTCTGCTTTTGCACAAGTAAGTTTGTGCCCTGGCTTGGTCTAGGCTTTTTTTTTCTTGTGCCGTGCTTTCTCCCCATGGGCAAACATCAGACTTGTAGCGCACTTGACCATTGATACCATTCTCGCTCCCAATACAAACACATTCGTGTCTCAATCGTCTTTCATCGGTATTCTTTAGACAATTGAGTCGACACCTAGTCGGCTTGTGGATGGAGCAGAGTGACGTTGCCACCAAGATGCTCCGCCGTGTTTTGGTATGGTCTTTTCTGCATCTTGTGATATCACCTTCCCCTCATCTGCAGCTGAGCAATCATTTCTTCCCTGTTGCTCCCTGCAATGTGCTGCTCCGCAACCATACTCATGCAACGCGCTGGTGAGCAACGCATAGCCGGCAGGCCTGGTTGATGCTCTCAGGTCTGAGGAAAGGCCTGAAGAGAAAGATATTGACCGCGTCAACGTACGCGACGGAGATCGCCAAGCACAGGTCAGAGCTTTATACCCACCACGTCCCAGCTCAGCTGCAACTTCCTCATCATTGAAGCATCGTGTTTTATTAACGCCATGCGGTTCTATGTGCCTCTTCGATGTTGTGACCAGACGCTGGGACCACAGAAACGAAATGTCCTATTGCACTGGCGCGCTCGTTCTCGCAAAAACCAAAGCGCTGGGCCCACTGTCCTACGCCGCCGGCGCCAACGCCTCCATGTGAGCCATCTCTCTCTCAAACTCTCTCAAACTCTCTCAAACTCTCCCAAACTCTCTCAAACTCTCTCAAACTCTCTCGCTACCACTCAAGCTCACACGTGCGCTTTTGTGCTTTGTAGGTGGAAGCCAATTGGGATTACTTCTACTTCATGTTCGACCGTGATCATTCACGAGCTGATCTCCTGTGGAATTTCAAAACTCGCGGCGAGCTCAAGGAGGCCATCGAGCTCGAAATTCGTGCATTTGACGCCGACCGAGTATGTTCACATATTTTCTTGTGCTCTCCAGGAATATCCTTTGGTTCTTATCGAAATTGGTTTGAAATATGTTCTTCTTGACGTGTGGCAGGATATGCGCGGTGACTTTGTCATTAGCTGGAATCACCAAGAGTTTGAAGTGTTTTATGAGAGCCTGTCTGAAGAAGTGAAGATTGGTGATCACTATCTGCGGCTGCTGCTTGAGAATGACCCCGACTCGAACATTATCCACAACGCTCCCGAATTTTTCAGCGACCTTTACCATCGCTTCCTTTTGACCACAAAGTCCAGCATGAAGAGCATGTGTCTCCAAGCTTTGGCTGTTGTTTACCGTCAATGCCACAATGAGATTGGCCATTTCAATGACACTGAATACATTGTTCACATGCTCAACCGCGTGAGTATTCCCTGGCCTTTCTTGCACTGCGATCGTTGCCGACCTGAGTTAGCCCATGTTCCGTTGGTCGTTGCCGTTGTCTTATTCCCTGCTCCCGGGCAACATGCTGCAGAGTGAGGATCGATTGGAGCGTGATCGATTGCTGCAATTTTTGGAGACATTGCTCGCCAATGATAAGAACGTCAAGTTGTTTATTGACGCCGGGGGCATCCGATGCCTTGTCGATTTGGTTGCCTTGGCCCACCTTGACGTGACGAGAGCCACGACGCAGTCACAAACGACCATGATTGAAGCAAGCGCCGATCAGATGGCACAAGAAGAAAAGGAGTGGTTCTACAGCTTGGTAAGTCGTTCCACGGGGATCTTTTGTTGCTACCGTTGGATCGCCCGCACTCACCTGCGTCCATGCAGGGTAAGAACAACGGCAAGGAGGGGCCATTTGGTCTGAAAGAAATTGAACAGTTGTACAAAGACGGTGCTATCAACAAGGAGACAAAGCTGTGGGCGCAAGGCTTGGAGGCTTGGCGCCCTATGCGCCTGATTCCTCAGCTCAAGTGGTACGGACCCTGGTGTTGCTTCAACCACTATTTGACATTTCCAATCTTCCAGCGCGTTACTCGCACTGCTTTTACCCTTCTTTTTTTTTTTTTTTTTTTTTTTTTTTTTTTTTTTTTTTTTTTTTTTTTGCGGGTTTTTGGTAGGACCATCATTGCTGAGAATTCAGCGCTTCTCACGCTGACGGACATGGCTATCTTGTGTTTGGACATGCTGCAAAAGATCTGCAGCTATTACCCAAGCCGGTTGGTTTGCGCACGGGGTGTTTCGCTGATTATCGTCTGTCCTCCTAATCTCAAGCGCTTTTTGTATTGTTGGGGGGTAGCGATGCTTCTGGCGCCGTCATCCGTCCACTGCCAAGATGCAAACGCTCGCTATCCGACCCGACTTGTCTCCCACACTTGGTGCAGCTCTTGCTAACCTTTGAGCCGCGCCTCGTGGAGCGCACTGCCAGCTTGCTCCATGCCATCTTTCAGGTGTGCAAAGCTTTGCTCCCGCCGACTCAAAACGCCCCATTTGCTTCATTCGTGTTTGTTAACTCATTTACGATGCACGACGGTTACATCTTACAAACCAATCGTGCACAGGACAATCCCGGCCTGTCTCGCTTGTACCTGTCGGGTGTTTTTTTCTTCATTCTCATGTACATGGGATCGAATATCGCACCCATTGCCAAGTTTTTGCAAGCCACACATATGTATCAAGCATTTGGTCACGAGGATGGCAGTCGCAGCATTCTGGCATCCATGCTCCCCAAGGCAATGGTGTGCTACTTGGAAAATTATGGTACGAACGCCATCATCGACATTGAAGCGTGCATTTACTGTAAAATCTTTTTGATGTGATGTCTTGTCGATTCATTCGGGACTTACCTGCCCTTGCAGGCTGGGAAAAGTTTGCTTCGGTATTTCTGGGCGAGTTTGACAACCCAGAGGTCATTTGGGGCACCGAGATGCGCCGCTCGTTGATTGAGAAAATTGCCCACCACCTGAACGACTTTACGCCGCGTCTCAAAGCCAACGTCCGCTCTCTCTATCAGGTGGGATGGAAAAATCTGTTTGATCGGTGCTTTCGTCAACCTATGGGAGGAGGAGCGCTTTCTCACAAGCATTTTTTGACCTTTCCACTTTGTCTCTTGTCTTGATTGTCGACGGATAGTTTGTACCAATCCCTAAGGTGTCCTACCATGAGCTGGAGGGCGAACTTTTTTGCAATATTTACTACCTTCGACATCTTTGCGATGAAGCTCGCTTCCCTAATTGGCCGATTCAGAACCACGTGCCATTGCTTAAGGAGATTCTTGAGGCTTGGGCCTTGGAATGCGAGAAAAAGCCGCCGAGCCTGTCGATTGAGCAGGCTTATGAGACGCTTGGGCTGACGCCGGAAGCCGCACAAGACGCCAAAGCAGTGCGCAAAGCATACCTGAAGATGTCAATGAAGTATCACCCGGATAAAAACCCAGAGGGGCGCGAGATGTTTGAGCAAGTCAACAAGGCCTATGAGTTTGTGACAGCCAAGGAGAACCGGTCCGTGGATGGCCCGAACCCGGAAAACATCTTCCTAATTCTTCGTGCGCAATCAATCCTGTTCAAGCGCCATGCGGACATTCTCGAGCCATACAAATACGCAGGTTATCCTATGCTTGTACTGACCGTACAGGTGCGTAAACGCGGCCCTACTGTCCTTGAATGTGTGACCTGATCATATTGGGCCCATGTCTCTTGCGCTCTGTCTTGCGACTGTATACTTCCCTGGACGTGGGCTTACTTGTCGAACCCGATTTGCCACCCTTGCAGCGCGAAACGCAAGATGAAAACCTGTTCGCTTCCTCGATTGCCGTACTTCGTGCTGCCTGCGAGCTGTGCCATCACACTGTCAACTGCAGCGCACTCAATGCTCAAGAACTCTTGCGTGAAGGTGGCTTGGAACAGCTTACTTCAGCTCTCGAGCGTTGCTCCTCTGTCCTTTCGCGCGTTTGTACAGATGATGAGCCTGCCGCTCAGGTATGTAGTCCTGACGGTGCCTGTAAACAGTCGGTCGCATCCATACATTCATTGAAGGTCTCCATCCGAATTCGACTCACACCCTCCTCGTGTCGCTTCTAGGTGTGCACGCACATATTGCGCTGCTTTGCAGCTGCTGGCCGTTTCGAGGAGTGCAGGGAAAAGTTTGTTGAGCTTGCAGCCGTTGCGCGCGAAATTTCGCGTTGCCTTTGGCTCTCGTCTGCTCCTCAGCTCTCGCAAGCCGCCCTGGAGTGTGTGTGTTCCTTCTCTCACAGTGAGAAGCTGCAAGAGCAATTGTTCGCCACGGGCGTTGGCTTTCACCTTGTGAACCTACTATTTGGCTATGACTACACGCTGGATATGAGCGGCGTCGAAAAGAGCGAAGAAACGCACAAACAGGAGTTTACGAACCGCAATGCCAAGGCTGGCGTGCGTGCGCTGGCATGCCTTGGAGGCAGCAAACCGGAAGGTCCAGATTCAACACCTCAGAACGTTGCGGTGCAAGATGCCATTGGCCGACTTATCACGCCCTTCATGTTGAACATGCTCGCTGATGATGATGCCGCACGTTTGCTCAAGACCTTTAATACTAACACAGAGAACCCCTACCTGATCTGGGACAACTCGACAAGAGCGGAGTTGAAGGACTTTGTGGAAGATCAGCAAGAAGAAATGGTGAAGACTGGGCAGAGTGAAGACCTTTGGGTTGAGAAGTTTGCCTTCTCAGCCCACAAGGATGAGCTTATTGTGGATGACGTGTTTATCCGCATCTACAACGAGCAGCCGTCCTTTGTCATTTTGCAGCCCAAGCGGTTTACTGCCGCTCTTCTCAAATACATTGGTGACACGGCGCAGGTGTGTCCTCTCTCTCTCTCTCTCCCTCTCTCTCTCTCTCTCTGAAACTCGTTGCGCTACAACTTATGTGTACACGCTCATGGCCATTAGTACGTTTGGTCTGCTGATGCCATGGCTACAACTATTTCCAAGGAGGGCATTTACAAACGATTGGCGCAGGCGATGAATGCTCTCCGAAACTGCTTGCGATCAAATGCTGGTATGCTACCGTTCTTCTGCAAACTTGCATTCCTACGGTTGCCTTACCGTCTTGCTTGAACATGCCCTTGGTTGACCGGATTTCAGGCATTGAGACGGAGTGCAATGGCAACTACAAACTTTTGTTCTCCTTGCTCAAGCAGCAAGAATCGCTTCCGTTGTCCATGGCCACTCTGCAAGTGATCTCAACCGTGGCTGTCAACCGTGCATGCGTCAAAAACATCTCTGACTCCAAGGTTCTTGTCTATTTGCTCATGTCTACGCACAATCAGCCCGAAGGTACGTTGTGTTGCCTTTGGGTCAACGCACCAAGAATGCTTATCGCTTGATCGGCAAAGGTGATATCCTCAGCTCAACTTGAATTGATGTGTGTCAGGCCGGGAAATTGCTCTAGAAGCTTTGCACTCGCTGATCTCAGCTAGCAAGTGTACTGCCGAAGTGTATGACTTTGGTGGCATCATTTACATTCTCAACATGTACTGTGGCAACAACCCCATGTCTGTTCGGGAAGGTGCTGCCGCTCTATTTTCCAAGATGATGTCTGACAAACTCAACGGCCCAAAGGTATCTTTCCCCGCATGTTTCTGAGACCGGTGTGAAACCGGTGTTATACATGTTATAGAAAGAGGGGAGCAGCCTTGGCTTACAAAGGTCTGCTGCGTGAATTGCTTGCCTGCAACGATTTAGATTCGTTTGGTGCTCCAAAAGTTTTTGCCTCCTATTTTTATGGAGGCAATGATGGACAGCGCCGAAACTAGTGTCACCATGTTTGAAGGCCAGCACGAGAACCCAGAGCTGATTTGGAATGATGAGGCCCGCGCGAAACTGCGCAGCCTTGTTGGCTCTCTCTGCCAAGAGTTAGTGGCTAGTGATTTGCTTGAATGTTATGCGCAGTGAGGTGAAAACCTGATTTTATCGTATTATGTGCCGTCATTGTCTGCCCTGTGTCTTGTACGTAGAATTTTCGACAGCCAATTTGCTAATCCCGCAACAAACTGGGTGGTAAGAAGTTGTAACCTTCCAACTCATTTGCTTCTGACAACCTGTTAGCGCCAGATCTCAGCTTGCTAATCCCCTTGTGATTTGAACAACCACCAGATGCCTCCCGACTTTGAAGTGGCCTATGAGAAGTTGCAAGGCGAAGTCGTCGTGGGTGGTGTTTTCTTGCGACTCTTGGAAAAGCAGCCGACTTGGTCTTTCCGAAAGCCAAAGGAATTTTCCAAGGCCATGATGGTTTGTGCCCTTGTCCATAACACTCACACTCTGGACCATTCGCAAATGTGTGAGCACACTTGTGAACAACGGATTTCATCCTCATCCTACGATGTTTTTAGAGTCGATACATTTCTCTCATCAGCCAAAGCGAACAATCACAATTGGAGGAGCTGGATGTGGTCACCAAGGCCTTCACCGCTTTGCTCGCGGTGCAAACAGACATCTGCAGTCATGTTCGTTGCAGTCATCATTGCATTTCAACAATGGAAAACGTGTCATGATTTCCCGCGCCTGTTTGCTTGCTGAACATAGATCGCCCAACTCGGTTACTTCAACCGCTTCCTCAAGGGCATTGCTACAGACAACCCCGTGGTCGCAGTGCGTTTAATCACCTGCAAAAACTTATTGATTTCACTGCTGTGCTTGCATTCACTGCTTGATCGAACTCACGTTCACCTTGACTGAATATATCATGATCAGAGCTCGGGCATTTGCATTTTGAACCAATTCGCGAGCAATCAAGCTTGTCTCCGTGGTCTTGCAGGCATTGCAGATGCCATGGCCTCTTTTAAGCAAGCTTTCATTTCCTGCACCAAGGTGCTTATCGGACGGAATGCCTTTAGAGCACCTGCCCACTTCACATCCACCTCTCCCTCTCCCTCTCCCTCTCCCTCTCTCTCTCTCTCTATCTCTAATATATTGCGTGTGTGTTTGTGTGTGTGTGTGTGTGTGTGTGTGTGTGTGTGTGTGTGTGTGTGTGTAGGCAACGTTGCCGCTCGCGTGCGAGTGTGCCAAGAAAATTTTCGAGGCTCAAGCACCACCGTTTGTACAACAGGTTTGCCTTGATTCAACTTGTGTTCTCTTCAATGTGGAACAGATCATTGCACTGCCATCACATCTTAGCGGGTCCACGCAGGCACTCACTGTCCTTGCATTTCTTTTCTCTAGGCACTCGAGACTGGCTTGATCAAGCACATGCTCAACCTCCTCAACACTGGTCTGAATGAGGTGGAAGGCGCCACTGCTGCCAAAGCCAACCTTGTCAAGGCGCTCAAAGCAATGGCATTGTATGTTCATTCCTCCCATTTTTTGCAATGTGTGGTATGCTTTGACTCAAAGGCTTGCCCGTGTGCCGCTATTCTAAAATTTAATGTCCATGTAGGGATCTGGCTCGTGGTGAGGAAGTCACTGTTATTTTGGACAAGTGCCCCTGGTGGGCTGCTTATAAAGGTACATTCATGAACGGACACTCATGAAACGAACTCAAAATAAAAACTCTCACTAGTCAGTGTATTTTCTCTCTTTAGATCAACGCCATGATCTTTTCATCACAAACAACAAGGCGGCCGGCTATCTGACTGGACCCACGGCCGCTGTGGCTGGCTATTTGACGGTGAGGCAGCTCTGCGTCGATCTTGTTCTTATTATTGTTCTGTTTGCTCTTCGTTGTTGTCAAGCTATTTTTTTATTTCATTACCTTTCATATCAACAACACTATGTTATTTTTTTGTCGATAGGCTGCCCCAGCCAACGCTGCTGCTGGAGAGACTATGCCCCCACCACTTGAACAAGAGCAAGCATCCTTGCGCCGAAGCCAAGCTGGAAACCCTGATCTTTAGGAAATGGTAGACGTCTCTCTTTAAAAAAATGTCCAACCAATTTATCAATCCATGTCTCATCACGCCGCATGTCAACATCTCTCTTGGATGCCTTCGAGTCCGAACCGCTGTGGTTTTTTCCATGTTCAGACACTTGTGTTAGCGTCATCACCGTCTGCTGCACATACAAAGTATTGTCCGCCAACAACAACACCTCAACGCCATTCCAAATGCTTCTGCGGCGCCACCGCACTCATCTGCTCGTTCTTGGTGCAAAGGTCGGGCTGGCTAGGCTTAACATGGAAAACCTCTGATCGTCCCGGCGGCGATGACGACAACCGGTGGGTTCGCCTCCTCCTTTGTGGATCTGCTTGGTCAGCTCGCCCGCTGCGCCGAGGCCCGTGGTGTGCACCAGCCGGGGCTGGACGAGGCCTTTGTTCCTCGGTGGAACGGTCGCTTTGCAGCGCCTGGTCCATCAGATGAACGCTGACCACATCCAGCGCCACTTTGGCGGTGTCTGCCTGCGCTCGTCGTAGGTAGGCACCGTCTCGGGGGTCCCTCTGTGGGGATCTCTGTGTGCACCTGTCGCTCCCTAGGTGGATCTCGTTTGTGTCTTTTTATGGCTTGACTTGTATACTTGTTTTAATTTTGCTTTAATTTTTGCTGTATTTGTGTGGTATNT